>NW_006921805.1:588218-597326 GCF_000298275.1 Orycteropus afer afer
GTGGCAGTAATCTCTGCAACCCCTCCAGGGATGCGGTACTGCTTTTGGTTTACTATTTTTGTGTATAGAGGCAGTTATAATGGCTCCCACTTGGCTTTTCCTACTTTAATAGCCCTTACTCCACATGTCAGAGAGCCAATGTGGGAATTCTGCCAATTGCTGGGAAATCACTACAGGATGGGTTCAGGGAACCACTGGACCCATTGTGAGACACACCTTGGCTAAGACTCTATCAATAACTTGACCTCCATATGCCCCCACTCTCACTGGTGGGCCACAATGACACTTTGGGTCTCCTAGAATTAGTGTCAATTCAGAGCCAGTGTCCAGTAATCCCTGAAAAGTCTGTTTATTTCCTTTTCCCTAATGAACAGTCACTCTCATAAAAGGTCTCAGATCCCTTTGGGGAAAGCTAGGAAAAAGACTGACATTATAGATTTTTGGCAATGTAGTAGGGTCCTTCCTCAAAGGGACCTGGCCTCCCCTTCATTCAAGGGGTTGTGGGTCTGTAAACTGACTCAAGTCTGGGAATTGACTGAGAGGTCGTGATTCTGTATTCTGGCGATTCAATCTAGGTTGCTGTTCACGTGACCTAGAATTCTTCTGTCTATACAGATCAAGTAAATATTTAGTAGGCTTGCCATGTATTTCACTACTAGGAACATCATGAGCAAGTAGCCAATGCCATAATTCCACATGAGTCAAACTATTCTGATGACTGTCCCAACTCTGCTGTCCATTATGGTAACCACACCCACCTTGCCTTTGTTGATTAACTGCTGTCACTTGGCCCCTACTTCTACAGGGTCCAATCAGCCCCATTGTAGTTAAGTGTTTTAGTTCAATTAGAGAAGTTCCCACTGTCAAATCAGGTTTACATAAAATAGCAATCACAGCAGTCTTCAAGGATGCTGGAGCTCCCTTCAAAAACTTATTCCTCAAGGTACTGGTGAAAGACATGTCTTATGGACTCTCCATTTCTGGCTCTAAGAGTCTAATCTGATAAATCTATTCTAACAGGCCAATTTCCCTAAGCCTCTAGATACCTTCTTCTACATTAAACCAAGGCAAGTCTGGTACTTCAACTTGACTTAAGGTAGGCCACCACATAATCCATGCCTCAGTAAGCCAATCAAATAAACTATTATATCCTTTCTTAACCTCTCGAGCTAAAACACTGAATGAAGAATCCATACTTAGTGGGCCTAAATCAATAAACTCAGACTGATCCAATCTTACATTCCTTGCACCATTATCCCACACCCTCAGTAGCCATTCCCATATATATACTCCAGGTTTCTGTCTGTACATGTTAGCAAAATCAAGTAGGTCTTTTCCGGTGTAGCGTATCACCTCCTCAGTCACACTTTCTATTTCACCTCTTGGAGCTTGCTTGGACTTGACTTTAGTTATGGGTCTCATAGAAACAATGGGTGCTTGAGGCAATTCCTGAGAGTATTCAGGAATGTCTTCCATGGCCTATGCCTCAAACAGTGACCCAGCAGGAACAGTTGAGTTAATCCCATCAAACTGAGGTGGGGATAATGGTTTTACAGTAATCCGTTCAGATGCGAGGGATTCAACAGAATTTACAGGCTCCATATCCTGATCTTCCTGATTATCTGTCCATATGTCCCCATTCCAGGTTTCAGGATCCCATTTTTTCCCAATGAATGCCCTCACTTTAACGCCAGACACAATTCTGGATTGGCAATTTGTCTGGCGTTGTAATTCAGCGACCCTTACAGTAAGACTCTGGGTTTGGTTTTCAGCAATATCAGCTCTGTTACTAGAAGATATAAGGCTTTTTTTCAGAGCACAGCTGGAAGCATTGAGATCTTTTATGTGGTACTTAAGCCGAGACTCAGCAACTTTGAGCTCATCTCGCTCTTTCACCAATTTGTCCAGTATGAGTAGGACCAACCAACTAGCTTCCTTATACTCCTCATGCTGACAAAATTGCAGAAAAGTATCAAATATCCGATCACCCAGAGCGTCACTTCTCACAAGTACTTGATCTATTGGTGGTGCTATTTCACGTATTACTTTTGCCACCTCATGCCACGGATTTGTAGGGCCCTCTTTACTAGCAGATGTAGAGTCGCTAGTGTCATCAAAATTAATCAAACTGGAGAATCAATCTAGGAAGCCCATCCTTATGATTTTATCACAAACGTATAGAAGCCAGGAAGTCCAAAGTCCCTGGAGCAAATGTCAGGCTGGAGGCTTTTCTTAGCTTCCACAATCACAGGGGCCAAGAAGCTCAAGGCTGGCAGGCAGTACACTGGCTGTTGACTCCAACGAATGACAAACCCAAGATCTCCAGGCCGAACAGTGGACTGCACACTCACAGACAGTTGTAGGCAGCACAATAGAATCCCGATCCACAGAAGAATGTCTCTCTTCCCAGGATATCCCTGGGTATCCTGGAAGCAGGCCACACCCCTAGGGAAACTCCGCCTGAACAGATTGGCCACTCAGAACACAGTCATCTGATCCCATCATGGGAACAACTACACAAAACTGGGGTCCAGCCAAGTTGACACAAGCTCCAACGATCATAATTAGTTTCCTATTTTCTGCTTTTGAGTTTGTTCCACAATTTCACTTACCTCCAAGCTCTTCTCTATTCTATTCTGCAACTAAACTGGGCTACATGCTGTTGTTGTTGTTGTTATGTGCCGTTGAGTCGGACCCGACTCATAGTGACCCCTCTTTGGATTTTCGAGGCAGTATCACTACTGAAGTAGATTGCCCAACCTTCCTTCCAAGGAGTGGCTGGGGGCTATGTGCTATACCCTGAATAAGCCCTGTAACCTCCTGACTACTTGTCTAACTTCCTGACTACATGTCTTTGCCAATATGATAGGACCTATCTGACAAGGCCCTCTTACCATATGTATTCCCCTTTTGAAGAACTGGCTGTCTTTTAAAGTTTATTTCTAACACAACTTCTACCATCAGGTACAGTTGGGCCTTCCCTAGGACCACAACTGGTCCTTTTCTTTGGATCTGATCTTAAAGATAGTTTGCATAGTTTGAGGGAAGGAATAGAAAGCCATCAATTTGCAGGCCTGTTGATTCCTTCATGTCCTGGTCCCACATTTACTAGTTACATGACCTTAAGCAAGTCATCCAGCCTTTCTAAGACTCCACTTTATTATATGTGCAATTAAGATAAGGACTAACATAGGAACTCTGTGCCTTACAACCATGGCCAGATTTGAAATGTGCAAAACTCAGAAAAGATTATGACATTCCACCAATTAAAAAAAAAAAAAAACCTATAAAAATAAAAAATTCATCATAATAAAACTCTAAGTATAAATAAAGTTAGAAGGTGACTATTTCAATCCTTTATCAATTTGATAAAGCAAATTGTGTTTTTTCTCTGCCTTTTGGGTTTCTTTTGGATTTGGCTTTGTTGGTTCCCTAAATCTGAGTATTTGGTGCCACACTTTATCCCATCTACTAACACAGAGGTTCCTTGAAAGAAATCCTCCATCTTGGCTTACAGCATAGTCAGTGTTCAATAAATACCCCCTTTTGACATTTTGGTGTTCTGGTGGCATAATGATTAAAGCATTCAGCTGCTAACCAAAAGGTCAATGGATCAAACCCAATAGCTTCTCTGCAGAAGAAAGATGAGACAATTTGTTTCCATAAAGATTTACAGCTCTGGAAAACCTACGGAGCAGTTCTACTTTGTCCTAAAGCATTACAAAGTGTTACAATGAGTTACAATTGACTTGATGGAAGTGGGTTGGGTTTGGAAGAAGTTGGGTTTGAAGGAAGTATTTGGGTGTTTGATTTAACAGTTTATAGAACTTTATCTTCTATGTGAGCAGGAAAGTTCCCTAGATACAAAGGAACATAATTGGCTCTGAGCAGTCATGTCCTGTCACTCAACAGAGAGTAATTCAAAAATTATGTGTATAATTCAAACAATGGGGAAATATAAACAAAATAAAAGACATTACCCATATCCTCTAAAAACTTATAAAAGAGAGAGATGAAGAGAAATAAAAAAAGAGAGAAATGAGAAAGAAATAATCAGGACAAGGAAGAGACACCAACCGACACATGAGGACAACTACAAACCAAAAAGAGGGAAAAAAAGCTGTGTCGTTACAGAACTTCTAGATGGTAGGGAAGTCAAGACAACTACAAGATAGAACAGACGGTTCTCAACTTGGGAAGAAAACTATAAATCACAGGGTAACCTCAAAGAAAAATGATAAACCTTCACATCAAAATAAAATAAAGGACCAGCATAAATATCCAGCAAATACTAACACAATAGCAATGAAGGAAGTGATAACATGATTCACAAACAAAACAAGCTCAGCATAGAAAATTATATGGAACAAAGAAATTGACACAATGAAAAAGCACATGATAAAAATGACAGCAACAAATTCATATTTGCTGATAATTACATTTCTGGCAAGAGACTTATCTGCTAAGATTGATGGAAAACTCCAATGCCTTAACACCAAAGGAATTAACAATCCAACTGAAAAATTAACAGAAGATATGAATAGACACTTCACCAAGGAAGATATTCAGGTGGTCAGCTAATACATGAAAAGATGCTCACAATCATTGGCCATCAGAGAGATGTAAATCAAAACAACATTGAGATATACCGTCTCACCCCAGCACTGATGGCAAGGTTCAATGAGACAGAAAATAACAAATGCTCGTGGAGACGTGGAGAGATTGGGACTCTCATACACTGCTTGTGTGACTGTGAAGTGACACAACCACTGTGGAAAGCAATACGGTGATTCCTTAGAAAGTTGGAATTGGAGATACCATTTGACCCCAGCAATCCCATTACTAGGTATATATCCTAAAGAAGTAAGAGACAGGATAGGAACAGATACATGCAAGCTCATGTTCATCACAGCACTATTTACAATAGCAAAAGGATGGAAACAACCTACATGCCCTTCAGCGGAGGAGTGGATGACCAAACCATGGTACATACACTTACTGGAATGCTATGCAGCACTAAAGAATAATGTAGAGCCTGCAAAATACCGCATAATATGGATGAACTTGGAGGACATTATGCTGAGTGAAATAAGTCAAGCACAGAAGGACAAATATAGTATTAGTTTGTTGTTGTGGAGGGTCAAGGAAAAGTTTGTATATGGAGGGAAACTTTCTTTTTGGTTGCCAGGGATGGGAGGGGAGGGGAGGGAACACTGCAAAAAAAAAATGCATTGACCCATGTCACTTTAGTTTTGTGTATTTCACTGTACATAAATTATATTTCAATAAATTTTGTTAAAAATAATAATCAGGACAAGGAATAATTGAAACAAAGCAAGAGGGGAGGGAATTAACAAATGAAGCTCTTAAGATAATTCCTGAAAATATCAAGTTATAAGGAATCAAAGTTGTATTAAAATTTAAAAGGATGTTAGATGATATTCTATCTATCCCTTAACCCAATTTTAAGTTCTTATTCACCTACTGAAAAGAGCAGAGTGAGCATGTGATACATAACCATCTCCATAATGGTGCCTCACTTGTTTATCAAAGGCTGCTCACACTTTGTGTTCATGCTGATGCTCTTTCCTTGAAAGATGATTATGACTCAGTACATTTTGTGGCTGTATTCTGCCTTAGAAATCCATGACATTTTGTTTCACAGAGACATACATGAATATTATCTGCCTTCTCAGTGCCCTAATTTCTCCTTCCTTTCACTTTCTTTCCATTTCCTTTTGCTTCTGGTCCTCCCTCATCTGCATCTTCTCTGTCCAATATAGTCCTTTTTACTGTTCTTTCTATAAGTGGTCCAGGCTTTTAGCAAAATGTATTCTCACGGAGAGGTTAGACACTCCAGAAGCTCATACATATCTGCTATGAGGTTCCCAGAGCTACTTTGAGGAGAAAATGAGTGTGTGTGTATGTGTTTTAAATAAAGTAAAATGAGAACTTCCAACAAAAGCATTAGATGAAAGAAAATTTTGTACATTTGTTTTAGTATTTCATTTGCATATTCTTTTTTACTTCCTGCTTGGGGCAGAAATGAGAGTAGTGGCTACAAAATGACCTTCGACATTAGAAATTCTTCTTACCAGTTACAGACCTTGAAGAAACCACTTAACCTCCCTAAACGTTAATTTCCTCTTCTATAAAATAGGAATAACAATGAAATAACAGAGACAAAGCACTTAGCTTGGTATCATGCCATTTTCAATTTCCTTGATGCCTTCCTGGTGTTTTCTTTCACTTCCCAAATAAGTGCTGGTGGTTCAGTGGTTCAACAGCTGCTAACCAAAGGTTAGTGGTTTGAACCCACATGGTGAGTCCATGGGAGAAAGACCTGAAGATCTGCTTCTGCAAAGACTACAGCCTACAGGGGAAAAACCTTAAGGGCAGTTCTACTCTGCCACAAGGGTTTTCTATAAATTGAAATCCATTTGAAGACACCTAGAAACAACTGGGTTGCTTATCTCAAGAGTTGTTTCTGGGCACCCAAACTAAGGGAAGTAGATAAAGCAAGACACCTTGAGACAAACCTTTTATGTTCAAATAACAAGTCACTCAGTGATCTGAAAGATTGTAACAGAACCTTCTTTGGTCTGACCAATATAGGCCCTTTTGTATTCAAAGCTGGTCACCAGGGACCAATTTACATGAGCTGAAGGTCTTTTGGAAACTAAGAGATAAGGTTCCAATCCCTGCTTCTAGATATTTAAGTAAAAGAAATCTGTCAGGATAAACTAGAGTGGTCCTGAATGAAAGCTACAGGTAGAAATGGACACCAGTACTATAAAAAGGTACTCAAAAAGCATATAAAAGGAGTCTGGGCTGGTAATCCAAGTTTCAAAAAGAGTCATAAAAGTCTCAGGAAAGGGCTGAATCTGGAATAGCATATAGTCAATGTTGTAAGCTCCTTTAGACCCACCCAGGCAGTATGTGGCATGTTTTGGAGAACAGTGGCTCAGCATGCAAGAACTAAGCCCAAGCAGACATTAGCACTGCGACTAGACAGAGTCTTGCTGAGCATTACCCCAGCACCAGGCATGTATGCATCCGACTGAGTAGATTTAATCAACAGCTGAACAAATGGTACTAATGGGCTAACCCAACTTTCTTTCTACCCTCTGTCTCTTTCTGCCTCTCAGTCTCTCTCTAGATATGTGTGTGTGAATGTGTGAATGTGGGTCCTCTATTTGTTTGCATGACCAAACCCTGACTGATAGAGCAGCAGTCTTGCTGATTCTAAAGGCAATAGCCTCTTCATTGTGCATGTTACTTTCCAGGAAAGGCAAATATCTACCACTAAATTTTAGGATATAGTCAGATATGGTCCAATTAACTGCAAGGGTAAAGAGTCTGTCTGTTTGGGTTTTTTTTTTTTTTTTTTCCATGAAGTTTATTATTTAGCTTTTTCATTAGCACAACAGTAATATAGCTTCATTATCTAGATTCAAAAATAAAAGCAAGAATAATCATCATCAAACTTACCAAAACCAAAGACAAAGAAAATCATGAGAGCAGCATGAGAAAAACGAAAAGTTACCTACAAGGGGCTGCCAATAAGACTAAGTTCGGATTTCTCATCAGAAACCATGCAGATGAGAAGACAATGGGATGGTACATATAAAACCCTGAAAGAGAAAAATTTCCAACCAAGAATTATGTACCCAGCAAAACTGTCCTTCAAATATGATGGTGAAATTAGGACATTTCCAGATAAGCAGAAATTAAGGTAATTTGTTAAAACCAGACCAACCTTACAAGAGATGTTAAAGGGAGCCCGTTGGAGAGAGAAGTAACAAGAGCCCACAACAACTGGTCATTAACACACATGATGATATAACCCAGAAACCAACCCAGATATGGAAATATCCAAAGTAAATAAGCCTACAAGATTGTAAACAGGGAACCAGAGACATCAATGGACAAATGAGGACAACTACAAACCAAAAAGAGGGAAAAAATTGTGTCATTGCAGAACTTCTAGATGGTAGGGCAGTCAAGACAACTACAAGATAGAATGGACTGTTCAAAACCTGGAAAAAAATCCATAAATCACAGGGTAACCTCTAAGAAAAATGATAAACCTTCACATCAAAAAAGAGGACCAGCATAAATATTCAGCAAATACTAAAACAACAGCAATGAAGGAAGTGATAGCATGATACATAAACAATACGAGCTCAGCATAGAAGATTATATGAAACAAAGAAATCAACGCCATAAAAAATCACATAACAAGGTTCCGGCAAGATGGCAGAGTAGGCAGAAGGACTGCACAGACCCTCTTCAACAAAGGGAAGGAAAACCAATTAACAGAAACACAAAAGATAATCCTGGACCCCTGAGCCTTGAAGGGAAGGATATAGAAGTTGACTAAACCCCAACCAGCAGGATAATTTGCGTGAAAATACCAAAAAAGGAGACATACGGAGCTGCAGTCTGGCAGCACTCCTGAGCAATTCTGAAGGCACAGACAGCTTGGAGATTGCCCAGTGATGGTAGGACTTAAGAATTAACCTAAAAATCACCATGCTTCCCAGGGACTGCATGGAGGACTGTGCACGGTGGTTGGGGAACAAACTGAGAAGGTGAAGAGAAAGGTGGGCAGAGCTGTGGACTTTTGCCAGTTCAGAGGGTGCCACCATTTTGTAGGTTTAAAAAGCAGCTTGACTATTTTGGATATTTAAAGAGACACTGCTCTCGCAAATTCCTGTGGTGGTAGGACTTAAGAATTAACCTAAAAATCACTCTGCTAGCCAGGGACTGTATGGAGGACTGAGAACAGTGGCTGGGGAACAAATGGAGAAGGTGAAGAGAAAGGTGGGCTGAGCTGTGGAATTTTGCCAGTCAGGAGGATGCCGCCATTTTGAAGGTTGAAAAAGTGGCTTGACCATTTTGGATATTTAAAGAGACAGCGCTCTCGCAGACTCTTAGGGCTTAAGAACACATTCTGCTTTTCAGCAACCCCGAGGACACTTGGGACCTGCAAGACTGGCAAGTTTTTTTAAGGTTATTTGATTGTAATTTGTGTCTGAGTGGGAGACAACAACAGTCCCCATAAGACACAACTACACACCTCCTGCAACTTCACTTACTGAGCGA
>NW_006921805.1:602415-607483 GCF_000298275.1 Orycteropus afer afer
CTGTATCAATCAGAGTGCCAGAAGGAACAGAAGATACACTTAAATCAGGGTAAACTTAGGATAGTTTAATAAAGGAGCTACTTGCATTGGTATTGGTAATGTACAGGAGATAATGCAGGTCTCCAAGACTAATAATAGCTGGAAGTTGTTATCTCTGGGCCTGGAGAATAGGATGGGGCGAGATTACCAGAACCCAAAGCCAGAGAGGGCTGGTTGAAGAGGACCCCTTGAGTAAAGCTAAGGCCTTTATTCCAGAAACCAAACCATCCCTTGGCAATCACACAGGGAGTCAATTCATAAAGTCCCTAGCTCCTTCCTCCTCCATCCCTCCAATCTCTAGTCTTCCTCATATCATTGCTTCCAGATGACTGAACCCAATCAGAACTTAGAGGGCAAGTAAGCTATTGGTATAGACCAGGTATCAGCAAACCCTCTCTGTAATAGGCAAGAGAGAAAATACTTTCAGCTTTGCATGTCATACAGCCTTTTTGCAAACACTCAACTTGGCCAGTGTAGCACAAAAGCAGCCAAGCAATACTTAAACAAATTGATTTGGTACAAATTGGCCCTCCATGGGCCACAGTTAGCCCACAGACTACAGTTTATCAAACAATAGGTTAGACCACATGGATCAACCTCCCAGGCCACAGAACAAGGAAGAAAACATGGAGAATAGAGCTAGAGAGTTTAATGAGAGATACCTGCTTTATCAATTTAACACTTGGCAAATATTTTGTTGCTGTTGTTGTTCAGTGCTATCAAGTTTGTTCCAACTCATAGGAAGCCTATGTACAACAAAACAAAAAACACCCAGTCCTGTGCCATCCTCACAATCATCGCTATGTTTGACCCCACTGTTGAAGTCACAGTGTAAATCTATCTCATTGTGGGTCTTCCTCTTTTTTGCTGACCCTCAACTTTAGGAAGTATGATGTCCTTCTCCAGAGACTGATCTCTCCTGATAGCATGTCCAAAGTAAATGAGACAAAATTTCATCATCCTCGCTTTTAAGCAGCATTCTGGATATACTTCTTCTCACACAGAATTTTTTATTCTTCTGAGAAAAACCAAATCCCACTTGCATCAAGTTGATTCTGACTTATGGTGACACTTTAGGACAGAGCAGAATTTCCCCCTAGGGTTTCCATGGCTGTAAATCTTTACAGCAGACTGCCTCATCTTTCTCCTTTGGTGTGGCTGGTGGGTTCAAACTGCCGATCATTTGGTTAGCAGCCAAATGCTTTGACCACAACACCACCAGAGTTCTTAAATTCATTGCCAACACCGTAATTAAAAGTATCAATTCTTCTTCAGTCTTCCTTCTTCATTGTCCAGTTTTCACATGCACATGAGGCAAATGAAAATACTATGGCTTGGGTCAGGTGCACCATAGTCCTCAAAGTAGCATCTTTGCTTTTTAAACAAAGATTTTATCATGTTCATATCTTTTCTTTTTTAATCCTGTGGCCAGATAACATTACTGGAAACAAGGGAAAACAAGCCAAGTACAGTTAAGCAAATTTTACAGAAGTAATATGGGAGTTGCCATGTCCATATGTAATTAGGAATTTACTTTACTGATCCTGTTCTTTTCATTTATTTTACTTATTTATCAGTGCTTTACAATGTACCAAAAAGATGTTTAGGAGACTTAAATATGCATTATGAGTTAAAATTTGAAATAAATGGATAAACTCGTAAGAATTTACCCTGTAGATACAATCATGTATATGCACACACACACACACACACAAAATCCCAAACCAAACTCACTGCCATCAAGTCAATTCTTACTCATAGCAACCCCTCCTTGGGTTTCTGAGGTGATATCTCTACAGAATTAGATTGCACAGTCTTCCTTCCAAGGAGTGGCTGGTAGTTTTGAACTGCCAGCCTTCTGGTTAGCAATCAAATGCCTTAGGCACCACACCAAGAACTTATATAATCAGTAAAAGCGCACTGCCATTGAGTCGGATCCAACTCTCAGCGACCCCTCCTTGGGTTTCTGAGGCAGTATCACTATGGAAGTAGATTACCCAACCTTACTTCCAAGGAGTGGCTGGTGGGTTTTAACCACCATACCTCTGGTTAGCAGTCAAAAGCCTTAGGCACTATGCCACCAAAGATCCTTACATAATCAATAAGAGTTCAAATTAAATTAAAAATGAATGAATGGATTTGTAGACATTTGGAGCTCTGGTAGCATAGTGCCTAAGGCACTTGACTGCTAACCAGAAGGCTAGTGGTTCAAACCCACCAGTCACTTCTCAGAAGGAAGATGGGAAAATCTACTTCCTTAGTGATACTGTCTCAGCAATCCAAGGAGGGGTCGCTATGAGTCGGTTCCAACTTGACAGCACATAACAACAACCCTCTAAATATAACCATATATGTGCATAAAGACATCCACAAAGGATATTCAGCAACATTCTTAACAGAAATAATCTAAATAAATACAGGATAATTAAACAATTTAAAGCACGTTCACGGAATTGATACTTTTCAGCCATTAAAAGAAATGCTATAGGAACTGATATGGAATGATCTACAAGATGTGTTGTTAAATGAAAAAGTGCAGAACAGTGTAAAGAGTTGCCATCTATCTTAGCTATCTAGTGCTGCTATAATAGAAATTGCACAAGTAGAAGGCTTTACCAAACAAAAATTCATTTTCTCCCAGTTTAGGAGGCTGGCAGTCCAAATTCAGGGTGCCAGCTTTAGGGGGAGCCTTTTTGTCTCTGGTAGCTCTGGAGAAAGGTCCTTATCTCTTTTGAGATTTTGTTCCTAGGCTATGTTCATGTAGCATGGCATCTTTCTTCCCCATCTCTGCTTCTCTCACTTGCTTGTTTAATCTCTTTTATATTTCATAAGAGATTGACTAGACTTCTGGCAAGATGGTGGAATAGGCAGACAAACTATGAATACTCTACAACAAAGAAATGAGAAACCCATTGAAACAGATGCAGAGGATAATCCTGGAACTCTAAGCTTTAAAGAAGTGGATGAAATCACCCCAGCAATAACAGCAAAGTCCAACAAGATAGAAAATATCAAATGCTGGTGAGGTTGTGGAGAGATTGGAACTCTCATACACTGCTGGTGGGACTGTAAAATGGTATAACCATTGTAGAAAATAGTATGGAATTTCCTTAAAAAACTGAAAATAGAAATACCATTTGAACCAGCAATTCCACTGCTATGAATATATTCTAAAGAGGTGAGGGACAGTACATGAACAGACATATGCATGCCCATGTGCATCGCAATTCACTATAGCAAAGAGATGGAAACAACCTAAATGTCCATCAACAGATTAATGGAAACCAAATTATGGTACATTCACACAGTGGAATACTATGCTACATGAAAGAACAATGAAGAATACACAAATCATCTCACAACGTGGATGGAACTGGAGGACATTATGCTGAGTGAAATAAGTCAATCGCAGAAGGACAAACATTGTATAAGCCTATTATTGTAAGTCAAGGAAGGGTTTTCTTAGAGACGGGAACTCACTTTGTAGGTTACCAGGGATGGCAGGGATAGGGAGGGAAAATTTCAGACTAGTTGGGGGCCACATACTGATTTGGGTAATGGAAGGGACAGTATGGAAAGAGTCTGTGACCTGCATAATAACACTGGGGAAAGGGAGGACACCAAAATGTGCACACAAGATATAGACAACAGAGGCAAATACTAGTATATGCACAATACTGCATTACCACTAACACCTAACACCAGGCTACAGGTAAATGCATAGACAACTGCAAAGAGCAGATGGGGGTCATCAAACAGGAATGTACCTGTAGTGGTTATGTTTGTGTGTCAACTTGGCTGGGCCTGGTTGAGTGGTTGGGCAGCTGGTAGTAGTTATTCCCCATGATGAGACTGGCAATCAACTCCATGGTGAGATCTACCACAAGGAGCTGAGTAGCTGCTTTGGGTATGTGGTCTGCTTCCCGTATATAAGAAGCAGCTTTGGGAATGGTCTCTAGTTTATGGCATGCTTGGACCCTGCATGTAGTCGTGTCATTATTCACCAGCCTGCCATGCTCTGCTGCCCTTGGGACTTTCAATGGACTTGAATTAATGGTTTGTTGTGTGGTTTGGTAACACCAGGACTGTGCCATTTTATTTGTCAACCTTGGGCTTGTTAGCCTCAGCATCCTATAGCTGCCTGAGTGAAGAAAAGCCTCTAGCTTCAATGGCCCAGGAGCAAGAGGCAGACCTGAAGCCCAAGGTCAAGGGGCTTTCACACAGCCCCTAGAACCTGGCACTTTGAACTTGGACTTAAAGCCTTCAAATTGTGAAAGAATAAACTCCTGTTTGTTAAGGACATCCCATTTGTGGTATATTCTTGTCAGAGTGGCACTAGGTAACCAGAACAGTACCCTAAACCAATGGCAGATATAGCTGAAGATAATCTTGCATAGATAATAGTGCTACAAAATAACCACAATCATTATAGAAGGAACACAAGACAGAGTTGGAGTAATCCCTCAGAGACAACCAAACACCTTGGGAGAGAGAACCACTGGGCCTGCTGACTCAGGACCATAGTACTGGGGGACACCAGGCTCAATTGGCACAACATAGTACAAAAAAACCTTGTTTCACAACCTACTTTGGTGAATAGTGACTGGGGTCTTAAAAGCTTTCAAGCGGCTATCTGAGATGTAGCTAATGGTCTCTTCTCATCTGAAGTGAAGAAGAATGAAGAAAATCAAGGGTATTTTGAAAAAGTTAGTCCAAGGATATGATGGACCTCAAGACCAGAAGAATTAGATCATGCCCAGCTACCAATGCCAACCACTGGGGAAGGGATCAAAACTGGAGATCCTGGATAGAGTGGGAGGAAAAACATGGAATAAAATTCAAACACAATAATGACCAGCATTACTGGTCAGAAGGAGTCTGGTGGGACCCCCAAGACTATGGCCCCGGGATACCCTTCAGGCCTGGGATAGGACTCACTTCCAATGACTGGCTCTCAGCCCAACAGTTGTTGTTGTTGTTATACGCCGTCGAGTTGGCCCTGACTCATAGCGACCCCTCCTTGGGTTTC
>NW_006921805.1:607583-608234 GCF_000298275.1 Orycteropus afer afer
GAACCTCTGGAAGTTCTCTGTCAATATACTGCTGCAACCATTTTTGAATTATCTTCAGTAAGATCTTACTTGTGTGCGATATTAATGATATTGTTTGATAATTTCCACAAGCTGTGGGATCACCTTTCTTTGGATGGGTAGAAATATGGATCTCTTCCAGTCAGTTGGCCAGGTAGCTGTCCTCCAAATCTCTTGGCATAACCAAGTGAGTGCCTCCAATGGGGCATCCTTTTGTTGAAATATCTCAAAGGGCATTCTGTCAATTCCCAGAGCCTTATTCTTCGCCAATTCTTTCATTGCAGCTTTGACTTCCTCCTTCATTACCATTGGTTCTAGATCATATGCCACTTTCTGAAATGGATAAAGATCGACCAGTTCTTTTTGGTACAGTGATTCTGTGTATTCCTGCAATCTTCTCCTGATGTTTCCTACATCATTCAATATTTTGCCCATAGAATCGCTCAATATTGCACCTCGAGGCTTAAATTTTTTCTTCGATTCTTTCAGCTTGAGAAATGCTGAGCATGTTCTTCCCTTTTGGTTGTCAAACTCCAGGTCTTTGCACATTTCATTATAGTAATTGGTTTTGTCTTCTCGACCAGCTCTTTGAAATCTTCTGTTCAGCTCTTTTATCTTGTCATTTCTTCCATT
>NW_006921805.1:608500-613930 GCF_000298275.1 Orycteropus afer afer
CCCAACCTTCCTTCTGAGGAGTGGCTGGTGGGTTTGAACCGCCAGCCTTCTGGTTAGCAGTCAAATGCCTTAGGCACTATGCTACCAGAGCTCCTCAGCCCAACAGTAGAAGGACTTAAATTCGGAGCACCCAACTCAGGGTGATGCACCCACCTACTCTATGGAAATACACCCCTTGGAGCAATCAGCCATGGAGCACCAGAGGGGCAGCATTCACATGGAGGGAAACCTGGACTGACAGGAGAGCACAGGTAAGAAGGGCACAGGGAAGTGGGGGGTCCCAGGGAAGGGAGGGGATGAGAGTGGGCTAGGGTTGAGGAGGTAATTGGAGCATGGAATCAAATGTACAAACTGTTTAATATAAAACAAATTCTGCTTTGTAAATAGGCACCCAAACACAATTTAAAAAAAAAAAAAAAGAAAGAAGAAAGAAATGGATGAAATACTGGGTAGGAGAAGAAACTGAATAGAAATAGCAAATAAGGAGACAAAAGAAGCTGTGGACTGTCAATAGGCCAGAGAACATGGCCATTTTGAATATTTGCAATCAATGTTCCAATTGGGACAACAACCTGATAATCAACTCCACTTGCCAAGGACTGCACAGGCAATCACCCTGGTAGCTGGGGACCAGAAACTATTTTCCAGTGTTTTTGTTTCTTTGGTTCTTTGGTCTACCTGCCAGGAGACAGCAACTGTTTCCACACAACCCAACCACATCTGCACCTCCTGCAGCCTTGCTCACTGGGCAAGGACCACCACCTCCTTCTGCACCAAATGATCAACAATAGACAATGGTCAACACCAGACCAACCCACCCTCAGCTGCTCTACACAAACAACTAACAGACATCTGTACACACATTCTCATCCTCTATGACACCTACCAGGGGACAGGTGGCAAGCGGAGTGCCTAACTGCTTCCAAATTAATGAATAGAGTAGCATACTTGCTCCACTCACTTGGATATATCAAAATATATAAAGTAAAAGCAAACAAAATAAACCAATCACACCAACATAAATCACCATTTAAATATAAATATAATGATACTACAATCTCTCAGAGACAACTGACAATCCTAGTTCACACAAAGAAGCAAGATGAAGTAATACAAAAAAGTGACAAGAATACAGATGTAGAAAACCTCCATAAGGAAGAAGTGGCATTGAAATCACCTGATAAGGAATACAAAAGAGGTCAAGGAAAAACATGACAAAAATCAGGAAAAATACTGACATAATTAAGGAAAACACACAAAACTCTAGAAGATTTTAGGAAATCAATGCAAAAACAAACTGACAGAATAAATGAAATATTAGAAACCATATAAAAACATCAAATAGGAAAACAAAAGATTAATACTAAGATTTCAGAAATACATTAAAAGGGAAAAGGAATAGGATTGAATCAATGGAAAAGAACCTTAGTGTGTGTGTGTTTAAGTTTGTGTGTCAATTTGAGTAGCTGGGCAGCTGGTGGTAATCATTCCCCATGTTGAGACAGATAATTAACTCCATGGTGGAATCTATTAGAACAGCTGAATAGGTGCTTTGGGTATGTGGTGTGCTTCCTATATATGAGAAGCAGCTTTGGGAATGGTCTCCAGCTTATGGCATGCTTGAACCCTGCATGTAACCAAGTCATTGTTCAGCAGCTGGCATGCTCTGCTGATCCTGGGACTTTCAATGGACTTGCCTAAGGCATTTGACTGCTAATCAGAAGGCTGGCGGTTCAAACCCACCAGCAACTCCTTGGAAGAAAGGTTGGGCAATCTACTTCCATAGTGACTGCCTTGGAAACCCAAGGAGCGGTTGCTATGAGTAGGATCCAACTCAACAGCAGTGAGTTTGATTTTTTGGTTTGGTGTGGTTTGGTAACATCAGAACTGTGCCTTTTTACTTGTCAAACTTGGGCTTGTCAGCCTCAGCAGCTAGCAGCTGTCTGAGTGAAGAAAAGCCTCTAGCTTCAGTGGGGCAGGAACAGGAAGCAGAGTTGTAGCTCAAGGTTGAGGGGCTTTCACCCAGCCCCTAGAGCCTGGTACTTTGAACTGAGACTTAAAGCCTCCAACGTGTTAAAGAATAAACTCTTGTTTGTGCAAGCCATCCCACTGGTGGTATATTCTTGTCACAGTGGCACTTGGTAAGCAGAATAGTAAGATTGCAGAAAAATCTCTCAATATTACTTTGTAGAGGAACAATCAGGGAGAAAAAAAAAAAGGAAGAAAGCCTAAAATTTACATGGAACACCGTCAGGAGGAATAAGTTACATGTGCTTGGAATTCCAGGACAGGAAGAGATGAATAAAACAACAGAGAAAATTATCAAAGATTTTTTGGAAGAGAACTTCCCTAACATGATGAAAGACAAGAAGATATGCATTCAAGAAGTTTAACGAACCCCAAATAGGACTGACTCCAAAGGAAAATCACCAAAATATATCATAATAAAACTTTCCAAAACCAATGACAAAGAAAGAACCCTGAGAACAGCACAAGAAAAACTAAAAGTTACCTACAAAGGGCAACCAAAAAGACTAAGATCTCATTTCTCAGCTGAAATCATGAAGGCAATAAGGCAATGGAAGGACATATGTAAAACTCTGAAAGAGATAAATTGCCAACCAAGAATTACATACCCAGCAAAACTGTCCATGAGGCACAATGGCAAAATTAGAACATTCCCACTTAAACAAAAATTAAGAGAGTTTGTAAAAATCAGAGCAACTTCAAATAGATGCTAAAGGGAATTCTTTGGACAGAGAACCAACAACCAGTGATTAACACACATAACAACAAAACTCAGAAACAAATTCAGATATAGAACTCACCAAAATAAAAATAAACTTAGAAGACTGAAAACAGGGACCTAGAGACATCAATTTATAAATTAGGACAACTACAAAGCAAAAAGAGGGACTAAATAGTGTAGGTACAGAATGTCCAAATGTAGAGGAAGTCAAGATGATTTTGCAATAGAATGGACTATTTTGAAGTTGAAAGAAAATAATAAATCACAGGGTAACACTGAAGAAAATTAATAAGCCTTATCAAAATAAAAAAGAGGTAAAGCACAAATATTTAGCTAATACTAAAACAATAACAACAAAGGAAATGATTAAAAATGCAGAAATAAAATTAGCTCAATATAGATAATTATATACAACAAAGAAATCAGCAATACCACCAAAAAAAAAAAACACATAATAAAATGACAGCAATAAATTCTTATTTGTCAATAATTACACTGAATGTAAATAGATTCCATGCACCAATCAAGAGACAGAGGGTTGCAGAATGGATAAGAAAACATGATCCATCAATATGCTGTCTACAACAAACACAACTTAGACACAAAGACAAAAACAGATTAAAAATCAAAGGTTAGAAAAAATGTATTAAGGAAATAGCAATCAAAAAAGAGCATAAGTGGCCATATTAATTTTTGAAAGACTTCAAGACAAAAACTACCATAAGAGACAACAAGGGACATTGTATAATGATTAAATGATCAATCAAACTAGAAGACATAACCATAATAAATATCTACGCACCTAATGAAAAAGCCCCAAAATACACGAAACAGACTTTAACAGAATTAAAAAGAGGATAAATAACTCCACAATAATAGTAGGAGACTTTCAAACACGACTTTCAATGAAAGATAGAACAACTAGAAAATAACTCAACAAAGACATAGAAGAACTTAACAATACAATCATCCAACTTGACCTTATAGAGATATACAGAATAATGCACTCAACAACAGCATGATATACATTCTTTTCCAGCGTATATGGAACATTCTCCAGAATAGACTATGTATGAGGCCGCAAAGCAAGCCTCAACATATTAAAAACATCAAAATACTATAAAGCATCTTCTCATATCATAAATGCTATAAAAGTAGAAATCAGCAATAGGATGATCAAGGACAAAAAGCAAACACATAGAAATTGAGTAACACTCTCCTTAAAAACTACTGAGTAATAGAAAATAAAATTTAAAAATTCCTTGAATCAAATGAAAATGAAAACACAATATACCAAAATCTTTGAGACGCTGAAAAAGCAATACTCAGTAGGCAATTTATAGCAATAAATGTACACATTAAAAAAAAAAAAAAATGAAATCAACACTTTAACCCAGCATGACCAACGATTAGAAAGAAGGCAGCAAAAAAAAAAAAAAAAAAAGCCTGAGATCACCAGAAGAAATAATAAAGATTTGAGCAGAAATAAATGAAACATAAAAATAGAAAGAATTAACAATACTAGAAGTTGGTTCTTTGAAAAGCTTAATAAAATTGACAAAGCATTGACAAATTTAACAAAGAAAAAGAAGGAGAAGATGCAAATAATATGAATAAGAAATGAAATGGAGAGTTCCAGCAAGATAGAGGACTAGGCAGAAAGACTGCACAGACCCTTTCCAACAAAGAAAAGGGAAAACAGTTAACACAGACACAGAAGATAATCTTGGACCCCTGAGCCTTGAAGGGAAGGAAATAGAAGTGGATTAAAACCCAACTAGCAGAAGAATTTGTGTGGAAATACAAAAAAAGGAGACAGACGGAACTGTGGTCTGGCAGTGACCTTGAGCGACCTTGATGGCACAGACAGCTTGGAGATTCCCGAGTGGTGGTAGGACCTAAGAATTAACCTAAAACCCACCCTGCTAGCCAGGGACTGCACAGAGGACTGTGCACGGTGGCTGGGGAACAAATGGAGAAGGTGAAGAGAAAAGTGGGCTGAACTGTGGACTTTTGCTGGTCCAGAGGGCACCGCCATTTCGAAGGTTTAAAAAGTGGATTGACTATTTTGGATATTTAAAGAGACAGCACTCTCACAGATTCCTGGGGCTTAAGAACACATTCTGCTTTCCAGTAACCCTAAGGACACTCAGGACCTGCAAGACTGAAAAGCTACTGAGACAACAACAGTCCCCGTAAGACACAACTACACCCACACCTCCTGTGACTTCACTTACTGAGCAAGAGCCACTACCTCCTTCTCCACCAATGGGCCAATGATAAAAAAACCACCAAGAAGAACCTGAATCACCCTTGGCTACTCTTCACAAACAGTTAACAGAGATATAAATACAACACCACGATGCCTTGGAAAACAACAGACCATCACAGTCCACACAAAGAAGCCAGCTAAAGTGGTAGAAACAAGGAAGCAGCATATAGACCCAGAACACATCCCTGAGTAAGAAGCAGCATTGGAACTTTCTGATAAGGAATTCAAAAGAATTATTTTTAGGTATCTTCAAAGGATTGAGAGACCGACCAAAGAAAACACACACACACACACACCCAAAAAAAAAAAAAGTAGAAGAATTTTGGAAGAAAATACAAGAACAAAATGACAAAATAAATGAAAAATTAGAAATGATTCTAAATCTACAGATAGAAATACAGAAGATTAA
>NW_006921805.1:616450-621969 GCF_000298275.1 Orycteropus afer afer
AAAAAAAAAAAAAAAAAAACCTACCAACAACAAACTAAGTCTTGGCCCCAATGGCTTTAATGGAGAATTCTACCAAACATTCAAAGAGCTGACACCTATCCTACTCAAACTATTCCAGAACATAGAAAAGAATGGAATCCTCCTAAATTCATTCTATGAAGCAAGTATAACACTGTTACCAAAACCAGGCAAAACCACCACTGCACAGGAAAACTGCAGGATAATATCCCTCATGAATACAGATACAAAAATCTTCAACAAAATCCTAGCCAATAGATTCCAACAACATATCAAAAAATAATACACTATAACCAAGTGGGATTCATTCCAAGTGTTGGCTGGGCCATGACTTTGAGCAGCTGGGCAGCTGGCTGCAGTTATTCTCCACTATGAGACTGGAATCAACTCCATGGTGGAGTCTGCTGTGAGCAGCTAATTAGTTGCCTTCAGGGTGTGGCCTACTTCTACTATATATGGGAAAACTTTGAGGAAGATCTCCAGCTTCTTGGCACATTTTGGATCCTGCCTTTGGCAAAGTCTTCATCTCAGTTCCTGGACTTAAACCAGTGGCCTACTGTGTTGCCTGTTGAATTTGGGCCATTTTACCTGCTGACCTTGGGTTTGTCAGCCTCAGCAGCCAGCAGCAGTCTGAATTACGAGATATCTCTAGTTCCAGGGGGCCTGAAATAAGAAGCAGAGCTAAAGCCCAAGGTTGAGGGGCCTTCACCCAGCCCCTATGCCTGGCACTCTTAATTTGGACTTCTCACCTCCTAAAGTATAAGAATAAATTCCTGTTTGTTAAAGCCGTCCACTTGTGGTATTTCTGTTAAAGCAGTATTGGAGAAACAAGACACCAGGTATGAAAGGATGGTTAACATTAGAAAAACAATCAATGTAATCCATCATATACATAAAATAAAGGCAAAGAACTACATGATCATATAAATTAAGTCAGAAAAGGCATTTGATAAAAACTCTCAGGAAAATAGAATAGAAGGGAAATTTTTCAACATAATAAACGGCATATTCACAAAATAACAGCCAACATTGTTCTCAGTGAAGAGAGACTGAAAGCATTTCCATTGCAAATGGGAACCAGACAAGGATGACCTCTATCACCATTTCTATTTAACGTTGTATTAGAAGTTCTAGCCAGGGCAACAAGGCAAGAAAGGGAAATAAAAAGCTTCCAAATTGGTAAGGAAGAAGTAAACTATCCCTATTTGCAGATGATATGATCCTATACATGGAAAATCCCAGAGACTCAGCAAGAAAACTACTGGAACTAATTGAAAGATTTAGCAAACTGTCAGGATACAAGATCAACATACGAAAATCAGTTGGATTTCTCTACATCATTAAAGAAAACTCTGAAAAGGAAATAAAGAAAACAATATCATTTACAATAGCTACCAAAAAGAAAAAAATACTTAGGAATCAATCTTACATGGAACACAAAAGACCTACACAAAAGAAACTACAGAACACTCCTACAAGAAACCATAAGAGATGTAAATAAATGGAAAAACATATCATGCTTATGGATACAAAGACTTAACACTATGAAAATGTCAATATTACCCTAAGTAATCTATAGAGTCAATGGATACCTGATCCAGATTCCATCAACATTCTTTTAGGACATGGAAAAACTCATCACTAATTTTATATGGAAAGGAAAGAGACCTCAGATTAGCAAACCACTAGTGAAGAGAAACAAAGTAGAAAGTCTCACTCCCCTAGCTCAAAAACTACTATACAGCCATGGTAGTCAAAACAGTCTTATATTGGTTCAACAACTAACACATAGACCAGCGGAAAATAACTAAGAATCCAGAAATAGATCCATCCACTTATGGACAGCTGACCTTTGACAAAGGGCCAAAACTCATTAAGTGGGGATTCCAACTCATCAGGATCCCAATCGGGTTTTCAAAGCTGTAAATCTTTACAGAAATAGATTGCCTCATTTTCCTCCCATGGAGCAGCTGGTGGGTTTGAACTGCTGACCTTCTGGTTAGCAGCCAAATGCCTTACCCATTACACCATCAAAATAGTTCTGGCAAAACTGGATGTGCATTTGCAGGAAAATGAAACAAAATCCATTTCTCATACCATACACAAAAACTAACTTAAGACTGATCAAAGATCATACGTAAAATCTAAAACTATAAAGTTCATCAAAGGAAAAGTAGACGCAAACTTAGCAGCCCTAATTTATGGCATAAATAGACTATCAGACATATGCACAAAGAACAGAAGACAAACAAGATGACTGGGACCTTCTAAAAATTAAATTCTTATGTGCATCAAAAGACTTCTCCAAAACAGTCAACAGAGAACCTACATATTGGGAAAAAATATTAGACAATGATATATCTGACAACGGACTTATCTCTAAAATTTTTAGAAAACTTCAACACCTGAACATCAAAAAGACAAACAATCCAATTTAAAAATGGACAAAGGCCATAAACAGACACTTCACCAAAGAAGGTACATAGGCAGCCAACAAACACATTGTGGTAGTTATGTTTGTCTGTCAACTTGGCTGGGCCTGGTTGAGTGGCTTGGCAGCTGGTGGTAGTTAATCCCCATGATGAGACTGGCAATCAGCTCCATGGTGGAATCTACCACAAGCAGCTGAGTATTTAAGGAGAAGCCTTGGGAATGGTCTCTGGCCTACAGCATGCTTGGACCCTGCATGTAGCCATGTTGTTGCTCAGCAGCCTGCTATGCTCTGCCGACCTTGGGACTTAAAATGGACTTAAGTTAATGGCTTGCCTTGTGGTAACATTGGGACTGTGCCTTTTTACTTGTCAACCTTGGGGTTTCTCAGCCTCAGAACCCAACAGCTGTCTGAGCGAAGATATGCCTCTAGCTTCAGTGGGCCGGGAGTAGGAAAGAGTGGACCCCAAGTTTGAGGGGCTTTCACTCAGCCCCTAGAGCCTGGCACTTGAACTTGGATTAAATTCTCCAAATTGTAAGAATAAACTTCTGTTTGTTAATGCTATCCCATTTGTAGTATATTTCTTGTCAGAGTGGCACTAGGTAACCAGAACACACATGAAAAAATGATTGCTATCATTGGCCATTAGAGACATAAAGATCAAAACAACAATGAGATATCATCTCACCCAGCAATATTAGCAAAGTTCAACTAGACAGAAAACAACAGATGTTGGAGAGGGTGTGTGGAGAGATTGGAATTCTCATACACGGCTGGTGGGACTATAAAATTGTACAATCACTGTGGAAAACAGTATGGCGCTTCCTTAAAAAGTTGGAAATAGAAATTTGATCTAGCAATCCCACTAGTAGGTATATAGCTTATAGATGTGAGAGTCAGGACATGAATAGATGCATGCACACTCATGTTCATCACAGCACTATTTACAATAGCAAAGGGATGGAAATAACTGAAGTGCCCATCAACAGAAGAATGAATAACAAAATTACGGTACATACACACAATAACATATTATACAACATTAAAGAATAATGAAGAATCTGTGAAACACTTCATAATGTGAATGGACTTGGAGGATATTATGCTGAGTGAATTAAGTCAATCAGAGAAGGACAAGTATTCTGAGTCGATTATTGTAAAAAGTCAAGGAAAAGTTCACACATAGAAGGAAATTTTGTTGGTTACCAGGGATGGGAGGGAAGGGGTGGGAGAAATTACCAGCTAGTTAACAAACACCTAATGATTTGGGTAAAGGGAAAGGCAATACACCAAAAGTGGGTGACCAGCACTATATAACTAAAAAGGAAGACACGGAAAGGAGCATGAGAGGTACAGACAACAAAGTATTATATACACAATACTGTATTATCAACAATAACAAACATTAACCTACATACATTCAGGTACATAGGTAGACAGGCAAGATGATCAGGTACAGGTAGGCAAAAGGAAAATACCCATGACATTGTATAGATTTGGCAGATGATGTTTCTACATATGTATTTGTATGTGCTATAAGAATGTCCACATATATAAATAGAGCTAACAGGGGGCAAAGTTACAATAACTTCTTAGCCAAAACCAAACTCCTGAAAGGGTGAGTGGCTGGAACTGCAGGTTCTGGAAAATGGTCACAGGGAGCATCAAATTCAATTGGCATAACATATACACAAAAACATTTTTCTACATTCTACGGCCCCAGATGAGTAACAACTGGGGTCTTAAAATCTTGGGAGCAGTCATCTAAGATGCAACTATTGGTCTCTCCATGTACAGAGCAAAGAAAACAAAGATGTATGGAAACAATTAATGCAAGGGACTTGTGGGCCATGGGAACCTTAGCCTACATGACCCTGAGACCAGAACTAGATGGTGCTTGGCTACCACTGACAACCACTCAGAAAGGGATCAAAATTGGAGATTCTGAACAGAGTGGGAGAAAAATGTGGAACAAAACTCAAAATCATAAAAAGACCAGGCTTAATGGTCTGAGAGAGACCAGAGAAACCCTGGAGACCATGGCCCTTAGTTACCATTTGGGCCTGTGACTGAACTCACTCCCATTCCTTAATTTTCAGCCAAACAGTAGACAGGCCTGCAAGGTGAACAGGAGCTCTGGTGGCATAGTGCCTAAGGCATTTGACTGCTAACCAGAAGGCTGGAGCTTCAAACCCACCAGCCACTCCACAAAAGGAAGGTTGGGCAATCTATTTCTGTAGTAACACCACCTCAGAAAGTCAAGGAGGGGTTGCTATGAGTTGGGTCCGACTCCACAGCAGTGAGTTTGGTTTTTTGTTTTGCTTTGTTTTGACAAGGTAAAAAATTATACTAGGGAGGCACACTCCTTAGAACAATCAACCACTGAAGATCAGCATTTGCACAGGGAGATAGGCCAGAAGGCAGAAATATATAGGAAAGAAAGATAGGGGAAAGGTAACCACAGAGAAGAAGCAGGAAGGGAGCTGTTACATTGTGGGAAATTGTAGTCAACATCATAAGACAAAATATATATGAACTGCTGTATCAAAAATGAATTTTCTCTGTAAACTTTCACTCAAATCACCCTAAAAACTTTTTAAAAAATACTTAATCCTAATTAATGTATAGGAGCTGTGGTGGCGTAGTGCCTAAGGTACTTGACTGCTAACCAGAAGGCTGCTGGTTCAAACACACCAGTCACTTCTCAGAAGGAAGATTGAGCAATCTACTTCTATAGTGTTACTGCCTTGGAAACCCAAGGAGGGGTCGCTATGAGTCGGATTCAGCTGAGGGCTGTTGTTGTTGTCAGGTGCCTTTGAGTCATTTCTGACTCATAGAGACCCCATGCGCAGCAGAACAAAACACTGCCCAGTCCCGTGCCAGCTCCATGATCCCTGCTATACTTGAGCCCTTTATCGCAGCCACCGTGTCAATCCATCTCGTTGAAGGCCTCCCCATTTTTCGTTGACCCTCTACCCTACCAAGCATGACATCCTTCTCCAGAGAATGGTCCCTTCTGACAACATGACCAAAATAGGTGAGACGAAGTCTGGCCATTCTTGCTTCCAAG
>NW_006921805.1:623784-646024 GCF_000298275.1 Orycteropus afer afer
TTTCACAATCAGCTCCTGGCCTGGTTTTGGCTAAAGATATTGAGCTTTTCCACCGCCTCTTGCCACAGATGTAGTCAATCTGATTCCTGTGTGTTCCATCTGGTGAAGTCCACGTGTAGAGCTGCCATTTGTATTGTTGAAAAAAGGTGTTTGCAGTGAACAAGTCAATGGTCTTGCAAAATTCTACCATGCGAGTTTCAGCATTATTTCTGTCAACACGGCCAAATTTTCCAACTACTGGTGATTCTTCTTTGTTTCCAACTTTTGCATTCCAGTCACCAGTGGTAATTAACACATCCTGATTGCACGTTCGGTCAATTTCAGACTGCAGAAGTTGATAAAATTCTTCAATTTCCTCATCTTTGGCTTTGGTCGTTGGTGCATAAATTTGAATAATAGTCATATGAAGGGGTCTTCCTTGTAGGCGTATGGATATTGTCCTATCACTGACAGCATTGTACTTCAGGACAGATCTTGAAACATCCTTTGCGATGATGAATGCCATGCCATTCCTCTTCAAACTGTCATTCCCAGCATAGTAGATCACATGCTTGTCTGATTCAAAACCACCAAAACCAGTCCATTTCAGCTCACTAATGCCGAGGATATCAATCTTTATGCGTTCCATTGCATTTTTGACAACATCCAATTTTCCTAGATTCATACTTCGTACATTCCATGTTCTGATGATTAAAGGATGTCTGCAGCTGTTTCTCTTCAATTTGAATGGTGCCACATCAACAAATGGAGGTCTCAAAAGCTTTACCTTATCCATAGGACTAAGGCTGGGTTTTTTCAGATGATGCAGCTCTTTCCCAGTCCTATTTTGAGAGCCTTCTAACCTAACTGGACTATTCATAAAGTTGCACGGTAATGTATCAAACAGTGTTTCTTTGCTATTCATAAAGTTTTCCCTGGCTGAGGGCAGTGGGTTTAATTAATGTATATCTACACTACTCTTGTCCCATTAACATAACAAAGTCAACTCATCCTCCAATGGGATTTTAACCACAAGCATAGAAGTTATGATTAACAACACGTATTGGGGGGAGGGGACACATAATTCAATATTATCATTCATTTGTATTATAAAGATATGTATGTGAATGTGTGTGTGTGTGTATACAGGTAGTCCTCAATTTACAGTGGGGTTCCTTTCTACCAACGCTGTCATAAGTTGCTTCTGATATAAGTCAAACACCTTATTTTTCCTTTCTATAGATTTCATTATTATTGCTATATAGCAGTGTTTTGAACAGTATATCATAAAATTGAACATCTGTGAATGAATATCTGAGAATGATAACATAAGCAAATTACATACTGTAACACTGTATGTAGTATGTATTACTAACAATAAAATGTACAAACATACATGGAACATAAGGAAGTTTTCTCACAATTCAAACTGTAAGTTGAAGACTACCTGTGAATGGATGGATGGATGGATAGATGGATAGATATATAGATAGATAGATAGACTGAAAGACAAGAAATTGGTAATAGTGGTTGTCCCTAGAAGGGGAACTAGGGACTATGGTAAGATGGCAAGAAAATCCATTTTTCCCATAAACACTGCTGTCCATTTTAAATTTTGTACCATGTGCCTATTTTACCTATTCAGAATAATCCACTCATTTATTTAAATTAATTAAGTTGTGAGAAAAGAGCATGTACTGGTATGTATAGCAGTGTACTTTTTCTATGTTATATGAATTCTCCTGTTCATTATTTAATCTGGAGAGTATCACAATTGTCCCCTACATTAATGACATCTCACTGATTGGACCTGGTAAACAGGAAGTATTTTCTACAAAGGAAGAAGTCTCAGTAGGACATAAGCATGTCAGAGGGTGGAAGATAAACCCCAATGAGTTAGGATCTTACCTCTTTAGTGAAGCTCCTAGGGTTTGGTGGTATGGAGCATAGTGGCAAATTTCATTTCAGGTGAGAGACAAATAACTCTATATTGTACTACCCACCCCTCAGAAGGAGGAACAATAATTTTTGTACCATTTTTGACTAAAAAAAAACCTCACTGTCATGAAGTCAGTTCCGACTCATAGCAACCCCTCCTTGGGTTTCCAAGGTGGTATTTCTACAGAAATAAATTGCCCAATCCTCCTTCCGAGAAGTAGCTGGTGGGTTTGAACTGCCAGTCTTCTGTTTAGCGGTCAAATGCCTACAGCACTACCATATATTCCATTTACCAAATAATCCAAAGGTTTGCAAATATTTATTAGTGCCCAGAGCAGGAAAAAGATGTGCAATAGGTATAGATTGCAATGCAAGCTATATTACCACTTGGACTTTATGATCCAGCACTTACAAGGTGACTGTGACAAATGTAGATACTTAGTGGAACTTCTGCTAAATCTGAGGAGACAAGATGGTGTGCTCTGTGGATGTTGGCCAGCTTTTTTGGCCACAGTCAGCCCAGTACTTATTCAGTGAGCTCATGCACAAAGTTACCTTGGTGGCAAGGATGAAATTTATGCACGTGGTCAATAACACAAACTTTCCCTCACTAGTCTCTCCTTCCAGAGCAAAGAATGAAGAAAACTGAAGATTCATGGAAAGAATTAGTTCTAGTGACTGGTACATCATGTGATCCTCAGCCTATATGACTGTGAGACCAGAAGAACTAGGTGGTGCCCAGCTACCACTGTCAACCACTCAGCAGGGGATCTAGGTAGGAGATCCTGGATAGAGAGGGAGAACAACATGGAACAAAACTCAAAATCATTTGGAACAATAAAAAAAACGGGGGGGGGGGACTAGATTTGCTGGTCTGATAGAGCCTGGTGGAACCACTGAGACTTTGGGCCTTAGCTGCCCTTCATGTCTGGAATTGATCCCATACATGTGGTATCCAGCCAAACAAAAGACAAGCATAGGAGTTGAACATTTACCTGAGGTAGATACACTCCTTGGAGAGAACAACCATGGGAGAGAGAAGGGCTGCTTATATACAGGGAGACAGCTCAGGGGGAAGGAGTGCATGGAGGGATGGACACAGGGAAGAGGTAACTATCAGGAAGAAGTGGGAGGGGAGCTGTTGCATTGTAGTAAATTTTAGTCAATGTCATGAGACAAAGTGTATGTGAACTGCAGTATGGAAAGTCAATTCGCTCTGTAAATTTTCACCCAAATCACAATAAAAAAAAAAAAAAATTCCCTCACTAAAGCTGATATAACTCCTGCCACTACTAAATGTCCAGCCTTCCACGAGGAAAAGACAGTGTTTGTAGCCCAATATGGCACCAGACCCTAGGAAACTAGCTAATGATCTGATGATGGCAGGTTGGTTTCATTGGATCGTTTCAACTTGCCCAGAGGAATAGGCATCTATTTTGAAAATGAATTTAACTTCTTTGTTCTCAATGTCTGTGCCAGCAATACCATGTATGACTTTACAGAATATTTTATTCATCCTTATAATATACCCATACCATATAACTTCTGACCCAGGAATCAATGTTCTTTCAAAATAAGTATGTTGTTGTTGTTATGTGCCATCAAATCAGACCCGACCCATAGCGACCCCTCCTTGGGTTTCCAAGGCAGTATCACTACAGAAGTAGATTGCCCGACCTTCCTTCCAAGGAGTGGCTGGTGGGCTTGAACCGCCAGCCTTCTGGTTAGCAGTCTAGTGCCTTCGGCACTATGCTACCAGAGCTCCTCTAGAAGTTGCTAGCATGATTGAATGCTGAAATGACCTACTGAAGATGAAACAATAGCACCAATTGGGAAATAATATTCTCTGAGGTTGGGATGCTGATCTATAGGATGGCATACATACTGAACCATTGACCGATATATGGTGTTTTTCCTCCTACAGCCAGAATATATGAAACAGAATCAAAGTGCAGAGGAAAGAGTATGCTATTACACTTAATAATTCAGCCACAAAATGTTTGCTTTCTATCACTTCCACCAGGTTAAGATCTTAGATCCTAAGGTAGGAATGATTCAGCTGCAGAATGCAACAGCTGAATTGGAAGTAGAGACTACTACTTGACCATTTTGGCTCCCCATGCTACTGAACCACTATGCAAAGATGAGGGCTGTTTTACTGACCAGATAATTGATCCTGATATTCAAAAAGAAATGAAGCTGCTATTACAAATTGGACTGGAGACTTTGGAAACCAGTGAATCACTGGAGCCCCACTTCAGACTTCTATATCTAGTCATAAATGATTACACACCAACTAAGAGAAGACAACTAAAGATTCAGACATTTTACAAATATAGGTTTGGTAACTCCATAAGGTAAAGAACCCTAATGAGTTAAAATACTGATTCTGAAAACAAAAAGAAGATAAAATGGGTGCTGGAAGAATTAGGCTATAAATATCAACAGTGACCTCAAGGCCAGGTACAGAAACATGGAATGTAGTAGCTATGTACTTTTTCTTTCTTGCTTGTTAGATGTGTTATCTAGTAAGTCTTCCCTTCTTCTATTTTATAAGGGGAGTTTTGCTCATAAGGAGTCCTGGTGGCTTCAATACTTGCCTACTATTGAAAGTTCATACCCAACAGCCATCCTGCAGGAGAAAGATGTGGCAGTCACCTTAGGTAAAGATTGTTGTTGTTGTTAAATGCCACAGAGTCAGTTTCAGCTCATAGTAACCCTAAGTAAAACAGAATAAAACACTACCTGCTCCTCACAATCATTGCTATGTGCAATAGTTAAGGTTGTGTGTCAACTTGGCTGAACCATCATTCTAAATGGTTTAAGCTGTTGTGATATAGTCATTCTAATGATGAGATCTGATGTAAGATAAACATCTCCATGATCAGATATACTATGAGCATGCAATCAATTGAAGGGGAGTTTTCTCAGGGGGGCGGCCTGCTTCCAACATATATGTGGACATTCTGGGAAAGTTCTTGGGATTTCTGTTGGATCTGGATCATACATCTACCTTATGATTATCAGGTTTTTGGAGATTAATGAGAGGCCTGCTGTATTGCCTGCTGATCTTGGGATTATTGCCTTCACAGCCTGAGAGCCAACAATCCACCATTTTATCTGCCGATCTTGGACTCATCGTCTGCCAAACTCAGCAGCCTGCTATACTGCCTGCTGCTCCTGGGTTCATCTGCCTCTGCAGCTGCATGAGTCAGGCAAAGCCTCCAGCTTGCCATTTGACCCATGAACTTGGGATTTGCCAGCCTCTACAACTGTGTCAGCCACAGGGATCCAGGTGAGGAGAGGAACTCAGGCCCACCCAAAGCAGCAGTGAGGGAGAGCAGGAAAAATGGGATTAAAAGCCAGGAACCCTGAAAGAAAAGCAGTCAACCACAGGGATCCAGGTGAGGAGAGGAACTCAGGCCCACCCAAAGCAGCAGTGAGGGAGAGCAGGAAAAATGGGATTAAAAGCCAGGAACCCTGAAAGAAAAGCAGTCAACCACAGGGATCCAGGTGAGGAGAGGGAAATCAGGCATGCCCAAAGCAGCAGGGTGGGAGAGTGGGAGAAAGGGGATAAAAAAGCCAGGAACACGGACAGAGGAGCAGTCAGCCTCAGGGATCCAAGTGGGGAGAGGAACTCAGGCATGCCCAAAGCAGCAGTATGGGAGAGCAGAAAAAAGGGGACTAAAAGCCAGGAACTCAGACAGAGGAGCAGTCAGTTGCAGGGATCAAGGTGAAGAGAGGAACTCAGGCACATCCAAAGCAGCAGGGCAGGAGAGTGGGAGAAAGGGGATTAAAAGGCCTAGGAATATCTGGGCAGAGGAGGAGTCAGCTGCAGGGACCAGCATCAGCCAGCCAGGTTTTCTTTCTGGAAGTATGGCTCTGCAGATGTCCAGTCTGTAGCTCCATCTGCATCAATGTCACCTACCCATCCCTGCATCAGCTCCAAGCCAGGCTCTTTGCCACCCCAACCTACTCTGCATTCCAGTTCTACCACAAGGCTGTGTTGAGCTCAGATAACAATGGTATTACTGTTAATATTAGACTATTATTATTATATATTTACATCATTATTCCATATTATTTGTAAAATATATATTAAAAATTCATTTATTTTATTACATATTTTATAATAAATTTACTTATTGTGCAGCTTGATTTTTTTATTTACATTAAAATGAAAGAAGGCTCTATGAGAACAAGACTTTTGTCAGTCTTTGATTACTGTATCACCTGCATCTATAACCTACGACAGTGTCTGACACATCATTCTCACTGCCATTGAGTCAACTCTGACTCATAGTGACCCCAACTGGGTTTCTAAGGCTGTAAATCTTTACAGAAGCAGAATGCCACATCTTTCTTCAGAGGAGCAGCTGGTGGGTTCGAACCACCAACCTTTTGGTTAAAAGCCAAATGCCTTGACCACTATACCACCAAAGGTCCCTGACACAATATACCAAAAATAAATAAATAAATAAACCCCACTGCATTAGTGCTCAGTAAGTATTTTGTGAATGAATAAATGGATAAGAGCAGAGACTGGAGGCACACTATTTGGGTGTAAATCTTGGTGTTACCATGTACTAGCTGTATTACCTTAGACAAACTATTTAATCTTTCTAAGCTTAAGTTTCTTCTTTTATGAAATGAGCATGGTGGTAATGGGATAATGTCAAGAGAGGGTTTTGGAGCAGCTGAGGGAGGCCAGGAAGGGAGTAAGCTGGGGCGGCAGGTTTGGAGCGGCTGAGGGAGGCCGGGAAAGAAGTGAGGCAGGGTGGTGAGTTTGGAGCAGCTGACGGAGGCTGGGAAGGAAACGAGCTGAAGCAGTGGGTTTGGAAAGGCTGAGAGAGACCAGGAAGTCAGTGGGGTGGTTTGAAACAGCTAAGAAAGAGGAACTTGTCTGTATGTTGTACTGTGGTGATTGCTAAGACAGACTCAGAAGAAGGGAGTGGCCATCCACTTCTCAAAGACTTGGCCAGTGAAAACCTTAAGAATAGCAGTGAAACACTGTCTGATATATTACTGGAAAACTGTGAATAGCCCTGAAACATTGTCCAATATAGAGCCAGAAATGAGGCCCTCAAGTTGGAAGGCACTCAAATTACAACTGGGGAAGAGCTATCTCCTCAGGACAGAGCCAACTTTAATGATGGAGTAAAGCTTTCCAGACCTCAATTTGTTGATGTGGCACAACTCAAGATGAGAAGAAACAGCTGCAAATATCCATTAATAATCAGAACATGGAAACTATGAAGTATGAATCTAGGAAAATTGGAAATTGTCAAAAATGAAGTGGAACACATAAAGATCAATATCCTAGACATGAGTAAGCTGAAATGGAGTGATTTTTGGCCATTTTGAATCAGACAATCATATGATCTACTATGCAGGGAATGATAAATTAAAGAAGAATGGTGTAGCATTCGTCATCACAAAGAATGTATCAAGATCTATCCTGAAGTACAATGCCATTAGTGATAAGATAATATACATACACCTACAATGAAGACCAGTTAATATGACTATTATACAAATTTATGCACCAAACACCAAAGCCAAAGATGAGGAAATTGAAGATTTTTAACAACTTCTAAAGTCTAAAATTGACCAAACATGCAATCAAGATGTATTCATTATCACTGGTGAGTGGAATGCAAAAGTTGGAAACAAAGAAGAATCACCAGTAGTTGGAAAATATGGCCTTGGGGACAGAAATAACGCTGGAAATCACATGATAAAATTTTACAAGACCAATTATTTATTCATTGCAAATATATTTTTACAACAACACAAACAGTGGCTATACATGCAGATTTCACCAGATAGAGTACACAGGAATCAGAATGACTACATCTGTACCAATAGGCAATGGAGAAACTCAATATCTTCAGCCAAAACAAGGCCAGGAGCTGATTGTGAAACAGACCATGAACTGCTCATATGCAAGTTCAAGTTGAAGCTGAAAACAATTAAAAGAAGTCCACAAGAGCCAAAACATGACCTGATTATATCCTGATTCTATCCCTCCTGAATTTAGAGACCATCTAAAGAATAGATTTGATGCACTGAACTCCAATGACTGAAAACCAGAGGAATCATGGGATGACATCAAGATCATTACCCATGAAGAAAGTGTCATTAAAAAGACAGGAAAGGAAGAAAAGAATAAAATGGATGTCAGAAGAGACTCTAAAACTTGTCCTTGAATGCAGGGTAGCTAAAGCAAATGGAAGAAATGATAAAAGAGCTGAACAGATTTCAAAGAGCAACTCAAGAAGACAAAGTCGATTATTATAACGAAATGTGCAAAGACCAGGCATTAGAATACCAAAAGGGAAGAACATGGTCAGCATTTCTTGAGATGAAAGAACTGAAGAGGAAATTTAAGCCTCGAATTGCAATACTGAATGATTCTATGGGCAATGTACTCAATGATGCAGGAAACATCAAAAGAAGATGAAAGGAATACACAAAGTCACTGTACCAAAAATAATTGGTTGATGTTCATCCATCTCAGGAGGTGGCATATGATCAAGAACCAATGGTATTGAAGAAAGAAATCAAAGCTGCACTTAAGGAATTGGAGAAAAACAAGGCTCCAGGAATTGATGCACTACCCATTGAGATGTTTCAACAAACAGATGTCGCACTGGAGGTACTCACTTGGCTATGCCAAGAGATTTGGAAGACAGCTACCTGGCCAACTGATTGGAAGAAATCCATATCTGTGCCCATTCCAAAGAAAGGTGATCCCACAGAATGTGAAAATTATCGAACAATATCATTAATATCGCATGCAAGTAAAATCTTACTGAAGATAATTCAAAAATGGTTGCAGAAGTATATTGATAGAGAACTTCCAGAAATCCAAGCTGGATTCAGAAGAGGACATGGAATGAATGATATCCTTGCTGATGTCAGATGGATCTTGGCTGAAAGCAAAGAATACCAGAAAGATGTTTACTTGTATTTTACTGACTATGCAAAAACATTTGATTGTGTAGATCATAACAAATTATGGATAACATTGAAAAGAATGGGAATTCTAGAATATGTAATCATACTCATGAGGAACCTGACCGTAGACCAGGAAGCTGTTATTCAAACAGAACAAAGGGCTACTGCATGGTTTAAAATCAGGAAGGGAGTGTGTCAGGTAAAACTGGCACAGTGTCACTTCTGTTGCATTCTATTGGTTAAAGCCCAGATTCAAAGGGAAGAGACTTAAACAAGGCTATGAATACTTATTTCACTTATTTAAGAGGTAAGATTTATTGGAGGCCACTAAGTAAAGGAGTACCACACCCTGTCGCTGTGGTGCAATGTTCAAATTCTCAAGATAATCTAATTGGCCCAGGTCATGAGTCCGGATCCATCCCACTCCAATCAGTTGTGACCAGAGAGGGAAAGTGTTATATGACACAAACATGGCCACAAAAGTCATTCTTTCATCTGGAGCTATGTGGGGGAGGGAGGGAACAATTCTTAGATAGTAGATTGTGGGCTTACAGACACTACGAAACAGGTCGATTGCATTAACACCCATTAAACAGAGAATGATAAAGTGTGAAGCTCTGTGACTCTGACTAGTAGTATAATAAAACACCAAGAAAGAACATGATTAATATGGTCTGACATATTCAAAGAAGTTTTGTTATTTTGTTGTTATTAATGTTCCTGTTCTTAATGGAGCATGTCACCTGGAACTATTAGCAGAATTTAGGTAGGAAAGGAGGGGAAAGAAAGGCCTTTATGTAGAATAAGTCATCTTGGCAATAACAGAAATGAGCAGTGCCCAGAGAAGAGATAAGGAGACCAAATTGTGTAGTGTCCTTCTGTAAAAATATCTAACATGACTTGGGGCAATTTTTGATAAATGAGGTACCCTCTCCTCCTTGAAGTCTCATTGCATTAAAGCATAGATTCCAAGAAGGTAGAAACTTTGATTTTCAGGAGCACAAGTCTTCCGGTTTTACTCTTCAAGATAGCCTAGGGTGTTGTTTCCATTTTCTATTGCTGCTGCAACAATTTACCAGAAATTTAGCAGCTTGAAAACACAACAAATTTATTGTCTCACAATTCTTTAGGTCAGAAATCTGGGTGGACTCAAGGTTTTCCTTTGCTCTGGGTCTCACAAGGCCAAAATCAAGGTATCAGGTAGCCTGGGTTTTTATCTGAAAACTAGGCTTCCAAGTTCATTCAGGTTATTGGCGGAATTCAGTTCCTTGCAGATGTAAGGCTGAGTCCCCCATTCCCAACTGGTTGTCAGCTGGGAGCCTCTCTCAGGTCTTGAAGGCCACTACATTCTTGGTCACATTGCATCTCCATCTGCATGCAAGCAACAAATCAAATCCTTACACTTTTTACCTCTGTGACTTCTTTGCCACATCTCTTCTGCCTCTCGCCAGAGAAAGTTCTCTGCTTTTAAGTGCTCATGTGAGGAGACTCAGCCCACTCAAATAATCCAGAATAATCTGTTTTAAGGCCCATAACCTTAACCATAGGCTGCAAAGTCCCTTTTTGCCATGTAATATAACATATTCACAAGTTGCAGGGATTAGCATATAGACATTTTGGGGTAGTTATTTTGCCTACCACAGCTCCTCTAGGTCTTGAGAAGACATTTTTGCCTTTACACAGCAAACTCTGCATGCATGTTCGTATACATTTTTTTTTTTTTCAAATATATAATCACATAGTTGTCTGTGCAAAGAGAAAACTAGGAGTTTTGAATCTTGTTCTACTTTCTACACTGTAATATTGTCACTCTGACCTGGGATAGCTTCTCATAAGGGTAACCGTACAATGAAATTTGGCATAGAATTTATTTTTTATGTGTTGCCAGTGACAGTTTATATTAATAAACCAATAGGTTAGCAGTTTAGCATTGTTTATGCAAAGCCATATGATGTTCATAACATCTGACTAATTATTCCACATCTGACTAATTATTCCACATCTAGGCATATATCTTAAGGAAATTAACAAATATAAGAAAAAAAGGTTTGTTCACTGTCATGATGGGCATATTTAACAAGACAGAATCAGAGAGAAAGGGTGAAATATTGAAATATCTTTATTTTCATAACATTTCTGTCTTTCAACAAGATGGCATTTGAAGCACATCCTGTAGCTTTTCCAATCACTGTGAGGTATTAAAAATAAATAACAGTTTCATTGTTTAGTATTAAAATACTTAATGATTCTGAGTCAAAAACTTCAATCTCATTCAATTTAGTCTGATCAAGGCTCAGAAACCTGCAGTAAAGATGAGGTGACTATGGGGGTGCAGGGAGACAGCCTTTTCTATTTTTGTTTTACCTCCTTCCCTACTTCCTTTACTCAGCATTGGGGCAGAAGAGAGGACAGGTAACAGGGCTGAAAAGCCTTACGTGACTAATGGCATTGTGGGGCTAGAATTCTCTGTGTGAGCCAGATAGCTAAATATTAGCTTTTTCTCTTTAGTCCTTTTCTGGAAAGGAACTCCTTGTTTGGGGCCTCCTGCTGTATTGTTCCAGACTCTGGCTTTTGGGTTATGACATCAGCACAGGCAAAGCTTTGGGGAAGGATACTTTAAATTTAACACAAGTTCAGGTACCTTGCAAAGTCCACCCTTGACTCACAGAACTGAAAGTCTCACCGGGTCCCACAGCAGCCATGTCAGCCTTAGAGGAAGCAATAGCCAGCCTCATACCTTTATTTATTTATTTTTCAAATAATTTGTTTTGTTATTGTTGAAAATATACATAGCAAAACATGCACCAGTTTAACAGTTTCTACATGTCCAATTCAGTGACACTGATTACATTCTTCAAATTATACAACCATTCTCACCCTCCTTTTCTGAATTGTTCCTCCACAATAACATGAACTCATTGCTCCCTAAATTTCCTATCTAGATTTTCAACTTGCTGTTGTCATTTTGATCCCATATAGATAGTTCTCTAAAAGACCATAAAGCTCAGGACAGACATTTTTTACTAATTAAGCTGAACTATAGTTTGTTTTAAAGAAGACTTCAGGGGATACTTTTGATTTAAGGTTTCAAAATGATCTCAGGGTAATAGTTTCAAGGGTTCATCTGCTGCAAAAGACCTTTTAAAGTGCTGAAGAGCAAAGATGACTCTTTGAAGACTAAGGTGAGCCTAACCCAAGCCATGGTGTTTCCAGTCACCTCATATGCATGTGAAAGCTGACAATGAATAAAGAAGACCAAAGAACAGTTGATGCTTTTCCAGTTGTGATGTTGGCAGAAAATACTGAAAGTACCTTGAACTTCCAGAAGAACTAATGAATCTGTCCTGGAAGAAGTGCAGCCAGAATGCTTAGAAGTGAGAATGGCCAGACTTCATCTCATCTGCTTTGGTCATGTTGTCAGAAGGGGCCATTCCCTGGAGAAGGATATCATGCTTGGTAAAGTGGAGGGTCAGTGAAAAAGGGGAAGGCTCTCAACAAGATGGATTGACACAGTGGCTGCAACAATGGGCTCAGGTACAGCAAGGATTGTGCAGCTGACACAGGACCAGGCAATGTTTCACTCTATTGTACACAGGATCACTATAAGTCGGAACTGACTCTACAGCACCTAACAAGAACACTGTTTGTTTTAAAGAAGACTTTAGGGAATACTTTTGGTTTAAAAATTATCTCATAGTAATGGTTTCAGGGGTTCATCTAGCATCTATGGCTCCAGAATTTCTGGATTCAATGAGAATGTCAAATTGTGTTTCACATTTCCCCTCTTTTGATCAGGATTCTTCTATAAAGTGTTTGACCAAAATGTCCTATAATGGTAGTCACAGCCTCTCACCTTCAGATATTTTTAAGCATGAATGACACAAACCTCTATGTCCTCCAACACAGGACAAACTCTCCAGGAATTGTACTAAAGCCCCCTTCCCCCCTCACTTGGCTTAAAGGTGGAGGAAGACATACAGATAATCTCTCCCCAAAGAGATTCTCACTACTAAAACTCCCTGACCCCTTCTGTTTTCTCATATCTATAGACTCATAATGGGTGATGGGCTATGGGTAGTATAATTGGTTCTTTAGGTCTCCCTTTAGCAAGGAACATATGCAAGATGTGGCAGCTCCATCTAGATGGATGACACTTAGCACTTTCTCAATCTCATTGTAGCTCTAAAGAAGGAAAGCATTCTGCAGCATCACTTTAATCATATTTTTATTATTTTTAAAACCAATTAAAATTGATTTCATTACACTTCAAACAATTTCAAGAATTTTCTCAATCATATAATAGAAAACATAGTTCTTAGCAGAGAAAAATGGCCTTTAAAATTTTAAATATGTCTAGTTGCTCATGCAAAATGCCTATTATAGCTTATGTTGTGGTGGACTGGTTAATCAAATCAAAATACAAATCTTTCAGTACCTAGAGAGTGCAATAAAATGGAAATAATATATTCATCAGATCCTAATTTATAAGTCAACTGTACTTACGAAATACCACCCTAAGAATTATAAATCTACCAAGTCTCATTTTGAACAATTGTTCAATCACTTATACAACAGCTATTAAACTAAAAGAATTCACAATGACTTTGGAAACAGAAGCAATATTGCTCTGGGTCAGACCTTGAGAAGGAGACTTTACTGAAGTTTACTCAGCTCCAGGGAACTTACACTTTGGTATAGGGGTGAGAGCCAACTCTTAGCAAGGGTCAAAAAGCCGTTTTCTTGGTGAACAAATGTTTCTCAGCACTACTGAAGGTTGATATGGATGGCCCAAAGAAATCTCTTGGAGGAAGTAGCCATAGGGGTCTTCATATAGACTTTTTTGGAGGAAAAAGAGGTAGAGAAGGACTCCTCTCATGAAGTGTCCCGTGGATCCATTTCCAGCATAGAACACGTGACTGCATGATGGAATTGGAGAACAAAGAACAAGCCAGTTGCTTCTCTTTCAGGTGGGGGAACTAGATAAAGAGGTTCCAAATTACCAAAAGCAATTTTAGTATTCTTTCTACCAGACCTCAATTTTGAGGATGTGGACCAAGTGTTCCACCAAAAGAAGACATATTAAAGCAATGAGATACCATTACATCTATTAGAATGGCTAAATCCAAAACTCTGACAACACCAAATTCTGACAAGGACATGGAATAACATGAACTCTCATTCATTGCTGGTGGGGATGAAAAATGTTACCACCACTTTGGAAGACAGTTTGGCAGTTCCTTACAAAGTTAAACATAGTCTTACCATATGAGTCAACAATTGAGATACTATGTGTTTACCCAAATGAGTTAAAAACTTACATCTGCACAAAAAGTTTATGCTGAATTTTTTGAACCTCACTTTTAACCTTAGCATTCTCTGATTCTAACAATGTATTTTATTGTTTGAAGAGTAGTAATATAATCTATCAGTGATTCTTTTATTTTCTAGTTGAATATATATTTGGTCACTGTCTTCTTTAAGGGTTAATAAGGAAGCATTTAGCTTGACTGCATCAATCAATTTCCTCCAAGCTCTTAATAACTGGTTATCTCAGAGGTGTCCAATTTTTTACTCTCTCATTATACCCATTTCCTGATAATCTTCATCCATGTCATCTCCAAAACAGGCAACCAAATCAGTTATCATTAGTAGGCATTTCATTCCTTCTCATGTAGAACTTTCTCCATCTGTCCTTTAACGCTATATCTCTCAAGTGTTGTCCTTAAGGGTCTCTGGGTCAATTTCAGAGGACCTGGGAAGTCAAACTTATTCTCATAAAAACACTAATACATTATTTTATTTTTCCAGTTTGACATTTGTACCAATGGTGCAAAAACAATGATGGGTAAAACTGCTGGTACTTAATATGAACCAAGACAGTGGAACAAAAGGTACTACTAGTCATTGTATTTTATCACTGCCATGTAATTTCAGTTTACTTATGAAGATTGAAGGCTACACTCTGAAGTATGGATTACATCTCTATATAAAGAAAACAAAAATCCTCACAACTGGACCTACAAGCAGCATCATGATAAATGGAGAAAAGATTGAAGTTGTCAAAGACTTCACATTGCTTGGTTCTACAATCCATGCCAATGGAAGCAGCGCTCAGGACATCAGACAACATATAGCACTGGGCAAATCGGCTGCAAAGGACCTCTTTCAAGTGCTGAAGAGCAAAGATGTCTCCTTGAGGACTAAGGTGCACCTGACACACGCTATGGTATGTTCAATCGCCTCATATGCATGTGAGAGCTGGACAATGAAAAAGGAAGACCAGAGAAAAGTTGATGCTTTTAGTTGTGGTGCTGACCACAACTGAAGAAGGCTGAAAGTGCCATGGACTGCTAAAAGATCTAACAAATCTGTTCTGGAGGAAATGCTGTCAGAATGCTCCTTGGAAGTGGGAATGGCAAGACTTCATCTCGCCTACTTTGGTCATGTTGTCAGAAGTGCCCATTCCCTGGAGAAGGATGTCATGTTTCATAAGGTGGAGGGTCTATGAAGGAGGGGAAGGTCCTCAACAAGATAGATTGACACAGTGGCTGTGACAATGGGCTCAAGTATAGCAAGTCTTGTAGAAGTGGCACGGGACCTGGCAGTGTTTTGTTCTGCTGTGCATAGGGTCACTATGCGTCGGAGATGACTCGATGGTACCTAACAATAACATTATGTAATTTAAGATTTAAAAGAGGAAGAAGGAAGTCAGTTATACATAAGAATGTCCTTGATGAGGGTTAGAATCGATGCAGAAGTCAAAGAATGCGATCAATGTCACTGAATTGCACATATAGAAATGGTTGAATTGATGTATACATTGGTATTCAACAGCAATAAAATAAAACTAAATCCCCTCAAAAGCATGTCCTTGGTGAATCTTTATTTAAAACAGTGTGTAAGTATTGGTTCATCAATTGCACACAAATGTACCACACTCATGCAAGATGTTAGTAACAGGAAATTGTTGGCAGGGGAAAAGAGTATTTGTGAGCTCTCTGTATTTCTTGCTCAATTTTTCTCTAAAAATCTAAAACTTCTCTAAAAAAAATTATGTCTATTAATTTTTTTTTTTAAAAAAAAGGCATTCTAGTTAAAGGGATTGACTCTTTAATACATGTCATTCTAATATCTTAAAGGACACAATGGGAAGTATACATAAAGCACTTCTGCTTCATACTAATGTACAGTGATTGTCTGGAGGAAAATCATAGGGGCAGTAGATCAAGTTGCAGGCTGAACTAGCCACTTGCTTCATGGAATATTATTTTTACTTCATAGAAAAACTGACACACAAACTTTGGTTATTCAAATTTTGGTATTTAGCAGACATTTTCTTGAAAATAAACAAAATGTGCCTGTCACTTAAAGAAAAATAACTGACAGTAGTTATCATCAAAGATAAAATTCAGACTTTCAAGTGAAAATTAGAATTTTGGAAAAATTGTATCTGTCACCATGAGCTTCACAGCTTCCCAATATTCACTTTTCTGGTGAGATTGATGGTGTTGCTAACTAATATAATATTTTGGTATTGTATAATAAAATGTGTCAACATTTGTAAGATTTGCATAACTCAGTAAGCTAACATTTTTCAAGTGTCCAATAGATGATGTTACAAAGTCTCATTCAAAATGCATGATAGACTAATAAATTTTAATTAAACAGAGTATGAAAATTTCACTGATACAGTTTCAGATCCCACATTGCAACTACCCTTTAAGAAACAATTGTCCAGTCTTAAAATAGTAACAAAGAATAATATCCACAATTACCTAAAAAGCTTGTTCTCCTCCCTTTTTCAATTACATATTTATGAGACAGAATTTTCTTCGTATACTTCAACTAAAATAACATATTGCAACAACATGGAGTGTAGAAGCAGATATGAAAATCCAGCTATCTTATTTTAAGCCAGACTTTAAAGAAATTAGCAAATCTATAGACTATTACTCTTCTCGTGAATGTTTTTGAAAAATATGGACATTCTTCATTAAAATGTGTTATTTATTTTCAGATGTCATGGGTTTGAAACAATTAATAAATAATTGCATGATTAGTTATTATATTGGATATAATAATTCTTAATTTTTTCTGTTTTAATTTCTAATACAGCCAATATCAATGCACATAATCCACATAAACAAAACCCTTTGGGGTCATCAATAAATTTTAAAATGTAAATAGGCTCTGGAACCAAAATGTTTGAGAAATAATGCTTTGGAGTACTCAACCATTTTTTTTCTGTTTTCCAGGTTTCTCACTCTTCCCATCCTTAACTTCCTTTCGCAAAGATGGACATGTTCATCCAAATCTTTAATGCTTCCATTAGTTGCTCTTAGCCCTTCAACCATAACATTAAGACTTCTTGGCTGCAGTTACTTGGTTGTAATCTTTTTAAAAAAATTGTGATTTGGATGAAAGTTTACAGAGCAAATTCACTTTCCATACGATAGCCCACATACACTGTCTCATGACATTGACTACAATTTCCCACAATGCAGTAGCTCCCACTCACTTCCTGCCCATAGTTACCTCTTCCCTGTGTCCTTTCCTCCATGAACTCCTGCCCCGTGAACTATGGCCCTATGCATCCACAGCCCTTCTATTCTCCTGTGATTGTTCTTCCAAGGAGTGTATCTACCTAATGTAAATGTTCAGCTCATATGCCTATCTTTTGTTAGGCTGGAAGCCACAGGATGGGTTCCAGACCTGAAGAGTAACTAGGGGCCATAGTCTCAGGGGTTCCATCAAGCTCTATCAGACCAGCCTGTTTCCCTCCCCCACTTTTTTTTTTTTTTTTTTTTTTAATGATTTGAGTTTTGTTCCACATTGTTCTCCCACTCTATCCAGGATCTCCTACATAGATCTCCCTCCGAGTGGTTGACAGTGGTAGCCGGGCACCATCCAGTTCTTCTGGTCTCAGTCATATAGGCTGACGATTGCATGGTGTACCAGTCACTTGGACTATTTATTTCCATGCATCTTTGGTTTTCTTCATTCTTCTTTGCTCTGGAAAAGGAGAGACCCTTCATTGCATCTACATGGCTGCTTGAAAGCTTTTAAGATCCCAGTTGCTCCTCAGCAAAGTAGGATGTAGAACAATGTTTTGTGTAGTGTGTTATGCCAATTGATCTTGATGTCCCCTGTGACTGTGGTCCCAAGCCCACAGGTCCAACTACTCATTTTCTCTGGGTATCTGGCTTTGGCTATAACCTTGTCCCTTGGCAGCTTTTCTACATACCTGGGAATTCTTACAGACCATGCAAATACACTTGTAGAAACATTGTTTGCCAACCCTATACATGGTCTTTGGCACACTCCTCCCTGCATAGATATACCTAATAGTTCAGCCTGTCCACCCATCTATCCATGTTTGCCTTCACTGACAACGTAGTACTGTATGTGCAAAATGGTTAGTTTTTGTTGTCTGTACCTCCCATGCACCTCTCTCTGTCTTCCTCTTCCTCAATCCCACTGTGTCGATCACTCACAATAGGAGCTGTGGTGGCATAGTGCCTAAGGCACTTGACTGCAACCAGAAGGCTGGCAGTTCAAACCCACCAGCCACTCTTCGGAAGGAAGATTGAGCAATCTACTTCCATAGAGATACTGCCTTGGAAACCCAAAGAGGGGTTGCTATGAGTCGGGATGGGCTGCGGCAATGAGTTGAGTGATCACTCACATTTGGTACACTGCCCTTCTCTTCACCCAAATCAATACTTGTCTCTACCTATCTAACAATGTCCCCCTCCCACCTCTGGTAACCAACAAAGAAAATTTCCTTCCATATATAAACCTTTCCTTGACTTTTTACAATAATGGACTCATATAATATTTGTCCTTTTATGATTGACTTATTTCATTCAGTATAATGTTCTCCAAATTCATCCATGTTATGCGGTGTTTTGCCGATTCTATGTTATTCTTTAGGGTTGCATAGTATACCATTGTGTGTATGAACTGTAGTTTGGTTATCCATTCTTCTGTTGATGGGCACCTAGGTTGTTTCCATCTTTTGGCTATTGTAAATAGTGCTGTGATGAACATGGGTGTGCATATATCTGTTCTTGTCCTGGCTCTCACTTCTTTAGGATATATACCTAGTAATGGAATGGCTGGGTCAATTGGTATTTCTAACTCCAACTTTTTAAGGAATCACCATACTGCTTTCCAAGGTGGTTGTATAATTTGACAGTCCCACCAGCAGTGTATTAGAGTCTCAATTTATCTATATTCTTGCCAGCATTTGTTATTTTCTGTTCTGTTGAACTTTGCTACTAGTGCTAGAGCAAGATGGTATCTCATTGTTGTTTTGATTTATATCTCTCTAATGGTTGGCTGCAGCCACTTGCCACTGAAAGACTTCTGATTCATCTTCTAGTGATTTTATCCTTCTTGTGATGTTAGCTTTCACCAATTCTTATTGGACATTTAGATTTCTCTTCCCTCGGTTATCTTTTCACCTCAAGATGGATCTTTCTGGCTTTTTTTTTTTTTTTTTTAATTAGCCTCCAGGATCAGTATTTCTAATAATTTGCTATCAAGGTTAGCCCCCATCAAAAAGAACTCTGGCCCTTCATAATTTCATTTACTATTCCTGAAATCAGAAATTTTACTTCTTCTTTACCTACAGAGGAAAAAATTATGCCAAGCTCTTTTATTCTGTATTTATAAAGTTGGCTTTGTCTATAAGAAAGGCATCTATAGCCACCCATACTACCAACTCCTTGGTAGCACTTTAGGCATTTCCAGGATGGCCTGGGGCAAAGTTTCATAGCTGTCACCAGGCCCTCCATGGCACCAGTGGCTACCACAGAAAAGCCCCATGTTGTCAAGACTCTACTGGCCCCAGTAAGCCACTGAGAGGTCTGTAGAACATTCCACTCAAGCCAGGGTCTAGCAACAAGAACACACCATCAAAGGGAAGAAATTAGGGGCTGGGACAACAGGAATTAAAAAGCAAGGCTTCCCCACATTTTCCAAATCATGGCACACTGATAAGTTATCATCACTGGGTGAAATGGAGGCTCTTCATAGCAAGCGAACTGGCCCTACCTGCACATCTTTCTGCACCTGTGACTCCTTCAGGATGCTGGCCTACAGGAAGCTCTGGTAGAAAGCGCTCATATATTCATGTCATGGGCTTACTAACATTCCTTCTTGTCCTATTGCCCTCGAATGCAAATGTTTCTCCCTCCCCTCATCCCCAGTTAAATTTGGTCAGTATGTATCCGTATGTGCATTTGTGAGTTGGGAGTGTAAAGGGCTTTTCAATACTTTTCAGTGTTCTGCAGGATAGCAGAATTGTCCATTTCTCCCTTTAGTTTTGTCAATTTTGTTTCAAGTATTTTGATTCTCTTTTATTAGATGAATACACATTTAGTATCATTGTATCTTCTTGATTACTTGACCTTTTCATAATTAAGAAATATCCTTTTTTATCTGTGGTAGTATTCCTTATCTTTAGGTCTATTTTCCTGATATTAATAGAACCACATCAGTTTTATTATGCTTGATGTTTGGGTGGTATATTTTTGACCACCACCATTAAAAAAATCCCATTGCCATTGAGTCAAATCCAAATGATAGCAACCCAATAGGAAAGAGTAGAACTGCCCCATAAGGTTTCCAAGGCTGAAATATTTACAGGAGAAGATTCCAGATCTTTCTCCCATGGAGAGCTCTTGAGCCCAAACCATGCTGACCTTTTGGTTGGTAGCCAAGTACTTAATCACCGTGCCACTAGAGTTGCTTATCTACCAACAGGCTATCTCTTTTTTTTATAAAGTTTTTGTCATGTAAACAGTATATAGTAGGATTACAGGTTTTTGTTTGTTTAACCTGAGACTTTAAAAAAAAAAAAAATGGAACATTTAGTTCATCTGTATTTAATGTCATTAATGATGTCGTAGGATTTAAGGGACCATTTTGGTTTCCTTCTTTGTCTTATCTGTTTTTGGTTTCTCTTACTAATTTCCTACCTTCTTTTGTGTTAATCATGCTTGTGAGTCTTTTTGTTTGTTTGCTTTGGTCACATGGTTATGTTTGTATTCCCTTTTATATCTTCCATTGCTTTTTTTTTTCCTGAAAAACCCTCCTTTAATTAATTATTTATTTATTTTTATCGTGCTTTAGGTGAAAGTTTACAGAGCAGTTTGTTTTACATTCAACATTTTGTGTATTTTTGGTTTCACTCCCTAATTATCATCCCCAATCCTAACCATCCTCCCCCCCTCCCATCCCAGTAACCGCCCTCATGCACCTCATAGCTATGCAATCCTGTGTATCCTTCATTTCTTCTGTGTGAATATTGCCCCTCCGGTGCCCTGTGATTGATTGCTCCAAGGGATCCATCTCCATAGAGTATGTGGGTGCATCACCCCGGGTTAAGTAGTCTACATGTACATAGTATTTACTATTAGGCTGAAAGCCAGCCCCTGGGAGTGAGTTTTATTCCAGGCCTGAAGTGTATCCCAGGGCCATAGTATTGAGGGTCCCACCAGACTCCATCCAACTAGTAATTCTGGACATTATTTGTTTTTGGATTTTGTTCTATGTTTTCCCTCCCACTCTATCCAAGATCTCCAATTTTGATTCTTTCCCAAGTGGTTGGCATTGGTAGCTGGGCACCATCTAGTTCTTCTGGTCTCGAGGTCCATCATGTCCTAGGGCTGATTGCTTCCAAACACCCTTGGTTTTTTGCACTCTTCTTGGCTTCTGATGACAGGAGACTATCCGATGACAGGAGCTACATCTCAGATGGCTTCTTGAAAGCTTTTAAGAACCCAGCTGCTACTTACCAATGTAGGTTGAGGAACAAGATTTTTATGTATTGTGTTGTGCCAGCTGAGTCTGGTGTCCCCAGTACGATGGTCCTAAGTGGGTAGATCTGTTGGATCTCTCTCCCCCACAGTGTCTGGCTGTCTGTGAGGGATTGATCTATGCCTATCTTCTGTTGTTTCTGTAAGGATTGCGGGTATTTTGTATCACTGGTATCTGTGCAAGATTAGCCTCAGCTGAATCTAAATTTTGTCTAGAGTATATTCCTGTTCACTGACCCCCATCTGATCTTCTCAGATGTTTATGTGCTTATATGTAGCCTGCTTTTTAACTATACATATTTGTGTTACTTTTTTAGTGACTGGTCTAGAGATTAAAATATGAATATTTAACTATCACAATAAACATCACAAATGAACATCTAAGAATGATAACATAAGTAAATTACATGCTATAACATTCTATATTAGGATAATATCCATACGCCTACAAGGAAGACCCATTAATATGACTGTTATTCAAATTTATGCCCCAACCACCAAAGCCACACATGAGGAAATTGAAGAATTTTATCAGCTTC
>NW_006921805.1:647880-652895 GCF_000298275.1 Orycteropus afer afer
GGAAGCAGCAGTCAGGACATTAGATGACGTGTAGCACTGGGAAAGTCAACTGCGAAGGAACTGTTTCAAGTGCTGAGGAGCAAGGATATCTCCTTGAGGACTAAGGTGCCATCAGTTCAGTTCTACTTCATAGGGACACTGTGTACAACAGAACAAAGCATTGCCTGGCTCTGCCCATCTTCACAATCCTTGATATGCTAGCACCCATTGTTGCAGCCATGTGTCATTCCATCTCTTTGAGGGTTGTTCCCTTTGTCACTGACCTTCTACTTTACCAAGCATGAAATTCTTCTCCAGAGACCGCTCCCTCCTTGTAACATGACCAAATTTCATGAGATACAGTCTGGTCATTCTTGCTTCTAAGGAGTATTCCAGCTGATTTGTTCATTCTTCTGGCAGTGCATGATACATTCATTATTCTTTACCACCATCACAATTCAAATGAATCAATTCATCATCAGTCTTCCTTATTCATTGTCCAGCTTTCACATGCATATAACAGCACTGAAAAGACAATGGTTTGGTCAGATGCACCTTAGTCTTCAAAGTGACATCTTTGCTTTTTAACTTTTTTTTTTTTTATTGTGATTTAGGTGCAAGTTTACAGAGCAGAGTTTGTTTTACATTCAACATTTCATGTACATTTGGTTTCACTCCCAATTACCATCCCCAACCCTAACCCAGTCTTCTCCCCTCCTTGCCCAGTAACTACCCCTGCCACCCGTGCCCCTCATAGTTATGCACTCCTGTGTGTCCTGCATTTCCTCCATGTAAATGTCCCCCCTCTGGTGCCCCATGGGTCAATTGCTCCAAGGGATTCATCTCCATAGAGTATGTGGGTGTGTCACCCTGGGTTGAGTAGTCCTGCGCATACATCTTGTTTACTATTGGCCTGAGAGCCAGCCCCTGGGAGTGAGTTTTATTCCAGGCCCAAAATATATCCCAGGGCCATAGTATTGGGTGACCCACCAGACTCCATCCAACCACTAATTCTGGTCATTGTGTTTTTGGATTTTGTTCCACGTTTTTCCTCCCACTCTATCTAGGATCTCTAGTTTTGTGCCTTTCACAAGTGGTTGGCATTGGTAGCCAGACACCATCTAATTCTTCTGGTCTCTAGGTCCATCATGTCCTAGGGCTAATTGCCTCCAAACACCCTTGGTTTTTGTACTCTTCTTCGCTTCCAACGATAGGAAACCATTACCTGCCTATTAGATGGCTGCTTGGAAGCTTTTAAGACCCCAGTCACTACCCACCAATGTAGGTTGAGGAACAAGACTTTTATGTATTGTATTGTGCCAATTGAGTCTGGTATCCCTCAATACCATGGTCCTGAGTCAGTAGATCTGTTTGATCTCTCTCCAACAGTGTCTGGCTGTCTCTGAGAAATTGCTCTATGCCTGTCTTCTGTTGTTTCTGTAAGGATTGTGGGTATTTTGTATCACTGGTATCTGTACAAGATTAGCCTCAGCTGAATTTATCCTTGGTCTAGAGTATAATCCTGTTCACTGACCCACATCTGATCTTCTCAGATGTTTATGTGTTTATCTGTAGCCTGGAGTTTGGAGTTAATGGTAATGCAGTATTGTAGATATACTGGTATTAGCCTCTGTAGTCTATATCCTATGTGCACAATTCAATGTCCTTCATTTTCCTAATGCTATCATGGTGGTCACAGACTCTTTCTATACCATCCCTCCCCTTACCCACATCAGTGTGTGGCCCCCAACTAGCCCAAAATTAATCCCTCCACTTCCCTCTCCACCTCAGTAATCTACAAAGTGAGTTTCCTTTCTCAAGCAAACCTTTCTTTGTCTTTTTACAGTAATGGGCTCATACAGTATTTGTCCTTCTGTGATTGACTTATTTCACTCAGCATAATGTCCTCCAGGCTCATCCATATTGTGAGATGATTCGAGTATCCTTCATTGTTCTTTACTGTAGTATAATATTCAACTGTGTGAATGTACCATAATGTGGTTATCCATTCATCCATTGATGGGCATTTAGGTTGTTTCCATCTCTTCGCTATAGTGAATTGTGCTGTGATGAACATAGGTGTACATATGTCTGTTCGTGCCCTGCCTCTCACCTCTTTAGGCTATATTCCTAGTAATAGAATTGCTGGGTCAAATGGTATTTCTATTTTCAGTTTTTTAAGGAAACACTATACTGTTTGCCACAATGGATATACACTTGCAGAAAAATGAAACAAGACCCATACCTCATCCCATACACAAAAAGAAACTCAGGTTGGATCAAAGAATTAAATGTAAAACCCAACACTCTAAAATTCATCAAAGATAAAATAGGGGCAAATCTAGGAGCCCTAATTTATGGCACAAAGAGACTATCAAACATAACCCAGAATCCACAGGAGGTCAAAGAAAAGCTAGATGGCTGGGACCTTTTAAAAATTAAATTCTTATGTGCATCAAAAGACTTTGTCAAAAGGGTAAAAAGAGAACCTACAGATTGGGAGAAAATATTTGCCTATGACATATCTGATAAAGGACTTATCTCCAAAATCTATAGAAAACTTCAACCCCTCAACACCAAAAAGACAAACAACCCAATTTAAAAATGGGCAAAAGACTGAAACAGATACTTCACTAAGGATGATATGCTGGCGGCCAACAAACACATGAGGAATTGCTCACAACCTTTAGTCATTAAAGAGATGCAAATCAAAACAACAATGAGGTATCATCTCACCCCAGCAATAATAGCAAAGTTCAACAGGACAGAAAATTACAAATGCTGGCGAGGTTGCAGAGAGATTGGAACTTTTGTGCACTGCTGGTGGTCTTTAACACTTCAAAGAGGTCTTTCACAGATTTGCCCAATGCAATATGTCATCTGATTTTCTGACTGCTGCTTCCATGGGCCTTGACTGTAGATGCAAGTAAAACTAAATCCTTGACAACCTTAATCTTTTCTTCATTCTTCATGATGTTTCTGATTGATCCAGTTGTGAGGATTTTTGCTTTCTTTTTGCTGAGGTGTAATCCACACTGAAGGCTGTAAGCTTTGATCTTCATCAGTAAGTGCTTCAACTATTCTTCACTTTTAGCAAGCAATGTGTCATCTTCATATTTCAGGTTGTTAATGAGTCTTTCTCCAATCCTGATGCCACATTCTTCAAATTGTCCAGCTCCTCGAATCATTTGCTCAGCACACAGATTGAATAAGTATGGTAAAAAGAAATAGCCCTGACACACACCATTCCTAATTTTAAAGTATGTAGTGTCCTCTTGTTTTGTCTCACAGACTACCTCTTAGTTTATGTACAAGCCCCTCATAAGCAGAATTAAGTACTCTAGAATTCCCATTCTTTGCAATATTATCTATACTTTGTTACAATCCACACAATGAAATGCCTTTGCATAGTTAATAAAGCACAGGTAAACATCTTTCTGGTATTCTCTGCTTTCAGCCAAGATCCATCTGATATCAGCACTGATACCCTTCATTCCACAACCTCTTCTGAATCTGGCTTGAATATCTGGAAATTCCCTGTCAATGTATTACTGCAACTGTTTTTGGATTATTTTCAGCAAAATTTTACTTGCAGCTCATATTAATACTATTGTTTGATAATTTCTGCATTCTGCTGGATCACCTTTCTTTGGAATGGGCACATATATGGATCTTTCCAGTCAGTTGGCCAGGTGGCTGTCTTCCAAATTTTTTGGCATAAATGAGTGAGCACTTCCAGCATTGCATCTGTTTGTTGAAACATTTCAATGAGTATTCAGTCAATTCCTGGAGCTTTGTTTTTCACCAACTCCTTCAGTGCACCTTGGAATTCTTTCTTCAGTATCAACAGTTCTTGACCTCCTGAAATAGTTGAAGATGGACCAATTATTTTTGGTAGTGACTCTTTGCATTCCTTCCATCTTCTTTTGATGCTTCCTGTGTCATTCAATATTTTGCCTGTGGAATCCTTCAGTATTGCAACTGGAGGATTAAATTACTTTTCTTAGTTCTCTCAGTTTGAGAAATACCAAGCATGTTCTCCCTTTTTGGTTTCCTAAGTCCAAATCTTTGCACATTTCATTATAATACTTTATCTTCTTAAGCTTCACTTTGAAATCTTCCATTTAACTCTTTTACTTCATCATTTCTTCCATTTGCTTTAGCTACTCTATATTCAGGAGCAAGTTTCAGAGTGTTCCGACATCCATTTTGGTCTTTTCTTTCTTTCTTGTCTTTTTAGTGATCTTCTTCTTTCTCAATACATGATGGTCTTTGTGTGTGTGTGTGTGTGTGTGTGTGTGTGTGAGATCTGGGTGAAAGTTTACAGAGCAAATTGGTTTTTCATTCAACAATCCATACACATTCTGGTTTGTGATATTTACTGTAATGTCTACATTGTAATAGCATTCTTCTCACTTCCTCCCTGCACCCACCCCTTCCCTTTGTTCTTCTTTCTCAGCTTCTCCATGCTTCCTAGCTCTGTCCCTGGGCAAGTGCTGTCCTCTTGATCTCATATGTTTGATTGTAACAATAAGTACATACCCTCCTGCTATTACTGTTCACCTTAGAGGTCTGGCAATCGTTTGGCTACCAGTTCAGGTATGGGAGTTAAGTTCAATTCTTAGCAAGAAGAATGTCTAACAGCCATAGTCTTGGGGGTTCCACCAGTCTTAATGAGACCAGTAAGCCTGATCTTTTTTATGATTGTAAGTTTTGTTCCACATTTTCCCCCATTCTATCCAGGATCTCTTATTGTGATCCCTTTCAGAGTAGTAGCTGGGCACCATCTAGTTCTCCTGGTCTCAGGGTCATAGAGACTGGGGTTCATGTGCTCCATTAGTCCTCTGGACTAATTATTTCCTGTGTCTTTGATTTTCATTACTCTTCTTTGTTCTAGACAGTAAGAAACCAATAGTTACACCATAAATGGCTGCTCACATGCTTTTAAGACCCCAGTTTCTACTCACCAAAGTAGGATGTAAAACATTGCCCTTGTGGACTCTCATACACTGCTGGTGGGACTGTAAAATGGTACA
>NW_006921805.1:654480-673037 GCF_000298275.1 Orycteropus afer afer
TTATACCAATTGACCTTAGCATCCCTTACACTATGGTACTGAGCCTGCATATCCAGCAACTCATCCCCTAAAGATGTTTGGTTATGATGAAGACATTTTCATAACTTTGTCACCTATGTGCTCTACTACATTCATGGATGTATTTGCAGCACATATAAACACATAGGTAGACACAGCCTCTGCCAAACCTATATGTATTTGTGGGTGTAGTGTTTTTCACCTTCCCATCCCAATTCAGTTTGAACGTCTATCTATACATCCATTTGTGTATTATTGTTATTACTATTATTGCAGGATAATGTATATAAAATAATATTCACTTTTGTTGCCTTTAACTCTTGTGCTCCTCCCTAACTCTTCCACTGCCTAATTCATTTTGTGCTGAACTCCCCCTTATTGTATATTGCCTTTCCCTTTACCCAAGTTACTATGTGTCCACCCTCAAGTTGGTGGTTTTCCCTTCCTTTTCCTCCCACACCTAGTAACCTTCAAGGACCAACTCGTTCTGTATGTAAACCTTTTCTTAACTTTTTATAGTAGTGGTCTCATACAATAATTGTCCTTTTGTGATTGGCTCATTTCACTCAGCATAATGTCCTCTAGGAGCTCTGGTGGCGTAGTGCCTAGGGCATTTGACTGCTAACCAGAGGCTGGTGGCTCAAACCCACCAGTCACTCCTTGGAAGGAAGATTGGTCAATCTATTTCCACAGTGATACTGCCTCAAAAACCTAAGAAGGGGTCACTATGAGTCAAATCCAACTCCAGAGCACTGAGTTTGTTTTTTTTTTTTTGTTTGTTTGTTTGTTTGAACATCCTCTAGGTTCAACCATGCTATGACGTGTTTTACAGGTTCATCATTATTCTTTAATGTTACACAGTACTCCATTGGGTATATGTACTGTAGTTTGCTTACCCATTCATTTGTTGATAAGCACCCAGGCCGTTTCCATTTTTTGCTATTGTGTACGATGCTGCAATGAATATAGGCATGCATATATCTGTTTGTGTCATGGCTTTTATTTCTCTAGGATATATACCTAGTAGTGGAATGGCTGGAACATATGGTATTTCTATTTTCAACTTCTTAAGGAAGCACTATACTGCTTTCCACAGTAGTTGTACCATTTTACAATCACACCAGCAGTGTATGAGTGTTCCAAACTCTCCACCCCCTCACCAGCATTTGTTGTTTTCTATTTTTTTTGGACTTTTCTTTTAATGATGGCGTGAGATGATATCTCATTTTTGTTTTGTTTTGCATCTCTCTAAAGCTCTGGTGGGAGCTCTGGTAGTAATGCCTAAGACACTTGACTTCTAACCAGAAGGCTGGTGGTTCAAACCCACCAGCCACTCCTCAGAAAGAAGGTTGGGCAATCTACTTTTGTAGTGATACTGTCTCGGAAACCCAAGGAGGGGTCGCTGTGAGTCGGGTCCAACTTGATGGCACATAACAACAACAAAAAAGTTCTGGTGGCATAGTGGATAAGGCATTTAGCTGCTAACCAGAAGGTCAGTAGTTCAAACCCACCAGCTGCTCTGTGGAAGGAAGATGGGGCAATCTACTCCTGTAAAGATTTACAGCCTCGGAAACCCAGTGGGGGTTGCTATAAGTTGCTATTCTACTCAATGGCAGTGAGTTTGGTTTTGAAAGGCTAATGATAGCCAAGTATTACTTCATGTATTTGTTGGGTCTTTAATATGTTCTTTGGTGAAGTGTCTATTCATGTCCTCTGTACATTTTTAAATTGGCTTGCTTGTCTTTTTGTTGTTGAGATGTTGAAGTTTCCTATAAATTCCCATAAATTTTGGAGATCAGTCCCTTTTCTGATATGTCATTACCAAAAAATTTTCCCAGTCAGCAGGTTCTCTTTTTATTCTTCTGATAAAGTCTTTTGATACACATAAATGTTTAATTTTTAGGAGGTTCCTGTCATATAGTTTGTCTTCTGTCATCTGTACATTTTTAGTTGTATTTGATAATATTTATGCCATGTATTAGGGCCGCTAAGTTTGCCCCTATTTTTAATTTGATGACCTTTATGGTTTGGGGTTTTACATTTGGGTCTTTGATCCATTTAGAGTTAGGTTTTGTATATGGTGTGAGATATGGATCCTGTTTCATTTTTCTGCAAATGAATATCCAGTTTTCCCACTGCACTTGTTATAGAAACTATCTCTTCTCTATTTAATGGGTTTCAGATCTTTGTCAAAGATCAGCTGTCCATAGGTGGATGAATTTACTTCTAGGTTCTCAATTGTATTCCATTAGTCTACTTGTCTGTCATTGTACCAATACCAGGCTGTTTTAACTACTATGGCTGTATAGTTGGTTTTGAGTTTGGGAAGTGTGAAGCCACCTACTTTGTTCTTCTTTAGTATTGCTTTGCTTATCAGGAGTTTCTTTCCTTTCTATATAAAGTTGGTAATTAGCTTTCTCATCTCTTTAAAGAATGATGATAGAATCTGCATCAAGATTACATTATATGTAGACATCACTTTGGGTAGTATTGTTATTTTAACAATGTTAAGTCTTCATATCCATGGACATAGTATATTCATCCATTAATGTAGGTTTCTGGTAGTAGGGTTTTGTTGTTTTCTTTGTATAGGTCTTTTGGGTCTCTGGTTAGATTTATGACCAAGTACTTCATTTACAATGTTCTTGATGTCATCCCACAACTTGTCTCATCTTCAGTCATTGGTGTTCAATGCATCAAATCTATTCTTTAGATGGTTTCCTAATTCAGGTGAGATATACTCAACATTGTATTTTGGCTCTCGTGACTTTTTAAAATTTTCTTCAGCTTCAATTTAAACTTGTATATATGCGATTGATGGTCTGTTCCACAGTTGGCCCTGGCCTTGTTCTGACTGATCATACTGAGCTTCTCCATTGTGTCTTTCCACAGATGTAGTTGATCTGATTCCTGTGTATTTCCATATGGCGATGTCCATGTATATAGTTGCTGTTTCTGTTGTTGTCAAAAAGTGTATTTGCAATAATTAAGTCATTGGTTTTGCAAAATTCTACCAGCTATCTCCTGAGTCATCCTAAAGGTTCTACATTAATTGACAGTAATACCTTCAGACATCTCAGAGTAAATAGTTTCATTTCCATCACCATTATAATGGACTGGAATTAGTTACCAAGGGAAGTTACAGAATCTTTGTTCCCTGGAGGCCATTTGAAATCAGATATAGACAACTACCTGTCTAAAATAATTCAGGTCCCATTCTGCCTAGAGGCTGGGATGAAACTAAATAGCCCTATGACATTGTGATTCCAGAACTGACAGAATTAAGAAAGCCTTAATATCCAATTTTCTTCTAACCATTTTCTGTGTACTCTGTTTTTATTCTTCTCAGGTTAGAACAGGAAACTTCTGTCTGTAAACAGTCCTTCTCTTGCCTTGATCTAACCAAACCAAACGCACTGCTATCAAGTTGACCTGAATTCTTAGTGATCCTATAGGACAGAGTAGAACTGACCCGTAGGGTTTCCAAGGCTGTAAATCTTTATAAGAGCAGACCACCACATCTTTCTTCTGTGGTGTGACTAGTGACCACTGATCTTTTGGTTAGCAACTGAGTGCTCTAACTATTGCACCAGCAGAGGTTTTCTCTCCCTGTTAGTAGGCTGAAATTTTAATATTGCGAATATCACTGGATATTTGCTGCAGCAGATTATTTATTCTTTCACTGCCAGGTATCACTGTGCCTGGAGAAAATTCACTTAGCAAGGAAAGGGAGAAGGCAGTGGGTTACAGAGGGAACAAACAGCAAGCCAGAAAACTTGGGAGGGAGCTCACAGGAGGAAGTGGGAGTTGTGGGGGAGACTCCTGGAAAGTCACCAACACAAAGCAATTATCTTAGATTAAAAATGAAGAATCTAATTTGAAGCCCTAATTTGTGTGTATGTGTGTGTGTTTAAAGTGTTTTAGAACACACAGTTCTATCCCATCCACTGACCAAAACCATTCTATTAAAGCAACTAAAAATATTATAGTTTTGCCTTTAATGCTAGTCCAAATCTTTCATAAGAAATTTATATACAACCAGAATGAAAGAGAAGAGAATTGAAAAAGTAAGCAAATAAATCTGTACCTTAAAACTGAATTTATCATGTAATTTGTCAGTGATCAATTTGGGAGATTCTCTTTGAGGACTATCTTTTGGAATGTGATTTTCTCCCAGAGATGAGACAAGGATAAGAATTATTGAAAGCTTAGTTTCAGATCAACATTAACAATTTATGGAATTCTCCATAGTTCCACCTAAGGCATTGAGAAGGACACCTGATGTGCAGCAAGGGTTTGTTCAAAGTGTCTCCTACTCTGCTTTGAAATGCACAGTGGATGGGGTCAACGGGAGGTGAACACCACATCCTCATTTAGTGAGCTGTCTGGCTGTGGTCTTCTTGTAGAGGAAGTGAAAGGACAAGTCTGCAAACCTACTGTAGCATTTTAGTCTGTTATCTGAAGGGTCTTTTGAAATGCAAAGCTCTAGAGCTGAGGGGCCGATAACTTGTTTTCTATTCTGGGCCACTGGCTCACAGAGGGGAAAAATAATCACCAAAAGTAATTTAGGTTTTCAAAGTGAGATGTAGCAGAGGTTAAACTCGCACAATTTAAATGTTGAGACTGGGGAATTTTAAACATCATTCATTAAATATGCCCCAATTTGTGAGAATGTATTTCAATTTCAGATTAGGATCAGGTAAGCAAGGTGTTAATCAAGGAGGCCTTTTGTTCCTTCTACTCCACCAAACTTCATGCAAGTAAAACAAATGCATTCTACATGCTACCCATTCCTGCCTTGCCAGATTTTCCTGGTTTTCCTCCCATCCCCCACTACTCTATGTCCTTTTCCAGGTGTTCCTCCTCTTTTAAAACTTGAATGTTGTTTCCTAAAGTCTTGGTCCTTGGAATGCTTCTATTTCTGCAATATGCTCTTGTATTGAGAAATAGTGGGATATATACACAGAGAGAGAGTTACTTCAAGGGTTTGGTTCATAGGATTGTGGAGAGTTGTTAAGTCCAAAATCAATAGGGCAGTACCGTGTAGTAAATTACTTAGTGTGGCTTTTCTACCCATAAGTCTTAGTAAACTCCGAGGTGGAATTTGTCATGAGCAACTGAGGAGCTCCTGATTGCTAAAGTTGTCCACCTGGGGTATTTCGGTTGGGAGTAGCACAGAACAATGTTCTGGGAGGGTCCTGCTCTCTCTCAGGTGTTTAGAATTCTGATGTTATGATTGGCTAGTTTGGCCACTCTGCCGGGTTCAAAAGGAGGCTGCCTAGAGGCAGAAGTCTCTCTCTGACCTCTGGTTTAGGAAGATGTGCTGCTGAGAAAGAGACATCGAGAGACACGCACTGCTGGGAAAGAGATGCAAGGGACATGCATTGTTGAGAGAGACACCAAGGGACATGCACTGCTGGGAGAGAGACTATGAGAGATGGCGGGCTGGGAGACGGCGGGCTGGGAGAGAGACTGAGCATTCTTCCTGAACTTGAATTGTAGCCTGGTGCTTCCCTAATAAACCCCATAATCTCTGAGTTCTATGTGGCCACTGCAGTGAATTATCGAATCCGGCAGATAGACTTTGCATGCTGTGGGAAGAACGGTTGGTATAAGGGCTGGAGGGAGGCAGCATGTCTGGCCTTGCAGGAATAGGCCTTGAGCTATTGATGGTGATTCTGTTTTCCTCTTGTGGGGTTAGAGGAGGTCAGGAGATGTGGCCTCTTTGCCTTTTTTGCAGGCAAGCAACAGTCTGGAGGCTTCTGCGGGCCTACATCCCAAGATCTATAGCTCAGGTGATGGAAAGGGTGCAGAGTAAAAAGAGATTTGCCAAAATATCTCTTTATAGTCTAGAGGCAGAACTTACCCTAAGGAAACTTCCTTTTTAATTGACTGATTACATTACATCAACTAGTCTAGTGTTTGGTCAAAAAACAGGGGACAATAGCCTACCCAAGTTGAAACATAAAATGAATCATTACAGCTCTCTACTTACATTACAACTCTCTCTCATCTATACCTTAATTTCAACCACCCTATCTAAGCAGATGATGACATATTTGATGTCCATCTAGAACTTTCTTCAGAGCTCCAGGCCCATGAATCCAGCTACCTACTGACAGAGTGAGCCCTTGGATACCTCACAGTCACCTTCAACTCACAACTGAGTGTGTGCCAAACTGACATCTATCACTCCTTCCAATCTCTGCGAGTGTAGATCCATCCTCTAAATTTCTGAAGTCAGAAAACTGGGAAACATGCTTAAAATTTCCCTCTCTCATCTCACACCTTATACATCTTCAAATATGAAATATCTCTCTTTCTTTCTACTCCCAAAATCCATGCTTCCAAATGTCCAAAATGGCATAGTTTAATAACCAGTTTCTCTGCATCCACTTTTGTCCCTTACAATCCATTCTTTGCACATCAGCCAGGGGGGATCTTTCCAGAGGACAATGTTGATCATGCTATTCTCCTGTTGAGACTTGTTTTACAGCACTCTAACAATGTTAGGATAAATATAGATATCCTATCATGGCCCACGAGACTGCGAAAGATCTGTCTCTTGCATAATTTTGCACACTCATCTCTAAATACCTTCCTACCTCCCACGCTCCCCATACCACAGTTCCACTCTGGAAACCACACAGGTCTTTCATTTCCTCAACTTTACCCTACTCTTCTCCACCTCAGCATCTTAAAAAAGTACTGTTTTTCTCTGCCTATATAAGCTTCCTCCCTATGAATCTGCTTGGCCATTTTTTTCTTGTCCTTCAGGTCTCAGCAGAAATACCAGTTCCTCAAAGAAATATTCATGATTCTTAATACCAAGTCAAATCTCCATTTATCTAGTTTTAGAGACTGACTTTTTATTTTTGTAGGACTTATGACACTTTTTTTTTTTTTTTTTTCTGTTTTTTGATCATTGTATCCCCAGTGCCTGGGAGCAGTGGTGGCTCAGTGGTAGAATTCTCACCTTCCATACAGGATATTCATGTTCAATGCCAAACCAGTGCACCTCATGCACAACTACCACCCGTCTGTCACTGAAGACTTGCATATTGCTATGATGTTGAACACATGTCAGTAGAGCTTTCAGACTAAGACAAATTAGGAAGAAAGGTCTGGCAATCTACTTCTGAAAATCAGCTAGTGAAAACCCTATGGATTATAACAGTCCAATCTGAAAACAATCATGAGGATGACACAGGACGGAGCAACATTTTGATCCATTGTAAACAGTATCACCATAAGTCTGAAGCTGACTTGACTGCAGCTAACAACAACAAATTCCTAGTGCCTAGCACTGTGTCCTGTCCATAGGATATATTCAGCTATCTTGAATGAATAAATAAATGAGTAATATTTATGATGGTAAAACCACAAAAATGGAGGAGGGAAATAATCTCTAGCAAAATAACTCCCAATTTGTATTTTTATTTCTGTGAATTTAGTTGCATACTATCTTTTCTAGCTGTTCATACTGGAATTAGTGACCAACTTAAACCCCAGTGACTTTTTTGCATTAACTGCTATCAAATCAACTAGGCCTCTGTATTTACGTAATTTGTGTTTCATCTAAATGTAAAGTTTTTATGTTTAGGAAAAATGTAGTTTTTGAAAGCAAATGCTGTCATCCAAGATATTAATCCTCCTCACCATTAGAAAACACTATAATCATAAATTTCATGATTTCTTCAAGCTGTTAAGTCTCCTCATGCCGACACCAAAAAACTCCATGATACCCCTAAAGTACTCTTTCCCAGTATGGCAAGCACAATTGGTCAAGTTATCTAAAAGCCTGTTCTTCAATCCCTTTATTCTTTTCCCTATTTCAGTTATAGAGGCTAAGAAAAGTAGCAAACTCACTTTTTCAGCTTCCCTACTAGCTAGTGAAACATAAGGAATGATCTGCAAGCAAAAATATAGAAAAATATTTTGCTCCTATTTTGGGGGGGAGGCAGGGAAAAAAGAAAAATCAACCCAAGAAGTTCATTCTTAACATTGATTACTCTGTTCTTTCTACTATTGAATAGTGTTGTGACACCTGGAGTCATGGCAGCCCTGTTGAGACCATGAGGTGACAAGAATAAAGGAAGAATAATTATAAAGAAGATGGAGGAGCTTCTGAACAAGCCTAGTAGGCCTATCTCTGGACTTCTTATCAGAAACAATTATGCCTTTATTGCTTAAGTGACTAGAGTTGAGTTTTCTGTGGTTTACAGTCAAACATATCCTAATAGATAAATTAAGTTAAAATAGGACTATTGATAAACATTCCAAGTATAGTTGATCAGATACAATTCTGTGTAACTGCAATAAAATCCAATCTTCATTTTTCTGTTTTATCCACAAAGCTATCATGAGAGACATTACTTCAAATTCTTTGCTCAAATCAGGATACACTGAAACTATGAGATTTCACCCCTTTGACCATTCTGTAGGTCTATCCTATAAGCAGGGGAGCTCTGGTAGCATAGTGCCTAAGGCACTTGACTGCTAACCAGAAGGCTGGTGGTTCAAACCCACCAGCCACTCCTCGGAAGGAAGGTTGGGTAATCTACTTCTGTAGTGATACTGCCTCGGCAACCCAAGGAGGAGTCGCTATGAGTCAGGGCCAACTCGATGGCACATAATAACAACAACATCCTATAAGCATTATTCTTGACCTGAAAAGTGTATAGATAAGAGATAGTTGCTCATATCTAGATTTTGTGAGATTTGATCTGAATTAAACAGTAAGCCCCTAAAAACTTTGTTCTCTATCAGCTTAATTCTACTGTTTGTCATTATTTGTTTAAAGGTGATAGGTACTTTTACCCTTCTGAACATATAAAAATGAAATAATACAAAAAAGAAAAGAGAGTAAGTTCTCCATACTGCTTTTTCAGATTTTATAATGGTTCTTCATCAAGGGGGGAAAAAAATCTTCAGAGACTTTCTCCAGTAAATACAGTCATCATAGCATCTCCCTTTATTAGTTAGAATGTCAGTTGGGCCCAAAATAGCAGTGGGCCCAATAAGAAAGATGATTATTTCTAACCAGCAGCCCAGATATTAACAGTCCAGGGCTAGTATGGTATTTTATAATGTCAGGCATCTAGTCTCCTTCTGTCTTCTTACCCCAGTATTTCTGATTTGGCCTTTCCTCTTGGTCCAAGATGGTACATCCACATCCACATGCAAAACAGCAGGACAGAGAAAGGAGAAAGGAAGTTGCCCTTTCCCTTTAAGGGAATGGTTCAGAACTTGCACACATCACTTATGCCCACATCCAATTGGCTAGAAATTAGTCACACGACCACATCCATGTATAAAAGAGGCTGAGGAATGCAGTCACTATTCTAGGAAGCCATGTACCCCAGTTAAGACCAGGGCTTCTACTACTGCACTATAAAAAGAGATCTTGAAGGATAGTTTGCAATTTATATCAGTCTTCTCCCTTGAAAAGAATTTTTTCCCCTAAGCTGAAGTGGCAGTGACAAACAATAAAGCCACAGTCTAAATGAAATCAAGCCAAAGGCTGAAGCTGGCTTATGGACTAATCAGAAGTCACTCCCCTTGATGACAGAGGTCTAAGATTTTATCAGAAGTTTCTCTATGGGTTTTGGCAAAATGGCATCTCTCCTATAGTGCACACACTAGTTCTCTCTAGCATCTTAGTGCCTGAAAAACTAGGTACAGCAGTTTGAAATGGGGATTCTGGTGCTCTGAACAGCTCATTAAGTCAGAGTATGCCAAACTCAAGGGAGTAGGATTAGAAAGGAGAAAGGGGTAGTGCAATGACCTGGAGGGGAAAAAATAACAAAAACAGGTGAACCTGCCCTGTGGAGCACTGACCAACAAGCTAGAAAGGCCATAGGAGACCTCCCTGGGGCAGTGGAGAGAACACACCACACCAGAGAACCTTCAGCACCTGCTTTTACTGGTAAACTTGGGACCACCAGGAGGGAGCAGAGATTTCTCTGGCTCTAGTACTGCTGAAGCAGGAGCAGAGAAAACATTAACACCACAAGTGGGTGGGCCCTGGGACAAACTCCCATCATGGATCACAGATCAGGGCAGTTCTCCTAAGTCAGCTTTTTGGCATGGAGGGGCCTGGAGAGCAGGGTTTTTGCATGTGTCTGAACCTGGCAGAAAGTGGCAGCCCTCTAACAACTGGAGTCTTTGCTGAACTTGAACTGTGGGCTAATGTCACCATTAGTCACCTATTCAAAGCCTAAGAATCCACTCCTAGCACCTTGGAGCTTTTTTCTTCTCTCTTTTCTTCCACCTTTCTTTGCCACTACCCTGCCTCATGCAATAGAAAAACCATCTTCAGCCACCATAACACCAGCCGGCTCGAATCCTAAACTCCCTTTGTGACAGAGACCTGCATCCACATTCCACACAGTGATTCCATCATCACAAAGAAAACTGCAGAGCAACCCAGCACACCTGAATTAATAGCCAAAAAAAATAAAATACATGAGTGCCAACTTTTCAAAATATTAAATCATAAAAAACCAAGACAAAACAAATCAGTACATTACCAACAGTTAAAGACAACCTCAAAATGTCTAGGAAACAACAGGCAACTTCAAATCAAACAAAAAAACAGGATAAGACATTAGAAGTAAAATCCCAAACAAAAGTCTCATTAAACATGGAGGAAGAGGAGGCAATAGAATTATCCAAGAAGGAATTTAGAAGGTATGTTTATAGAGCTCTACAAGAACATAAGGAAACCCCAAACAGAGGCAAAGAGAACACAGACAGTTCCCTGGAAGAACTCAGGAAAACCATTCAAGAACAAAATAACAAGATTAATGTACAATCAGAACTCATACAAAAACAGCAGTTAGAAATCCAAAAGACGAATACCAAAATTACAGAATTGCACAATACAGTGGAAGCACAAAAGAATAGGATAGACCTGGCTGAAGAACGCATTTCCCAACTAGAAGACAAATCCCTGGACACCAGCTTATGTGAAAAAAATCAGAATAAAGATTTAAGAGAAATGAAGAGAACCAAGAGTTATATGGGATGACATGAAAAGAAACAACATACGCCTCATTGGAATTCCAGAACAAGAAGAGATGAAAAAAAAAAAAAACACTGAGAAAATTGTGGAAGACCTACTAGCTGAAAACTTACCCCATATCATGAAGGAAGAAAAGATATTTGTCCAAGAAGCTCATAGAACCACATACTGGATAGATCCCAAGAGAAAAACACTGAGGCATATCATAATCAAACTCTCCAAAACCAAAGACAAAGAATTTTGCAAGCTACCTGGGACAAAAGAAATATTACTTATAATAATCAAACAGTTAGGCTGAGCTCTGGTTACTCAGCAGAAACCATGCAGGCAAGAAGGCAATGGGATGGCATATATAAAACACTAAAGGAAAAGAACTTCCAACCAAAAATCCTATATCCAGCCAAAATGTCCATTAAATATGAGAGTGAAATCAAGGCATTCTCCAACAAACAGAAATTAAGGGATTTTGTGAAAACCAGACCAACCCTACAAAATATGCTTAAGGAAGTCCTTCCAATAGAGAACCCACAACATAGAACAACAAATCAGGACACATGACATCAACACTAAAACCAAATCAGAAATAGACACTCAAAATAAGACCATTAAACATAGTACACTAAAAATTAAGAAAGCCAGTCTGCACAAAACAATAGCAACTAACCAAATAGAGGGAATAAAGGTTCTAGGTACAAACTTCCAAATGGAGAGGAAAACAGGACAAAGTCCTCATAGAACAGACTGTTCTAAAATTATAGAGACAAGAATTCACTCCACAGTAACCACAGAGAAAATTAACAATCCCCCTAAGCAAATCCATTCCCCTTATGAACAGGAACCAGACAGAGATGCCCTCTATCACCACTTCTATTTAACACTGTATTGGAAGTACTAGCCAGGGTAATAAGGCAAGAAAGAGAAATAAAAGGCAACCAAATTGGCAAAGAGGAAGTAAAACTATCTCTATTTGCAGATGATATGATCCTGAACATAGAAAACTGAAGAGACTCAACAAAAACAAACTACTGGAACTAATAGAGAGGTTCAGCAAAGTGAAAGGATATAAGGTCAACACACAAAAATTAGTTGGATTCCACTACACCAAGAAACAGACCTCTGATAAAGAAATAAGGGAAACAATACCATTTATAATAGCTACTAAAAAGATAAAATATCTAAGAATAAACCTTACCAGAGACACAAAAGACCTACACAATGAAAACTATAAAACACTACCATAAGAGACAATAAGAACTCTAATAAATGGAAGAACCTGCCTTGTTCATGGATAGGTAGATTGAATATTGTCAAAATGTCAATACTACCTAAAGCAATCTACACATTTAATGCAATCCCAATTGAGATACCAACAAAATTTTTTAAGGACATAGAAAAACCAATTATTAACTTCATATGGAAAGGAAAGAGACCTCAGATAAGCAGAGCACTTCTGAAGAAGAAAAACAAAGTGGGAGATCTCACACTCCAGGATCTTAAACCCTACTATAGCCACCAGTAGTCAAAACAGCATGGCATTGGTACAATGATAGACAGAAAGACCAATGGAACAGAATTAAAAGTCCAGATACAGACCCATTCATCTATGGACAGCTGATCTTTGACAAAGGTCCAAAACCCATTAAATGGGGAAGAGACAGCCTCTTTAACAAATGGTGCTGGCAAAACTGGATATCCACTCACAGCAAAATGAAACAAGACCCATACCTCACCCCATACACAAAAGCAAACTCAAGATAGATCAAAGACTTAAATGTAAAACCCAAAACTATAAAATTTATCAAAGATAAAATAGGGGCAAATCTAGGAGCCCTAATTTATGACATAAATAGATTATCAAACATAACCCAGAATACACAGGAGGTCAAACAGAAGCTAGATAACTGGGACCTTTTAAAAATTAAATTCATATGTGCATCGAAAGACTTTGTCAAAAGGGTAAAAAGAGAACCTATAGATTGGGAGAAAATATTTGCCTATGACATATCTGCCAAAGGACTTATCTGCAAAAACTATAGAAAACTTCAACACCTCAACACCAAAAAGACAAACAACTCAATTCAAAATTGGGCAAAAGACTTAAACAGACACTTCACTAAAGACAATATGCTGGTGGCCAACAAACACATGAGGAATTGTTCATGATCTTTTGTCATTTTGTTGTTTTATCATTAGAGAGATGCAAATCAAAACAATGATGAGATATCATCTCACCCCAGCAATAATAGCAAAGCTCATCAGGATAGAAAATAACAAATGCTGGCAAGGTTGCAAAGAGATTGGAGCTCTTGTGCACTACTGGTGGGATTGTAAAATGATACAACCATTGTGGCATACAGTATGGTGTTTCCTTAAAAAACTGAAAATAGAAATACCATTTGACCCAGAAATTCCATTACTAGGAATATAGCCTAAAGAGGTGAGAGACAGTGCACGAACAGACGTAGATGCACACCTATGTTCATTGCAGCACAATTCACTATAGCAAAGAGATGGAAACAACCTAAATGCCCGTCAACGGATGAATGGATAACCAAATTATGGTACACAGAGGAATACTATGCTACATTAAAGAGCAATGAAGGATACGTGAATCATCTCACAATATGGATGAGCCTGGAGGACATTATGCTGAGTGAAATAAGTCAATCTCAGAAGGACAAATACTGTATGAGCCCATTACTGTAAAAAGACAAAGAAGGGTTTGCTTGAGAAGGGAACTCACTTTGTAGATTACCAGGATGGGGAGGGAAGTGGAGGGATTAGTTTTGGGCTAGTTGGGGGCCACACGCTGATGTGAGTAAGGGGAGGGATGGTATAGAAAGAGTCTGTGACCACCATGATAGCATTAGGAAAGAGAGGACACCAAATTGTGCACATAAGATATAGATGACAGATGCTAATACTAACCAGTATATTTACAATACTGCATTACCATTAACACCAAACACCAGGCTACAGATAAATCCATAAACATCTGAGAAGATCAGATGGGGGTCAGTGAACAGGAGTATACTCCAGACCAAGGATAGATTCAGTGGAGGCTAATTTTGCACAGATACCAGTGATACAAAATACCCCCAATACTTATAGAAACAACAGAAGACGGACACAGAGTAATCCCTCACAGAAAGCCAGACACTGTGGGAGAGAGATCCAATGGACCTACTGACTCAGGACTGTAGGATTGGAGGATACCAGACTCGATTGGCACAAAATACATAAAAAGTCTTGTTCCTCATCCTACATTGGTGAGTAGCGACTGGGGTCTTAAAAGCTTTCAAGCAGCCATCTAAGATGCAGATAATGGTCTCCTATTGTCGTAAGCAAAGAAGAGTGCAAAAAAACCAAAGCCATTTGGAAGCAATCAGCCCTAGGACATGATGGACCTCAAGACCAGAAGAACTAAATGGTGCCCAGCTACCAATGCCAACCACTCAGGAAAGGATCAAATCCTGGATAGAGTGGGAGGAAAAACATTCAGCAAAATCCAAAAACTCAATAATGACCAGAATTACTGGTTGGATGGAGTCTGGTGAAACCCCTAATACTATGGTCCTGGGATACATTCTGGGCCTGGAATAAAACTCAGTCCCTGTGACTGGCTCAATTCAATAGTAAAGAAGATGTATGCGCAGGACTACTCAACCCAGGGTGACACACCCATATATTCCATGGAGATGCATCCTTTGGAGTAACTGACCCATGGGGCACCAGAGGGGGAACATTCACATGAAGGAAATGCAGGACACACAGGAGTGCAAAACTATGAGGGGTGGGGGAGGGGGAAGGATTACTGGGCAGAGAGGGGAGGAGACTGGGTTAGGGTTGGGAACGGTAAATGGGGAGTATAACTAAATGTATATGTAATGTTGAATGTAAAACAAACTCTTAAAATAAAAAATTAAAAAAAAAAAAAAGAAGAAGAAGCTTCTCTACAGCAGTGATTCCCAAATGTGGCAGAACCTGCAACATTAGCATCACCTGGAAATTGTTAGAAATGCAAATTCTTGGGCTGGATGACTGAATCAAAAACTCTAGATGTTGGGCCCAGAAATTTTTTAATGAGTCTTCCAGGTGACTCTGATGTTCCAGCTTTTGAGTCAACAGGCTATAGAGTATAACACTTCATGAATTCAAAATGAGTGTTTGTTATATCCACAAGACACTTAAAAAAAAAAAAAAAACTCACTTCCGTAGAGTTGATTCCAACTCATAGTGGCCCCCATTGTGTTTCTGAGGTTGTAAATCTTTATGGAAGTAGATCTTCCCCAACTTTGTTCCACAGAGCAGCTGATGGGTTTAACCACTGACCTTCTGGTTAGGAGTCAAATGCCTTATCCACTATGCTACCAGAATAAGACACCTAGTACCGGAATAATTCTTGTGCTAAGGTGACCAATTAATTGTGCAGTTGAGGAAATGTTCTGATCATACAATGGATTTCAAATAAGATACATATCTTCATACTACAGAGTCTTTCTAATTCTTCTTAAGAAGAATTCTATTAAGTTTGACTTTAACTTTTTCAGAAACAATAGCTATACTACTATGAATTTAAAATTGAGCCACATAAAGACCTGGACCAGCTCTCTTTCTACTGTATTCAGCATTAGGAACAGCCTATGAAATGGGGACATCCCTCCCTACCATCCCTACCAATGAGCAGCTCAGTGTGTAGGTGGAGGAGGCAGGGGTCTGGTGGGTACCCCTCAATACAATACTTTCCTTCTCTGGATCATAGAAGTGAACAATTAGTTATTTACAGAGTCTTCCCTTTCTCTTCAGGTTTTAATCAATATTAGAGGTAATACATGGCTTTTATAATCATTTACAGCAGGGTCTCTCAAATTTTAATGTGCATAGAAATCACTTCAGGATCTTGATAAACTGCAGATCCTGATCCAGCAGGGCTGGAGCTGGGGTTGAGAGTCTGGTTTTAACAAGCTCCCAGCTCCCAGTCTGCTGGTTCACAGACCATACTTTGAGTAACAAGAATTTCTTATATTTCAGGATATAGGATTTTCAGATTGTATATTGAAAATATACCCTTTTATTTAGAAGAGAGGATGTTTGGGAAGACCCACCAAATTTAGCTAAAGAAATCTCCACCCATGAGGACTATTCAAATTAGGCATTCAACAACAGGCACATTAAAAAAGAAAAGATGCCTATTTACTGGGAACAATAGACAAGGAGGCTGAAAAACAAGGGGGCCCAGGCTGCCCATTCTCTCACTCTTCCCCCCTTGCTTCTAGGATAGGACATCCTCACAGTCCAGCTATTTCTCTGTGAGTCTTTATGGTTGGTGACAACTACCCATTTATGCATACATTCATTCCATAAATACTATACAACTATGCACAGCCACCACTCTTCTATCAGTGGAAGCTTGCATGTTGCTATGATGCTGAACAAGTTTCAGCAGAGCATCCTGGCTAAGATGGACTAGGAAGAAAGGCCTGGAAATCAACTTCCTAAAATCAGCTAATGAAAAACCTATAGATCACAAAATTCCAATTTGCAACACATGGCACAGGACCAGGCAGTGTTTCATGCTGTTGGGCTTAAGGTTGCCATGAGTTGTAGGCTGACTCAGTGGCAACTAACAACAACAAGAACATGCCAACTGGGTGAACTCAAGCCTCAAGGCATCATCTGGATAAGCAGAGAGTGTACTGTCATGACCCCATACTTTGGCTACTAACTGTGTACAGAGAGGCTCTCAGAACAACAGGATATTAACTTTCTTTGCCCAAGGTTCACCTGCCTTCTTACTAGAATTAACCAACAGAGATACTTCTCTTCTCCACCACCCTCTCCAATGTACAATCAACTCATGCCCCAACTACACTGTAGCCACAAACATCCTCTTTTCTCTCAATACCACTTCTACTTCAACTCTCCCACTTGAGAACAAAAATCAGCAAAAGGAAGTTAGAAGGCTAAGAGGTTTAATAGCCAGTACCTTTTGAGGAAACAGGTGAACTAGATACAAACTGTTTAACACATGAGCTAGGGTCATCCATCAGATCAAATGAAACAAAGTAGTTGTTCAATAAATACCTGAAATGGGGAAATGGATAAATCAAGGAATGAAAAGCACCATATGCAGTACATTTTTCAATAACACACTTTCCACTTCACTGCTGCTTTCTCTAACTTGACATGGACCAGTGGTGTTCTCATTCATGTCTTGTAATTTTCTAGTCTTAGCTTAACAACAAGCTCTGTTTCCTTATAGCCCCATCTTTGGCTTCACAACTTGAATTGGATTACCTGTGTTTATTACTCTACTTCCTCTTCCCTTCCTATGTGCAGCAAGGTCTTGTAACATGGCCTCTTCTCTAGATTGTTCTGCACCATATCTGACACATGACTATGCAGGCCTTTTGTTAACCTCTTCCAAAGTCTCTAGAAGAAAGGATCTCCTGACATAAACATGCAAACAATAAAACAATGACATTGATAAACAGAAAGAAGGTGAATGGATAGTGTTGTGAAATGCCAGAAACATGTTCACTCAGAGTTATGCAGGATCAGCCAAGAATTGTAATACATTTTCTCTTACTTCAAAATATACTCATGGAGAGGTGCAGACTGGATAAGAAAACATAACCCACCAATATGCTGTCTACAAGAGGCATACCTTACAGAGAAAGACAAAAACAGGCCAAATATCAAAGGTGGAAAAAAGATATATCAAGCAAATGGCAACCATAAAAGAACAGAAATGGCAATATTAATTTCTGACCAAAATGACTTTAACACAAACACCACCATAAGAGACAAGGAAAGACATTATATAATGATTAAAGGATCAATTGAACAAGAGGACATAACAATAATAAATATTCATGCATCTAATGAAAGAGCCCCAAAATACCTAAACCAGACTCTAACAGAACTGAAAAGACAAATAGATGACTCCACAGTCATAGTAGGAGACTTTAATATACCGTTTTCAATCACAGATAGAACAACTGGGAAAAAACTCAACAAAGATGTAGAAGAACTAAACAATACAATCTACAAACTTGACCTTACAGACATCTACAGAGAACTTCACCCAACAACAGCACAATATACATTCTTTTTGAGTACATATGGAACACTCTCTAGGACAGACCATATATTAGGTCACAAAGCAAGCCTCAATAAATTTAAAAATATTGAAATACTGAAAAGTATCTTCGCAGATCACAATGCTGTAAAATTAGAAATCAACAACAGGAAGATCAACAGAAAAAAAAGCAAACTTATGGAAACAGAATAACAACCTCCTTAAAAGTGACAGAGTAATAGAAGAAATAAAAAATATTCCTTGAATTAAATCAAAGTGAAAACACAACATACCAAAATCCTTGGGATACAGCAAAAGCAGTGATCAGAGGCCAACTTATAGAAATAAATGCACACATCAAAAAAGAAGAAAGAGCCTAAATCAACACCTTAACCAAACATCTCCAACAATTAGAAAAAGAGCAGCAAAAAA
>NW_006921805.1:673427-685631 GCF_000298275.1 Orycteropus afer afer
GGGTTTGAACCACCAGTCTTCTGGTTAGTAGTCAAATTGCTTAGGCACTAAGCTACCAGAGCTCCTTCTATACTACAACAAATTTGAAAATCTAGAAGAAATGGACAGATTTCTAGAAACATACTACTAACCTAAACTAACAGAGACTGAGGTAGAAAATTTAAACAAGCCCATAACAAAAGAAGAAACTGAACAGGTCATAAAAAAAAATTGTCAACAAAAAAAAAGCCCTGGTCCAAACAGTTTCACCAGAGAATTCTACTAAACATTCAGAGAAGAAATGACAACAATCCTACTCAAACTATTCCAGAACACAGAAAAGGATAGAATCCTCCCAAATTCATTTTATGAAGCAAGCATAAGCTTGATACCAAAACCAGGCAAAGCATCATTAAAAAGGAAAACTACAGACCAATATCCCTCATGAATATAGATGTAAAAATCTTCAACAAGATCCTAGTCAATAGACTCCAACAACATATCAAAAAAATAATACATCATGAGCAAGTGGGATTCATATCAAGTATGCAAGGATAGTTCAACATTAGAAAAACAATCAACATCATCCATCACATAAATAAATCAAATGAAAAGAACCACATGATGATATCAATCAACGCAGAAAAGGCATTTGATAAAATCCAACACTCATTCTTGATCAAAGCTCTTAGCAAAATAGGAATAGAGGAGACATTTCTCACATAGGAAAGGACATATATGCAAAACTAATAGCCAACATTATTCTCAATGGAGAGAGACTGAAACTATTCCCCTTGCAAACAGGAAGAAGACAAAGATGCCCTCTATCACCACTTCTATTCAACATTGTGCTGGAAGTCCTAGCCGGGGCAATAAGGCAAGAAAGGGAAATCAAAGGCATCCAAATTGGCAAAGAAGTAAAACCATCCCTATTTACTGATATGATCCTACACATAGAAAACCTAAGAGACTTAGCAAAAAAACTACTGGAACTAATTGAGAGATTAAGCATAGTGGCAGGATACAAGATCAACATACAAAAATCAGTTGGATTCCTCTACACCAGCAAAGAGACTGCTGGAAAGGAAATAAGGAAATCAGTACCATTTACAACAGCTGCCAAAAAGAAAACTTGGGAATAAATATCACTATGGACATGTTCTGGTTATTTAGTGTCACTCTGACAAGAATATAACACAAATGGGATGGCCTTAACAAACAGGAGTTTATTCTCTTATAGTTTGAAGGCTTTAAGTCCAAGTTCAAAGTGTCAGGCTCTGGGGGCTGGGTAAAAGCCCCTCAACCTTGGGGTCCAGCTCTGCCTCCTGCTCCCGGCCCACTGAAGCTAGAGGCATCTCTTCACTCAGGCAGCTACTGGCTGCTGAAGCTAACAAGCCAAAGGTCAACAAATAAAACAGCATAGTCCCAATGTTACCAAACCACACTGCAGGCCACTAATTCAAGTCCATTCTAATTCCCAAGGTCAGCAGAGCATGGCAGGCTGCTGAACAATGACAAGGCTACATGCAGGGTCCAAGCATGCCATAAGCTAGAGACCATGCCCCAAGGCTTCTGCTTATATACAGGAAGCAGACCACATTCCTAAGGCAGCTACTCAGCTGCTCACAGTAGATTCCACTATGGAGTTGATTACCAGTTTCATCATGGGGAATACTACATCCAGGTGCCCAGCCACCTAAGCAGGACTAACCAAATTGACACACAAATATAACTATCACAATTCTTTCACACAGTCCCTAGAGTCTGGCACTTTGAACTTGGACTTAAAGCCTCCAAATTGTAAGAATAAACTCCTGTTTGTTCAAGCCATCCCATTTGTGGTATATTCTTGTCAGAGCGGCACTAAGTAACCAGAACAGAATATGGTGCTGAGAGTGGGGTGTTGCTCTGAAAGAACCTAAAATGTGGAAACAGGAGTGGAGTGCATCCTTGACCTGGGACCCTGGCAGAGAGATCCCAGCATATGGCATGAGAGATGGTGAGAGCAGAGCAGAGAGAATGAGAATGAGACAGCAACAGCCTTACCAGCCCATGGAGGAGAAAGCTGGATGTCTTTGGGTACATGGCTTCTTGGTGGAGCAGGTTGCCTTCAGGCATTAATTGGTAAAAGAGACCAGCATGAAATGGAGTAGCAGGTTAGCCAGCCCACGGAGCAAGAAAGCTGAGTGCTTTTGGTGCAGGAAGATTTCCTGTGGAGTAGGTTGCCTTTGGCATTAATAGGCAGAAGCAGAGAAACCAAGGAAACATAAGCAGAACTGCCTCAGCCTCAAAGGGTAGGACCTTGGCCTTTGGGGATGGAACCACCAACAGCCCCCTAGCTTTCAAAGAGCCAGACTTTCAACAACTTGGTTCTGGGGTGTGGGGCTGCTCATTCATGTGAGCTAATGGGATGTCACCATAGCTGCTGCCCAAGAGTGAGGGGTAGGGCTGCCATGCCCAAGAGGGAGAGGAACAGGGCCCACCAGGCCAAGGGAGTGAGGTTGCCACTTAGAGGAACCAGGGGACTGGAACCACCCAGTGAGAGAGATCTGTACCAATCCCACCCACTGAAGATCTCTACAGGTGCCAAGTTGACAAGAGGTGGAAATATGGTAGTTAAGTTTGTGTGTCGACTTGGCTAGGCCTGGATGAGTGGCTGGGCAGCTGAATATAGTATTCCCCATGATGAGACTGGTAATCAACTCCATGGTGGAATCTACTGTGAGCAGCTGAGTAGCTGCCTTAGGGATAGGTCTGCTTCCTGTATATAAGCACAGAATCCTTGGGTCATGGTCTCTAGCTTATGGCATGCTTGGACCCTGCATGTAACCATGTCATTGTTCAGCAGCCTGCCATGCTCTGCCAACCTTGGGACTTAAAATGAACTTGAATTAGTGGCCTGCCATGTGGTTTGGTAACATCGAGACTGTGCCATTTTATTTGTCAACCTTGGGCTTCTTAGCCTCAGGAGCCAGAAGCTGCCTGAGTGAACAGATGCCTCTAGCTTCAGTGGGCCAGAAGCAAGAGGCAGAGCTGAATCCCAAGGTCAAGGTGCTTTCCCACAATCCCTAGAGCCTGGCACTTTGAAATTATACTTAAAGCCTCCAAATTGTAAGAATAAACTTCTGTTTGTTAAGACCATCCCATTTGTGGGATATTCTTGTCAGAGCAGCAGTAGGTAACCAGAACAGGACACAAAAGACCTGTACAAAGAAAACTACAAATCACTACTCCAAGAAACCTTAAGAGATCTACATAAATGGAAAAACATACCATGTTCGTGGATAGGAAGACTGAACATTGTGAAAATGTCAATACTACCCAAAGCAATCCATACACTCAATGCAGTCTCAATCTAGATCCCATCAGCATTCTTTAAGGAAATGGAAAAAAAAAAAAATCACTAATTTTATATGGAAAGGAAAGAGACCTCGGATAAGCAAAGCACTATTGAAGAACAATGTAGGAGGTCTCACACTCCAGGATATCCAAACCTAATATACAGACACAGTAGTCAAAACAGCCTGGTACTGGTACAATGACAGATACAAAGACCAGTGGAACAGAAATGAGAACCCAGAAACAGATCCATCCACTCATAGTCAGCTGATTTTTGACAAAAGGCCGAAATCCATTACATGGGTAAGAGGTGGTTTGTTTAATAAATGGTGTTGGCACAACTGGATATCCATTTGCAGAGAAATGAAACAAGATCTGTACCTCACACCATACACAAAAACTAACTCCAGATAGATCAAAGACTTAAATGTGAAATCTAAAACTGTGAAGTTCCTCAAGGAAAAAATAGGGGCAAATTTACAGGTCTTGATTTATGGTGTAAATAGACTGTCAAGCATAACCCAAAGTGCACAAACAGCAGAAGGTAAACTAGATGAATGGGACCTTCTAAAAATTAAATTTTATGTGCTTCCAAAGACTTCTCCAAAAGGGTAAAAAGGGAACCTAGGGATTGGGAAAAAATATTCAGCAATGACATATCTGACAAGGGACTTATCTCTAAAATTTATAGAAAACTCCAACACCTCAACAACAAAAAGATTAACAATCCAACTAAAAAAATGGGCATAAGACATGAATAGACACTTCACCAAAGAGGATATTCAGGGGACCAGCAAATACATGAAGAAATGTTTACTATCATTAACCATCAGAGCGATGCAAATCAAAACAACAATGAGATACCATCGCACCCCATCACTAATGGCAAAGTTCAACAAAACAGAAAATAACAAATGCTGGCGAGGATGTGGAGAGGTTAAGCCTCTCATACACTGCTGGTGGGACTGTAAAATGATACAACCACTGTGGAAAGCATTATGGAGATTCCTTAAAAAGCTGGAATTAGAAATACCATTTGACCCAGCAATCTCGTTACTAGGTATATATCCTAAAGAAGTGAGAGCCAGGACAAGAACAGATATATGCACACCCATGTTCATCACAGCACTATTTACAATAGCAAAAAGATGGAAACAACCTACATACCTGTCAACAGAAGAACAGATAACCAAACTATAGTACATACACACAATGGAATACTATGTAACACTAAAGGATAATGTAGAATCTGCAAAACATGGATGAACTTGGAGGACATTATGCTGAGTGAAATAAGTCAATCACATAACGAATCACAGAAGGACAAATATAGTGTCAGTTCATTATTGTAAAAAGTCAAGGAAAGGTTTATATATGGAAGGAAACTTTCTTTGTTGGTTACCAGGGTTGGGAGAGGAAGGAAAGGGTGGGGACACTGAGAGAAAAAAAAATGCATTGACCCATGTTACTTTAGTTTTGTGTATTTCACTGAACATAAATTATGTTTCAATAAAATGTATTTTAAAAAATATATATACTCATGGAGTTTCGGAACTAGAGGTGGTGACTGAACAACTTGTGAATGTGATAAATGCTACTGAATTATTCACTTTAAAATTGTCAATTTATCTTATGTATGTATATTTAAAAAAAAAAAAAAAAATCACTGCCGACGAGTTGATTCCAGCTAGTAGCTACCCCTCCTTGAGTTTCCAGGGTGGTATCTCTACGGAAGTAGATTGCCCAGTCTTCCTTCCAAGGAGTGGCTGGTGGATAAAATGCTTTTGGCACTATGTCACCAGAGCTCCCTATGTATGTATAAGTGGACCAAAACATGTGGTATATACTGCCACAAAGAGATATGAAGTTCTAATGTATGCTATATTACCTGGATGAACCTTGAAAACATTGTTATTGTTAGGGGTAGTTGAGTTGACTCTGACTCATAGCAAAACTATGTACAACAGAACAAAACAATGTCTGGTCGTGTGCCATTACGCTGAGTGAAATAAGTCAATACAAAAAAGACAAATTCTGTGTGACTTCATTAATGTAAAACAGCTAGAATGAGCAAATGTAGAGACCAAGGAAGACCAAAGAAGAGTTGATGCTTTTGAGTTGTGGTGCTGGTGAAGAATATTCAAAGTATCACAGACTGCCAGAAAAACTCATAAATCTGCTCTGGAAGAAGAACAGCCAGAATGTTGCTTGGAAGTGAGAATGGTCAGACTTTGTCTTATTTAATTTGGTCATTTTGTCAGAAGGGACCATTCCCTGGAGAAGGATATCATTCTTGGTAAAGTGAAGAGTCAGTGAAAGAGGGGAAGATCCTCAACAACATGGACTGACACAGTGGCTGCAGCGACAGACTCAGGTACAGCAAGGACTGTGAGGCTGGCACAGGACCAGGCAGTGTTTCTTTCTGTTTTAAATAGGGTCACTACGAGTCAGAGCTGACTCAATGGCATCTAAAAAGAATGAAAACAAGGGCAGGTGGCACACTGATTAAAGCACTCAGCTGCTAAACCAAAGGTCAGAGATTCAAACCCACCAGCAGCTTGAGCTCTCCAGAAGAAAAGACCTGGTGCTGTGTTCCCATAAAGATTTACAGTCTAAGAAACCCTATGGAGCAATTCTACTCTGTCCCATAAGGCATAGGAATCTACTCTACACAGAACACCAGGGATGGGAGGGAGGGGGAAAGGGGAGTCATTCTTTAGAAAGTAGTGAGCTTCTATTTATGGTAATGGAAATTTGACAACAAATATTGGTGATAATTGCACAAAATGATTAATTAATGTAATTCATGTCACTAAATTGTACATGCCTCTGTTGCCATGAGACCAGAAAAACTGGATGGTGCCTGGCTACCATTACCGAACATTTTGATCAAAGATTCTGTAGAAGATTTCTGATCGAAAGGGGGAAAATGCAAAAAAGAATCTCAAAATCTAATGGACTCTAGATTTCTGGAGCCATTGAGGTTGGATGAACCCCTGAAACTACTGTCCTGAGATAATCTTTAAGCCTTAAACCAAAAATATCCCTTGAAGTCTTCTTAAAACCAAACAACAGTCTAGCTTAACCAGTAAAAAATGTCTGCCTTAAGCATTATACTCTTTCGAGAACTATCTCTATGGGATCAAAATGACAATAACCAAACCAAACTCGCTGCCGTGGAGTCAGATCCAACTGATAGTAAGCCTTCCTTGGGTTTCCGAGGCAGTATCACTATGAAAATAGATTGCCCAACCTTCCTTCCAGGGAATGGCTGGTAGGTTTGAACCATCAGCCTTCTTGTTAGCAGTCAAGTGCATTAGGCACAACACTACCAGAGCTCCTTAAAGTTATAATAGAAACTCAAAAGATTAGATAGGAACCTTAAGGGGCAGTGAGCTTATGTTCATGAGAGTGGAACAACTCAGAAAAGGGGGTAAGAATGGTCACACAAGTCAAAGAATGTAGTCAACTTCACTGAGTTGTACCTGTAGAAATTGTTGAATTACATATGTTTTGCTATGTATATTCTCAGCAATAACAACAAAAAAATTTTTTAATTAATTGTACATATGAAAAATGTTCAGTTGGCAAATGTTGTGTTATACATATTTTTATAACAATAAAAGAATGGTTATTTTATGTTACGTCAATTTCACCTCAGTTAAAAAAAAAAAAAATTATACTAATATCCTTGCTTCCTTCCGCATCATTTAAGTCCAACCCAGGGTTGCCTCAGAAGAAAGGTCTAGTGATCTACATCCAAAAAATCAGCCACTGAAAACCCTGTGGTACACTCTGACACACATGGGATCACCATGAGTCAGAATCAACTCAACAGCAACTATTTTGTTTTATTTATTTATTTAATGAGGCAAGCATTGATCCAAGCACTAGGGATATAACAGTGAATGATACAGACAAGGTCCCTGAGTTCAGGAAAGTAGCATTTTAGTGGAGAAGAGGAGGCAATAAGCAGTAAACTGATAAATGAATGAGATAATTTTGTGATAATAAATGTTACAAAGAGAATAAAAAATAAAACAATAAGGTGCCTTTTAAATAATATGAGAGCTGGATGTTACTTTCAATAGGGTGGGCAGGTAATGTTTTTCTGAGGCAGAGTCATTTGAATTAAGATTTAAATGATGAGGAAGAGAGCAAAAAGTACAAAGCCAGGGCAGTGATGTGTTTGGTGTGTCAAGAAACAGAGTTACGTGTGACTGGGGAAAAAATAAGAAAAGAGGGAAGTGACAGGAGATGAAGTTGGAGCAATAGACTGAATCTACATCTTGTGGGGCCTTAAAGACTATGGGAAAATATTTGAATCCCTAACTGTATGTACCCACTCCTCGGAAGGAAGGTTGGGCAATCCTACTTCCGTAGTGATACTGCCTCGGAAACCCAAGGAGGGGTCGCTATGAGTCGGGGCCGACTCGACGGCACATAACAACAACAACTGTATGTACAGCGTAATTGTCAGGTGTCAGATAGCAATAAGAGAGTAGGCATTAAGGTTGCCTCCCTTGCTGCTATTCTTCCCTATTGTGTAGCTGCTAAGTGTGTGAAATTAGTGTAAAAAAATAAGTAAATAAAAAATTATTGTTAGGTCAAGTCTCCTAGAAGCAGACTCTGAAACAAGGATTCACATGCAAATGATTTATTAAGAAAGTACACTCAGAAGAAACCAGTAAGGGAATGGCAGAAGCCAGATAGAAAAGGTGAAGAAATTAAGGGAGGGTGTAATCTCAGGCAGAGATCCCCAATGTGAGTTTCAGCCTAATCTTTTGAGGGAAACTCTGTGTATAAGTTATACCCCAAAGTTGTCCCAACTTTATGTAAGAAAGCTGAACTTTCCGATTCTATTACCTGACAGTCAGTGGTTAAAGCCACCCTAGGAAAAGAGGGCTCCATTATCCTGAGTGTAGTCCTCCAAACAGGAGCTGCAGGTGGTAACTTGTGGAAGGAAAATCACATTGAAACCAGATTCACATGCACTCACACACACACACTCAGTAAAATCAGATCCAAAAGTATCAGACAGAGCACTACCCACTACACATCCTAACTGAAATACCTTGTTTCAAAATATGATTCCACAACTTAACTCCTTGAATGCTGTTTTCTCACTTTGAAAATGTACATAATCCTAATACTTTATGGGGTCATTCCAAAGCCTAAGGCACTTGACTGCTAACCAGAAGCCTGGTGGTTCAAACCCACCAGCCACTTCTCAGAAGGAAGGTTGGGCAATCTACTTCCGTAGCGATACTGCCTCAGAAACCCAAGGAGGGTTGCTATGAGTCAGGTCTGACTCAATAGCACATAACAACAACAGCAATACACTTAAACTTCTTAATGTAACATGGTGTATAAATCCACACCATCAAATCAATGGCAACTCATAGTGACCCTATAGGACAGAGTAGAACTGCCCCCCAGGATTTCTAGACAGTAAATCTTTGCAGAAACAGACTGCCTCACCTTTTTTACACGGAGTGGCTGATGAATTCAAACAACCAATCTTTTTGGTTAGTAATCAAATGCTTCAACCACTGCACCACCAGAGTCGTTATTGTTTTTAGGTGCTGTTGAATAGGCTCTGACTCATAACGACTCCTATGTACAACAGAACAAAACACTGGCTGGTCCCACACCATCCTCACAATCATTGCTATGCTTTAGCCCATTGTCCCAGCCACTGTGCCAATCCATCTCATTGAGAGTCTTCTCCTTTGTCCCTGACCTTCTACTTTATTTACCAAGCACAATATCCTTCCAGGGGCTGGTCTCTTCTGATAGTATGGCTGAAGTACAAGAGATGAAGTTTGGCCATTCTCACATCTAAGGAGGGAAGCTCTGGTGGCGAAGTGCCTAAGGCACTTGACTGCTAACCAAAAGGTTGCTGGTTCAAACCCACCAGCCACTCCTCAGAAGGAAGCCTGCGCAATCTATTTCCATAGTGATATTGCTTCAGAAACCCAAGGAAGGGTCGCTATGAATCAGAGATGACTCAACAGCACATGATAATGATGACCTCTAAGGAGTATTCCAGCTATACCTCTTCCAAGAGAAATATGTTTGTTCTTCTGGTAGTCCATGGTATTTTCAATATTCTTCACTAACACCAAAATTCAAATGCATAAATTCTTCTTTGGTCTCCCTTATTCATTTTTCAGTTTTGACATGTATGTATGGCATATTGTAAACCAAAAACCAAACACACTGCCATCCAGTTGTTTCCAGCTCATAGCAACCCTATAGGACAGAGTAGAATTGCCCCTTAGGGTTTCCAGGACTGTAAATCTTTACAAGGGAGCTCTGGTAGCATAGTGCCTAAGGCACTTGACTGCTAACCAGAAGGCTGGCAGTTCAAACCCACCAGCCACTCCTCGGAAGGAAGATGGGGCAATCTATTTCCATAGTGATACTGCCTCGGAAACCCAAGGAAGGGTCGCTATGAGTCGGGTCTGACTCGATGGCACATAACAACAACAACAACAACAAATCTTTACAGAAGCAGAGGGAATTCCGGTAAGATGGAGGAATAGGCAAACAAGCAACACAGACCCTCTTCAACAAAGAAAAGAAAAACCAATTGACAGAGATACAGAAGACAGTCCTGGAGACCTGAGCTTTGAAAGGACCTATTCAGAAGTGGATTAGGCACCAACTAGTGGAAAAACCTGAATGAAAACAGTGAGTACAGAGACGGTCAGTGCTACGGACTGTTAGCTACTCTGATGGGACCAATAGCCTGAATATTTCCAAATGGTGTTAGGACCTAAGAATTGACCTAAAGATCAGAACTGGTCACAAAGGGCTGCAGGGACAACACGCTGGTGGCCTATGACTAGGAAGAGAAACAGCAAGGAGGAAGATAACCTGAGCTGTAGACTTTCTGCTGTCTGGAGGGTGCAGCCATTTTGATTGTTTACATGTGGCAGCTATTTTAGATATTTAAAGTGCCCAAGGGTGCAGCCATTTTGAATGTTTACAAGGGGCAACCATTTTGGATTTTAAAGTGACAGCATTCTCATTCAGATTCTAGGTACCTAAGAACAGGCTCTGTTTGCCAAGATCAGCAGGGACATACAAGAGGCTGACAACAGGAAAGGAGACAGGTGGTGAGTGCATAAGTGATGTCAACTAGTGACTAGAGGAGCACAGCACAGTACCCTGCTTGCGGAGATCACATACAAACAAAAAAAAGAGAAAATCATGGGCAAGTCACTCCAACATACAATCACCAATTAAATATAAACACAAAACCTAAGAGACAACAGAGCATCACAGTCCCTGCAAAGAAGCAAGATGAAGCAGGAGAAACAAAGGACCAGGATATAGACCCAAAACACATCCCTGTGGAAGATGTAGCATTGGATCTCCCTGATAAGGAATTCAAAAGAATTATATTTAGGTATCTTCCATGAATGGAGAGACAGATGAAGGAAAACATTGACAAAATTGAGGAAAACACAGAGAAAACCCTACAACAATTTCAAAAGACAACACAAGAACAAAATCACAAAATAAATGAAAAATTAGAAATTATATGAAATCTACACACAGAAATCCAGAAGATTAATACTAAATTGTCAGAAATAGATAAGACATTGAATAGACAAAGGAGCAGAATTGAATCAATGGAAGACAGAATTAGTGAAATTGAAGGCAAATGCCTAAACACTTCCTTGGAAAGGGATAAATCAGAAAAAAGATCAAAACAAAATGAAGAAAGGCTAAGGTTCATGTGGAATACCATCAAAAGGGATAACTTATGTGTAATTGGAATTCCAGAACAGGAAGAGACAAATAAAACCACAGAGAAAATTGTAGAAGATTTGGTGAAAGAGAATTTTCCTGGTATGATGAAAGATGAGAATATATCCATTCAGGAAATCCAGTGAACCCCAAACAGGATAGACCCCAAAAGAAAATCATCAAGACATATTATCTTCACACTCACCAAAACCAAAGACAAAGAAAGAATCGTGAGAGCAACACAGGAAAAGCAAAAAATTACCTTCAAGGGGCAACCATTAAGACTAAGCTCAATTTCTTGGCAGAAACCACGCAGGTGAGAAGACAATGAGATGGTATATATAAAACACTGAAGAGAAAAATTTCCAATCAAGAATTATGTACCCAGCAAAACTGTCTCTCAAATATGTGGTGAAATTAGGATATTTCAAGATAAGGAGAAATTAAAGTAATTTGTTAAAACCAGACCAACCTTACAAGAGATGCTAAAGGGAGCCCATTGGACAGAGAAGCAACAACAGCCAACAACAACTGACCATTAATACACGTGATGACATAACCCAGAAATCAACCCAGCTATGTAAATATCCAAAGTAAATAAGCCTACAAGATTGTAAACAAGGTACCAGAGACACCAACCAACAAATGAGGACAACTACATACCAAAAAAAGGGGAAAAAAACTGTGTCATTACAGAACTTCTGGATGGTAGGGAAGTCAAGACAACTACAAGATAGAACAGACTGTTCTAAACTTGGGAAGAGAACCATAAATCACAGGGTAACCTCAAACAAAAATGATAAACCTTCACATCAAAATAAAAAAGAGGACCAGCATAAATATTCAGCAAATACTAAAACAATAGCAATGAAGGAAGTGATAACACGATTCACAAACAAAATGAGCTCAGCACAGAAAATTATACAGAACAAAGAAATTGACACCACGAAAAAGCACATAACAAAAATGACAGCAACAAATTCATATTTGCCGATAATTACGTATCTGGCAAGGGACTTATCTCTAAGATTTACAGAAAACTCTAATGCCTCAACACCAAAGGAATTAACAATCCAATTGAAAAATGGGCAGAAGACATGAATAGACACTTCAACCAAGGATGAA
>NW_006921805.1:686226-699058 GCF_000298275.1 Orycteropus afer afer
AAAAAAAAAAAAATTGACCCATGTCACTTTAGTTTTGTGTATTTCACTGTACATAAATTATATTTCAATAAAATGCATTAAAAAATCTTTACGGAAGCAGACTGCTTCATCTTTCTGGAGGGGCTGGTGGATTCAAACTGTCAATGTTTTTATTTGTAACTCAGTGCTTTAATCACTGTGCCACCAGACCTCATGGTACATGATAGGCACTCAATAGTTTTTTTCCACCTAATCAGGCTTTCCAAAATTACTACACCAGTCTAATGGAATATTTTCCCATCTATTGCTTTCACCATACTTGTATGAAATCATAAAAGCTCCACAGATTTCAGTGAGCATAACAGCTTTATAATAAGGTCAGTTGGCAAGCTAGAGGATTATCCTCAGAACCTTCAAAGAGAAATATAACTGCATTCCCACCTAATTATACATCAAGACATCCTTAAGAATCACTCTTCCTCCCAGGGAGAACTAGGAATATTCTTAATAATAACTGGGCTATATGATTAGCTATCATAAATAAATTTAGAAATCACAGATGTCCGAAAAACTTCAATCACAGTCTTTATATTCTAGTCCATTATGGATGATAATAGACTTGTGGCTCGGGGATTCTTGGATGTATTTCACTGCTTCCACAATTGTACTTCAAATGCTATCCTACTTCCTAATAACTAAGGTACATGTTCATTTCAGTAGAACTTTTTACATCTTCATTAAAGGACCTGATGCCAAAGAATCTCTCTATTCAGCACTCAATGGGACTTTGAACATTTAATCTTGTTCACATGTCTTTCATCATCACACTCACAGCACCTACATTTTGAGCTGTTTCCGGGTTAACCTATTTTTTTCTATTCATTAAAATGAGCCTAAAACAAGCAAGGGATGACCTAAAGTATGGGAAACCAAACTCAATACTCACAGTATCTTATAAGACCAAGATACAACTAAGCTCAGAATTTACTTTGAAAGAAGAGTAACATATCCCACTCCTTAAAGTTGATGCAGTCTATTTAAATGAAAATTAAGAGAACTTGATTGATAAAGACCATTTGTGAAAGTAGTTGATTTGGAATTCCAGAAACAGATGGATTATCCTTGGATTTTCTCCATAGTTTTCTCCCTTTCCTTGCCAAACTCCACAGACAATCCAGTAAAGTTAGAATTTAAAAATTTGTTAACCCAAAAGAACAAACAGAATAGAAGAGGAAAATAGCAAAGGGATGGGGCTAGTGATGGTACTAAAAGCAAAAACAGTAAAAAAAATCTACATTCTAAACTGTAGGAACTTTAGCTCCCTTCTTCTACCTGCTCCAAAATGATAGCAGTAGACAGCATATTGTTTGTTCATCCTACCTCAGACTGGAGACTGGAGATTCTTTTCTGAGAAGCTGAATGGCACAGAAATAAGTCCTTTCAGAACATGCAGAGTCCCTCAACAGAAATATCACTTCATGATCTTATCCTCCCCAAATGAACAAACCACACACACACTCACATACACACACATAAATGCAGTTTTCGGCCAGCTTTCTAGTGTCTCAGTCTCAAATACAAATGGAAAGCCAAAGATTATCAGTTATAAGTGCAAATTTCTGGACTGAAAGACACAAAACAAACACAAGAGAGGGATCTGAAAGAAATAGAGACAACAAATGGAGAAGAAAAGTTTGAAAATTCTGTATTATATACCTTAGAAATCTAAGAGAAAATATTTCCATTTAGGAATGAAAATAAAAGAAAATTAGCTGATCAATCCAGGCAGTCCAATATCTGATTAACATGAGTTTGAGGAAGGACGAACAGAGGAAAAACAGGTGAGAAAAATTATCAAAGTCACAGTACAAGAAGATATCCTACAATTGAGGACATGAGTCTAGCTCTCTAAGTGACAAATAGAGTAAGTAATAAGACACTCAACCCAAGACATGCCATACTGAGAAATTAGGACATCCAGGATAAAATAAAGTCTCTAAAAACTTTCAGAAAGAGAAAACACGTCATGTACAAATTTTGGAGGCAAGAATGGCAATACTACTTCCAGTAAGATGGAGGAATAGGTAGACAAGCAACACAGACCCTCTTCAACAAAGAAAAGAGAAACCAATTGAGAGAGATACATAAGATAATCCTGGAGCCCTGGGCTTTGGAAGGAACTATACAGAAATGGATTAGATACCAACTAGTGGAAAAACCTGAGTGAAAACAGTGAGTACAGAGACGGTGGGAGCTGTGGATTGTCAGCTACGCTGACAAGACCAACAGCCTAAATATTTCCAAGTGGTGTTGGGACCTAAGAATTGACTTAAAGATCAGCCCTGGTCACCAAGGGCTGCAGGGATGACTGCGCTGGTGGCCTATGACTAGGAAGGAAAACAAGGAGGGAGAAAACCTGAGCTGTGGACTTTCCATTGTCCTGAGGGTGCAGCCATTTTGATTGTTTACACACGGCAGCCATTTTGGATAATTAAAGTGACAGAAGGGGAAGCCATTTTTAATCTTTACAAGGAGCAGCAATTTTGGATTTTAAAGTGACAGAATTCTCATTCAAATTCCAGGGACCTAAGAATAGACTCGGTTTACCAAGGATGGCAAGGAACATATGAGAGGCTGACAATAGGAAAGGAGACAGGTGATGAGTATATAAATGCTGCCAACTACTGCAAACATGTTGTTATTTTGTGCTGTCAAGTCTGACCCAACTCATAGCGACCCCTTCTTGGTTTTCCAAGGCTGTTTCACTATGGAAGTAGATTGCCCTATCTTCCTTTTGAGGAGTGACTGGTGGGTTTGAACTACCAGCCTTCTGGTTAGCAGCCAAGTGCCTTAGGCACTACACTACTATCACCAATTAAATATAAACACAAATATGTCACAATGCCTCGGAGACAACAGAGCATCACAGTCCACTCAGAGAAGCAAGACAAAGCAGAAGAAACAAGGGACCAGGATACAGACCCAAAACACATCCCTGAGGAAGATGCAGCACTGAAACTCCCTGATAAGGAATTCAAAAGAATTATATTTAGATATCTTCCACAAATTGAGAAGCAGATCAAAGAAAATACTGACAAAATTGAGGAAAACACAGAGAAAACCCTAAAACAATTTTGAGAGACAATACAAAAACAAAATGACAAAATAAGTGAAAAATTAGAAATGATTCAAAATCTACAAACAGAAATCCAGAAGATTAATAGTAAATTTTCAGAAATAGATAAGACATTGAACAGGCAAAGGAGTAAAATTGAATCAATGGAAGACAGAATTAGTGAGATTGAAGGCAAATACTTCAATACTTCTTTGGAAAGGGATCATTCAGAAAAAAGATCAAAACAAAATGAAGAAAGCCTAAGATTCATGTGAGATAACATCAAAAGGAATAACCTATGTGTAATTGGAATTCTAGCACAGGAAGAGACAAATAAAACCACAGAGAAAATTGTTGAACATTTGTTGGAACAGAATTTTCCTGGTATGATGAAAGATGAGAATATATCCATGCAGGAAGTCCAATGAACCCCAAACAGGAAAGACCCCAAAAGAAAATCATGAAGACATATCATCATCAAATTCACTAAAACAATGACAAAGAAAAAATCACGAGAGCAGCATGGGAAAAACAAAAAGTTACCTACAAGGGGCAAATACCAAAACACTAGCAATGAAGGAAGTGACAACACGATTCATAAACAAAATGAGCTCAGCACAGAAAATTATATGGAACAAAGAAATCGACACCACAAAAAAGCACATAACAAAAATGACAGCAACAAATTCATATTTGCTGATAATTATATATCTGGCAAGGGACTTATCTCTAAGATTTATAGAAAACTCCAATGCCTCAACACCAAAGGAATTAACAATCCAATTGAAAAATAGGCAGAAGACATGAATAGACACTTCACCAAGGATGACATTCAGGTGGCCAGCTAATACATCAAGAGATGCTCATGATTATTGGCCATTAGAGAGATGCAAATTAAAATAACAATGAGATACCATCTCATCCCACACTAATGGCAAGGTTCAATGAGACAGAAAATAACAAATGCTGGCAGGGATGTGGAGAGAATGGGACTCATACACTTCTGGTGGGCCTGTGAAGTGATACAACCACTGTAGAAAACACTATGATGATTCCTTAGAAAGCTGGAATTGGAGATACCATTTGACCCAGCAATCCCATTACTAGGTATATACCCTAGAGAGGTGAGAGCCAGGACAGGAACAGATAGATGCACACCCATGTCCATTGCAGCACTATTCACAACAGCAAAAAGATGGAAACAACCTACATGCGCATCCGCAGAAGTGGATGACCAATCTATGGTGCATACATATAATGGACTGCTATGCAGCACTAAGGGAGCTCTGGTAGCATAGTGCCTACAGCACTTGACTGCTCACCAGAAGGATGGCGGTTCAAACCCACCAGCCACTCCTCGGAAGGAAGGTTGGGCAATCCTACTCCCGTAGTGATATTGCCTCGGAAACCCAAGGAGGGGTCGCTATGAGTCGGGGCCGACTCGACGGCAAATAACAACAACAACAACAACATGCAGCACTAAAAAATAATGTAGAGTCTACAAAACAGCACATAATATGGATGAACTTGGAGGACATTGTGCTGAGTAAATAAATCATTCACAGAAGGACAAATATAGTATTAGTTTGTTGTTGTGGAGCATCAAGGAAAGGTTTATATATGGAGAGAAACTTTCTTTGTTGGTCGCCAGCAGTGGGAGGGGAGGGGAAGGAACACTGAAAAAAAAAAATGCATTGACCCATGTCACTTTAGTTTTGTGCATTTTACTGTACACAAATTATATTTCAATATGATGCATTAAAAGAAAAGGAAAGAAAAAGAATGGTAACACTAAATGTTAAAAAAGATTAGAGGGTGCCTTTAAATTTCTGAGAGTCAATATTCTTAATCTAGAATTCTATACTAATTCTAATGATCAATTAGGAACAAGAAGAAAATAAAGACATTTGCAAATAGGAACATGTTCAAATAAACCATCCATGCATCCTTTTGACAGGAAGCTACTAAATAAGATGCTTCAATAAAAGAAAGAGAAATATGTAGGCTCTAGAAACATCTCACAAAAGAGAAAAGGGAAGAAAATTCCCAAAAAGATGAAAAATGGAAAATGCTGTATAGCAGTGTGAAGTTCATTTCAGATTGGAATAGAAAGGTAGAATGATATAGCAAAGAGATTATCAAGGGAAATATTGGAACTAATACATTATTTGATATGCTTGAGCATTTGGAAAAAATATCATTACCTATAACAGATCAGTGAGAGCATTTGGGAAAAATTATGAAGTAGTATATAGAAAACTAAACGAAAGTAAAAACAGAGGCAACTATTAACTCTAAGAAAAACAAAACTTGTGTAAAAAATCCAGTCATATTCTACTACATATCTCAGCAGTGAATGATATTTATAAATAGAAACAATGTAAACATTACCTCTAGACTTAACCAAAAAATGGTAAGAAATAAAATCTCAAGTTCACTTTACGTTTAAATCAAAAACTATATATATCAGGCTTTCAGTTTTGACCTTCTGATTATTTTACATATATCATGTATACACGTATGTGTGTATGTGTGTGTATTCTGTTGCTATTGTTGTGTGTTGTAGAGTCAATTCCAACTCACAGTGACCCTTCATAAATCAGGTAGATGGCAGAGAGAAGAATTGCAGAGAGAGGTATAAAGCAGTGAAATCCTCAACTACCAAGCTAGAAGTTAAGAAATAATGTTAAGATATAACGATACAAGAATATTTTTTGAAATATGGAGGTCTGTATGAGAAAGAAAATCTAAAAAGGATTGAAAGTAGTTGTACTCAGGAGTGGTATGAGGGAGTGAAGAAGAGTAGAGCAGAGGGTATGTATATATATATATAAGTGTGTGTGTGTCTGTATGTATGTATCATAGGTGTTCTACCACTACTTGAATTTTTTAGTATCTGAACAAGAAATTTCATAGAAATTATTTTTTTTAATAACTCTGAGGAGGCAATAAGAAAAGTAATATGACCTATTATCCATCAACAAATGCTTTCAGATAGAAAATTATTCTGGTTGAGATGGTGCCCCGTTCAAGAGACTCTCTAACACACTCAAACAGACTTCTTAAGACTAAACCAATTCAGAACTAAAAATCAAAAACATATTCTGTTCTTTAGAAAATAGAAATGCAAATCAAATCAAATATCAAGCTCACTTTAGTTCAAATTAAAACAGTGTACATTAGGCTTTCAGTTTTGACCCTCTGATCATTTTAGGTATATCATGTTTCTCTGTGCACGTGTGTGCATGTGTGTGTGTGTATGCTGTTGCTATTGTGTGTTGCAGAGTCAATTCCAACTCATAGTGACCCTTTATGACAGAGTAGAATTGGCCCATATGGTTTCCTAGGCAGCTGAGTTCTTAAGCACTGTGCCACTAGGTCTCTTTGTGTATATGTGTGTGTGTGTGTGTGTGTGTATAATTTATGAATAAAATATATGAGGAATAAAAATTAGTTCTTATAATATAGAATATGGTGGTGGTGGTGGTGTTAGGGCCCTCGAGAGTCCAATTCACAGAGACCTTATGTATAACAGAATGAAACAGTGCCCAATCCTGTGTCATCCTCACAATCTTTGGTATGCTGTAGCCAATCAATGCAGCCACTGTGTCAATCCATCTCATTAAGTGTCCTCCTTCTTTTCATTGACTATATAATTTATCAAGCATGATGTCCTTCTCTGAGGACTGATCACTTCTGGTGACATGACCAAAGCACAAGAGGCACTGTCTTGCCATTCTCGCTTCCAAGCAGCAGTAGGCTGTCCTTCATCTAACACAGATTTGCTTGTTCTCCTGGAAGCCCATGGCATATTCAATAATCTTTGCCAACACCATAATTCAAATGCATCAAATCTTCCTTATTCCTTATTTGTTGTCCAGGTTTTACATGTATATGAGGTGACTGAAAATACCATGGTTTGGTCAGATGTACCTTAGTCTTCAAAGTGCCATTTTAGCTCTTCATCACTAAAGTCATTCGCAGCAGATTTGCCCAATGTAATACATCATTTTGTTTCTTGACTGCTATTTCCGTGGGCATTGATTGTGGATCCAAGTGAAATGAAATCTTTGACAACTTCAATCTTTTCTCCATTTATCATGATTTTGCTTATTGGTCCAGTGGTCAGGATTTTTGTTTTCTTTATGTTGAGGTATAACACATACTGAAGGTTATAGTATTTAATCTACAACAGTAAATTCTTCAAGTCCTCTTCACTTTCAGCAAGCAAGATTATGTCATCTGTGTATCACTGGTGATTAATGAGTCTTCTTCCAAACCTGATGCCACATTCTTCATACAGTCCAGCTCTAACTTTCCCATTCTTTGTAATGTTATCCAAAATTTATTATGATCCACACAGTTGAATGCCTTTGCCTAGTCAATAAGACACAGGTAAACATCTATCTGGTATTCTTCTGCTTTCAGCTAAGATCTATTTGATATCAGCAATGATATCCCTGCCACGTCCTCTTCTGAATCCAGCTTGAATTTCTGGCAGTTTCCCATCTACAAACTGCTGCAACCATTTGTGAACTATTGTCAGCAAAATTTTACTTCATGTGATTAATGATAATGTTCAATAATTTCTATATTGTGTTGAATCATCTTTTTTTGGAATGGACACAAATATGGATTTCTTCAAGACAGCTGGCCAGGTATCTGTCTTCCAAATTGCTTGGCATAGATGAGTGAGTGCTTCCAGCATTGCATCCATTTATTGAAACATCTCAATTGGTATTCTGTCAATTTCTGGAGTCTTGGTTTTTTTGTCAGTTCCTTCAGTGCAGCTTGGACTTTTTCCTTCAATATAATGTTTTCTTGAGTATATGCTACCTCCTGAAATAGATGAACATCAACCAATTATTTTTGGCATAGTCACTCTGGTATTCTTTCCATTTTCCTTTTTTTAAAAAAAAATTATTGTGATTTGGGTGAAAGTTTACACAGCAAATTCACTTCCCATACAGCAATTCATACACATTTTGTCTCATGACACTGACTGAAATTTCCCACAATGTAACAGTTCTCTTCCCACTCTTCCCCCCCTCCCCATAGCTACCTCTTCCCTGTGTCCTTCCCTCCCTTGCACTCTTGGCCCTTGAGCTGTCTCCCTGTGCATACAATGCCCTTCTATTCTCCCATGACTGATTTCTCCAAGGAGTATATCTACCTAATGTAAATGTTCAGCTCATATGCCTGTCCTTTACTAGGCTGGAAGTCACAGGAGTGAGTTCAATTCCAAACCCGAAGGGCAACTAGGGGCCGGCTATCGTCTCAGGGGTTCCACCAGGCTCTATCAGACCAGCAAACCTGGTCTTTTTCTTTTTATGATTTTGAATTTTGTTCCACATTGTTCTCCCACTCTATCCAGGATCTCCTATATAGATCCCTTTCCTAGTGGTTGACAGTGGTAGACAGGCACCATCTAGTTCTGGTCTCATGGTCATATAGGCTGAGGATCATGTGGCGTACCAGTCCCTTAGACTAATTGTTTCCATGCACGTTTGGTTTTCTTCATTCTTCTTAGCTCTGGATGAGGAGAGACCCATTGGCACATCCAGATGGCTGCTTGCAAGCTCTTAAGATCCCAGTCACTACTCACCAAAGTAGGATGTACAACAAAGTTTTTGTGTAGGATGTGATGCCAGTTGAGTTTGATGACCCCTGCAACCATGGTCCCAAGCCCACAGGTCCAACTACTCGCTCCCTGTGGGTAGCAGACTGGGGCCAAGAAGTCACTACAACCCTGTCAGCTCTAGTATACACCTGGACATTCTTACAGAACATACAAATACACTTGTAGAAACATCATCTGCCAACCCTATACATTCTTTCCATCTTCTTTTGATGCTTCCTGCATCATTCAATATTTTTCCCATAGAATCTTTCAATGTTGCATCTTGATGGTTGAATTTTTTCTTCAGTTCTTTCAGCTTCATAAATGCCAAAAATGTTCTTCTCTTTCGATTATAACTCCCGGTCTTCGCACATTTCATTATAATGTTTTACTCTGTCTTCTCAAGCTGCCCTTTGAAATCTTCTGTTTAGCTCTTTTACTTCATCATTTCTTCCATGCACTTTACCTACTCTCTCCATTCAAGACCAAGTTTCAGAGTCTCTTCTGACATCCATTTTGGTCTTTTCCTTTTTTTCCTGACTTTATAATGACTTTTTTTGCTTTCTTCATCCCACAACATGTCTGCTCTTCAGTCACTCGTGTGCAACACTTCAAATCTATTCTTGAGATGGTCTCTAAACTCAGGGGAATATAATCAAGGTCATATTTTAATTTTAATTTTCTTCACCTTCAACTTGAACTTGCATATGAGTAACTGATGGTCTGTTCTACAGTCAACCTTTGGCCTTGTTCTGGCTGATGATATTGATTTTCACCATCACCTCTTTCCACAGATGTAATCAGGTTAATTTCTGTGTGTTTCATCTGGCAGAACCCACATGTGTTTTGGTTACCTAGTACTGCTCTGACAAGAATATAACACAAATGGGACGGCTTTAACAAACAGGAGTTTATTTTCTTACAGTTTGGAAGCTTTAAGGTCGAGTTCAAAGTGTCAGTCTCTAATTGCTAGGTGAAAGCCCCTCAATCTTGGACTTCACTCAGACAGCTGCTGGCTGCTAAGGCTGACAAGCCCAAGGTTGACGAGTAAAAAGGCACAGTCCAATGTTACCAAACCACAAGGCAGGCCATTAATTTAAGTCTATTGAAAGTCCCAGGATTGACAGAGTAAGGCAGGCTGCTGAATAACAACACAGCTACATGAAGGGTTCAAGCGTGCCATAAGCTAGAGACCATTCCCAAAGCTGCTTCTTATACATGGGAAGCAGACCACATCCCTAAAGCAGCTACTCACAGTAGATTCCACCAGAGTTGATTACCAGTCTCATCATGGGGAATAACTACATCCAGCTGCCCAGCCACTCAACCAGGCCCAGCCAAGTTGACACACAAACTTAACTACCACAACTATACCATAGATGGTATAGTTGCCATTTATATCATTGAGAAAGATATTTGAAATGAGTAAGTAATTGGTCTTGCAAAGTTCTATCATTTGATCTCTTGGGTCATTTCTATCACCCAGGTCATTTTCCAACTACCTATCCTTCCTTTTTTCCAATTTCTGTATTCCAATCACCAGTAATTTTCAAGGCATCTTGATTGCCTGTTTGATTGATTTCAGACTGCAGAAGTCAGTAAAAATATTCAATTTCCTCATCTTGAGCTTTAGTTGCTGGTGTGTAAATTTGAATAATAGTTGCTTTAACTGGTCTTCCTTGTATGTGTATGGATATTATCCCATTGCTGACAGCACTGCACTTCAGGATAGATCTTGAAATATTCTTTTTGAGTATGAATGCAACACCATTCCTCTTCAATTTGTCACACCTTATGATTATAAACCTTATGACTGACCAATTCAAAATGGCCAATATCAGTCCACTTCACTAATTAGTTCACTAATCTCTACAATATCAATCTTTATGCATTCCTTTTCAGTTTTTACAATTTCAGTTTTTCCAGATTCGTACTTCATACATTCCATGTTCTTATTATTAATGGATATTTACAGCTACTTCTTCTTATTTTGAGTTATATTACATCAGCAAATGAAAGTTCCAAAAGCTTTACTTCATTCATGTCATTAGGTCAACTTTTCTTTGGGGATGCAGCTCTTCCTTAGTCATATTTAGGGTTCCTTTGGGGCTGATCTTCTGGCAATACATCAGACAATGTTCCACTGCTATTAGTAAGTGTTTTCATTACCTAGTGCTGCTCTGACAGGAATATATCCCACAAATGGGATGGCCTGAGCAAACAGGAGTTTATTCTTACAATTTGGAGGCTTTAAGTCCAAGCTCAAAGCACCAGGCTCTAGGGGCTGGGTGAAAGCCCCGCAACCTTGGGGTCCAGCTCTGCCTCTTGCTCCCCACCCACTGGAACTAGAGGCATTTCTTCACTCAGACAGCTGCTGGCTGCTGAGGCTACCGAGCCCAAGGTTGACAAGTAAAAAAGGCATAATGCCAATAATACCAAACCACATGGCAGACCATTAATTCAAGTCCATTGTAAGTCCCAAGGTCAGCAAAATATTGCAGGCTGCTGAACAATGACACAGCTACATGCAGGGTCCAAGCATGCCATAAGCTAGAGACCGATCCCCAAGGCTTCTGCTTATATACAGGAAACAGATCACATTCCCTAAGGCAGATACTCAGCTGCTCACAGTAGATTCCACCATGGAGTTGATTACCAGTCTCATCATGGGGAATACTATATCCAGCTGCCCAGCCACTCAACCAGGCCCAGCCAAGTTGACACACAAACTGAACTACCACAGTAAGGTTTTCAGTGGCCAATTTTTTCAGAAGTAGACCACCAGTACTTCTTCCTAGTCTGTCTATCTTAGTCAGTAAGCTCTACTGAAACCTGTCCACCATCGGTGACTGACCTTACTGGTATTTGAAATACCAGTGGCACAGCTTCCAGCATCATAGTAACATCCTATTAGCCATGGCTGCTTGGGGTGGTGTGGTAGTTAAGGTAGGGTGTCAACTTGGCTGGGCAGTCAACTTGGCTAGTAGTAGTTGTTCCCTGTAATGACTGGTAATCAGCTCTGTGGTGGGATTTGCCATGAGCAAGTGAGTAGCTGCTGATTGTTAAAGCCATCCACTTGGGTTATCTTTATTGGAGCAACACAGGTGGAATGTATCTTGAGTGCTGCATTGCTGGAGGATATAACTCAAATCACCATCCTTAGCTTCCTTGAGGGTATACCTATGAATCTCCTAGGAAGATTCGCCCTCTTCTTGCTCCAGTTCTGTGTTTTGGCTCATCCTCATCTCACCCCTGGATTTGGGACAGCAGCTGTCATCTGATCTGCTGATCAAGGTTCATCAAACCCCAAGAATTGGGAGGATCCTCCAGACCTACTCAAAGACCTGGGACTTGCCAGCCTGCCATCCTCCACCACCACTACATGAGATGATCCCTTGGGTGTCTGTGAGTTCTGTGAGGCATTACAGCAAAATACAGAACCCTAAAAGGGGAGAGATAACTGAGAGGAGGAGGAGGAGTTAATGTCTGAAATGATGGAGTGGCACAGCAGTTTGGACATTTGGGACATCTTTAACCTCCACCTCATGGGGACTGGCCTTGTGCTGATCTTTCTAAGAAAAACTGTTCAAGTAGGGACATACTTATACTGAGAATTATTCATTGCTTATCTGAAATTCAAATTTAAGTGACCATCTACATTTTTATATGTAAATATGACAACTTTGTTTTTAGGGTTATCTCTGTCTAGGCTCCTTGGGGAAAAGGGAGTCTCATTTCCCATCTGCTTCTGAGTCAGTCCAAGCTGCAGCTGAATTTTTCCATCATATGCTCCCTCTCCATCACTCTCAGCTTCATCTTCAGCTGTCATTTCTTTGTGCCTGGTCACTCCAGGAACTTTGAAACTTGTTCATCCTGAATAAATCAGTGCCTCACTGACCTGAACCTAAAGATGATATAGAAATGGTTGTAGTTCCTTTGCTGCCCTGTCCCTTATCCCACCATCACCACTTACAGAGAGCCTGTGCCTGTGTTACAGATATAGTGAAACTAAATACAGGACACTAAAGGAGCTCTGGTAGCATAGTGGCTAAGTCACTTGCCTGCTAACCAGACGGCTGGCGGTTCAAACCCGCCAGCCACTCCTCGGAAGGAAGGTT
>NW_006921805.1:707475-728044 GCF_000298275.1 Orycteropus afer afer
AATAAAATAACAGTACAGGGATTTTTCAGCAGCACAGCCCTGGATTTTGCATTCCAAATTTGGACCCCTTTGAGTTCTGGCCACCAGGAGTGTGATGTTGTTCTTGTGGCATTCTAAACTCCAGTGGGTACTTTTGAATAAAACACATATACACACATCTCAGATCTCAGAGACAGTAAAATCATCCACCTAAATATTTTATTGGAAGCAAAATTACTTAATAATAAACTCTTCATGTAACCTAAAGACATGTACAAGATACAGCTTGGGAGAACAACTCAATCAAGCAAAAAGCATTGGCCTCTCTATTCCAAATGCACTTACATGTGAGGCAATATTTAAAATGGAATTCTCAAACAAGAATATTCTCTGAATTGTCACAAGTGGGGTGGTGAGATGAATCTGAGGAGATGTTTAATATTGTTTTACAAGAATAGTATTGGTTTCCAGGATATTCTACTAACATAAGGAAGAGTCCATGTTCAACTCAAACCCCAAGCAGGAAATTATTCTTCCTAAAAAAAAAAAAAAAAGTGGAACAACTGAAAAACTCCTCCTTGCTCCATAGCTCAAAAAACACAAACAGGACAGAGGGCTTAGCTCAGAGCAGAGAGGCCGGAAGAGGCTGTACTCCACCCAGAGAAAGGCCATTCCTGGGTAAGAAATGATTTGTTTTTGTTGTTAGGTGCCATCAAGTTGATTTTGACTCATAGCAACCCCGTGGAACAGAGTAAAACTGCCCCATGCGGTTTTCTAGGCTGTAATCTTCACAGGAACAGATCAGGTCTTTCTCTTGCAGAACTAAGTCAAGTATTTTAGAGATCACGTAAGAAGGAAGCAAACCTCTTAAGTAAAGAGGAGGTACTTAAAGTTAACCTTTTCTAGCACATAAACAAACTCTACTTATTTAGTTTCTGTAAACTTTAATAAAGAAATGCTGTGAGAGTTAACAAAAGAAAAGGAGAAAAAATAAATAAAATAATCTCCTAACAAACCAGAATCAAGGAAAACGTCCCAATAAGCACAGTATCAAAAAACAAAGAATATAAAATTGTGGTCAGTATGAGAATAAAAATAGTCACAGTGACAACTATCTTGAATACTCACTGTGTGCTCAAGACTATTCCTAAGCCACTTTATACATATTTAATCCTCACAACAGCCCTGTTCATCCCACTAGGCACAAAAGACATTGAGACTTCAAGCAACTTGTACAAAATCACACCACAATTGAGTACCAGAGATCAGATTTGAATCCATCTCCATCTGACTGCAAATCCTTTGCCCTTCACAATTATGCCCTGGAAACTTGCTACTCCAAGAGTGGTCCACAAACCAGCAACAGCATATGCATCACCCTGGAGCTTGTTAAAATGCAGAATCTCAGGCCCAATTCCAGACCTACTGAAACAGAATGGCATTCTAACAAGCCTCCCAGGTGGCTATGCATACTAGAACTTAGAAAGCACTTCCTTAGCCTCTCAGAAGACAGATAAGGCTCTTAGTCTTATCTAGTTAATGTTTATCACCAGTTCCTTCAGGAGAATGTACTAGAAATTGAGACCAGAATAGACTGTATAGAATTCATAATTATTTTAAAAAATTATGCTTAAAGTTCACTCTACGCAAAATGCTTATTGCTTTATTTGGCTCTTTCAGATTGCAAAAACTAGGCATTCCTAAATTACTATACAGATTTGCTTTAAAAACTTTCCCAGCAATTGAACCCACATTCCCAGATGCTCTGGAAGCCATGGCCATTTCTCTCTTCTTTACCTTTTTTTTTTTTTTTTTGGTAAACAACTTTATTGAGGTATAATTTATATACTGTAAAATTCATCCATTAAGTTTATAATTCAGTGATTTCTAGTAAATCTACTGACTTGTATAACCATAACCCTAATCTAATCTTAGCACATTTCTATCACCCCACTAAGATCCTTCATGTCTGTGCATAGTTTCAATCACTACTCCATCTTCAGCTTCAGGCAACCACTAATCTGCTTTGTGCCTCTGGAAGATGTGCCTATTCTGGATATTTCATATAATTGGAACCATGCAATATGTGGTCTTCTTCATCCAGTTTTTCACTAAGGTTTATCCTTGTTTGTGAGGTTTATCCATGTTGTAACATATATCGGTACTTAATTCCTCTATATTGCTGAATCATTTTCTATTTTATGGAAGCATAGCCCTTTTTGTTGTTTAACAAATTTGAAAGGAAAATTGAAGTCTCAATAAATTTATCTTTAAATGTCATTCTAATGAGGTTACCAAGGATAAGAGGGAGGGAGAGAGGAGAAGCTTTTGTTTGCGTGGCATTGAGTTTATGCTAATGGTGGTGGAATGTTTTGGAAACACTGGTGGCACAACATGAAAAATGCCATCCTCAATGCTCCTGAGCTGCAAATGTGGGCGTTGTTATGTTAAAAAAAAAAAAAAAGAAAGAAAGAAAAGAAAAAGAAGAATCCCAAAATAAAGGAGAGTCTTTCAAATTTAAAATAAAGAAATTAAAAAGCTATTCTAATGTTGCATGTCTCTGTTGCTGTGAATACGAAAATGTTTTAAATAACACATTCCCTTCCTCCAAATTAAGTTGATGCCCTAGCTTAGCTAGACTCCATCAGCATGAGAAATATAGACTTTGGTAGTGGGAGTAAATTACAAGGAAGCACACAGGGAACAGGGTAAGGTGGTATAATTGACTCATGAGCCTTTGTCTAGGCAACGAATCATAGGTCCATGCAGTTGTGGCCAGGTTAGCCAAGTCACTCAGGACCAGAACAAGCAGAACTTCCCATGGTAGCTTCCTACGAGCCTATAGCATGGGAGGCAATGGGAGTTTCAAGACCCTTTATACTTATAATTCTCATTTCAGAGTTAATCATTCTCAAACTAATCCTCCTATAATTTGTTTCAAGTCCTGCAATAAAGATGCCCACTAGGTACTGGTAGGAAGAGCTAGAGGAGTGAGTTAGACAATCATGATAACTGCAATCAAGATTTTGAGGTCTAGAATACTTTTTAAAATAGCATCATTCCTTTAAAATTAGTCCTTTAATACTGCTTTTTCTTGTTATACAAAACAAGTAGCTATCATCCCCCATTGTAATATTCCAAAAGCTTACTCTTAAAAATAAACTCTCCTTTGCAGGTTCTAAAACTCTTGATTTTGTCAAACATCGAAACAGCCCCATGGGGCTGTAAGTTAATTCCACAGATGAACAAACCATTGTTCCTAGCTGAGGTTCTATTAAAAACACCATCAAGTTGCCCAACACCAAGATCTTATTTTCTTATACCATTTTCCAATAAAAGAAACCAGGACTCCTTAGAGAAATGGCTGATTCTTGGACTAGGGCAGGAAATATACAAGATGAACCTTGAGCATCTGGAGTACCAGAAAGCAAGGAAGTGCTCAAAAAACAAAAATAAAATATCGGAGGGTGGGGCATGTCAAAGGGACATAGGAAGCAACCAGCAATAGTACCCAATGGCCCAGCTCAAACAGTCTGAAAGACAAAATAAGGTACCATTATAGCCCAAAGTGTGAAATATGTATCCATGAATCTATACTAATATTTAAAAGATTGAATAAGTAAACAAATGAGGAGAAAAATACAGAATTCCAAATAAATTACGTACACACTCCTCTCTCAATGAAGTGGAACATAATTCTCCACCCCTTGAGTGTGGGACCTGCTGCTAAAGAGTAGAATATGTAAAAATAAATAAATAAATAAAAACTTTATAGTGGAGAAACCTGAAAAACACTACTTCAGCCAGGAGATCATGGTTAATATCATCACTGATAAGTCCTGGTGAGAACAAGTAGTCTTGAAATAATGTGATGTTGTTGTTGTCATGTGCCCTCGAGCTGGCCCCAACTCATAGCAACCCCTCCTTGGGTTTCCAAGGCAGTATCATTACAGAAGTAGATTGCCCAACCTTCCCTCCGAGGAATGGCTAGTGGGTTTGAACCACCAGCCTTCTGGTTAGCAGTCAAGTGCCTTAGGCACTATGCCACCAGAGCCCCTAATAATGTGATAGGAATGACAATTTACCTCTGTGGTCATCCTCCCAAAAACCCACACTCCCAGTTTAACCATGAGAAAAATGTCTGGCAAACACAAATTAAGGGACATTCTACAAAATACCTAATTACTACTGCTCAAAACTGACAAAGTCATCAAAAGCTAATGAAGACTGAGAAACTGTCACAGGCTATAAAAGGCTAAGGAGATATGACAACTGAATGTAAAGTTATATAATGGATGGAACACTGGATCATTTACTACTACAGGAACTATCATTTAAGGACATAACAGAAAAACTAATGAAATCCAAATTAAGTATGTTGTTGGGTTCCATCAAGCAGATTCTGACTCAACAGCAACCCTATAGGACAAAACAGAACTACCACATATGGTTTCCTAGGCTGTGATCTTTATAGAAGTAGACCACCACATCTTTCTCCCATGGAGCAGCTGAGGGGCTCAAACCACTGACCCTTCAGTTAGCAGCTAAGCACCACTGGGCATCCAGGGTTCCTTCAAATTAGGCATAGAGTTTAGTAATTAGTAGTGGACCAATGTTGCTTTCTTTGTTTTGACAATGGCATGATAGTAACGTAAGATATAAACATTAGAAGAAACGTGGAGTCAAGTATACAGGAACTCTACTATCTTTGCAACTTTCTGTAAATATAGAACTATTCTAAAACAAAAATTTATTTAAAAAAGAAAAAAACTTATCAAATTACAACCAAAGAGTTATTTCAGAAATCTCTCTACAGAGAAGCATGTAATAAGTTACCTTAACTGCAGACAATCTTTTATTCTTTTTAAGGATCGCTCACTGATCAGGTAGCTCTGCCAAGGTTGATATCATCCATAACCAGTGGCCTCAACCTACATATGGTTGACTCACAAATCTATTCAGCCAGCCCCAATTCCAAAAGCCTGATAATATTTCCATGTAGCTGTCCACAGTCCCGTCAAACTCATGTGGCAATAATTTGTGGACAATAAAGCTGTGCATAGAGGTTGGCTGTTACAATAGTTTGAATGTCCAACACAAACTCATTTTCAGGAAGGCTGATGCTTGCAAGTTCAGCTTTTCAGGTAGCCCTGGCTCAGGCTGCAAAATGGATGAATATATGTTATAAACCATATGTGAAATGGTGCCCACTGTTAAACATACCCAGTCATTTCTAAATGGTCAGAGCAACACTCGTGATCAGACAAAATAAACGGAAGCAAATTTTTTCTTTTTTGTGTGTGGGTTAGTGAGGAGGTGTGATTAGAGTTATAAACAATGCCAAACCCTTCCTTAAAGCTCCCAAATCAGGAAGTTGTGACTTAAGCTGGGCCAGGGATGGGAATTCAAATCTCTTATAGATATTTTCCATCTTTCATTTGTTCTTTCAATGATTATTTATTGAGCAGCCTAAGCCATTTGATTGCTAACCAGAAGGTTGGCGGGTCAAACCCACCAGCCACTCCATGGAAGGAAAACTGGGCAACCAACTTTCATAAAGATTTACCACCTCGCAAACCCAAAGGGGGTTGCCATGAGTCAGAATTGCCTCGATGGCAGTGAGTTTGGTTTAGTTTAAAATGTACCAAGTAACATAATCCTAAAAAGAGAACCCAAAAAATAGAAGAAAATGGAATCAGTGGTGAAATAAGCCCAGGACTATCTGGATGCAAAAGTCCAAAGTTCTTCCCCTTGCCCAACAATATCTGGCATCTAGTAGGTACTTAATAAATATTTGTTGGTTGACTGAGTGACTAGATCAAGGCTTTCCCTAGTTACTTTTCTGAGTCTGGAGTAGGAGGTTAAGTCCAAGGTCGAACTAAGGAACTAGTCTTAAGGATCTACTTCTTATGAGTCAAAAGAGGAAAATCAGTACTTTTTTCCTATTTTTCCTTATGACCAATGACTTTACTCCCACACAACCCCAACCATCAGTGAAACAAAAATAAAATTATTATTTCTAAGCAAACTTAAGGGAACAATCTTTGGAATTACAACATCCAAAGGTGAATTTCAGAGAGACTTCTGATAAGATGGTGGAATAGGTAGACAGGCTACACAGACCCTCTTCAACAAAGAAAAGAGAAATCATTTGACAGAAATACAGAAGATAATCCTGGAGCTCTGAGCTTTGAAAGGAAGTATACCGAAGTAGATTCGACACTAACTAGTGGAAAAACCTGAAGTAAAACAGCGAGTACGGAGAAGGTCAGAGCAGCGAAATGTCAGCTACTCTGACAGGACCAATTGCCTGAATATTTTCAAGTGGTGTTGGGACCTGAGAATTAACCTAAAGATCAACCTTGGTAACCAATGACTGCACTGGTGGCCTATGACTAAGAAGAGAAAGCAAGGAGGAGACAACCTGAGCTGTGGACTTTTGAATGTCCGGAGGGTGCAGCCATTTTGATTGTTTACAAGCAGTGGCCATTTTGGATATTTAAAGTGACCAAGTGTGCAGCCATTTTTAATGTTTACAAGCAGTGGCCATATTGGATTTTAAAGCAACAGCATTCTCATTCAGATTCCAGGGACCTAAGAATAGGCTCCACTTGCCAAGGACAGCAGGGACATATGGGAGGCTGACAATGGAAAAGGAGACAGGTGGTGAAGGTATAAGTGCTGCCAACTAGCAAACAGAGGAGCACAGTACTCCACTCATGTAGATAACATCCAAAGAAGACAAAAATTGTGGGCAAATCACTCCAACACAGAATTACCAATTAAATATAAATACAAAAACATCACAATGTCTCAGAGACAACAGAGCATCACAGTCCACACACACACACACACACACACACAAAAGATAAAGCCGGAGAAACAAGGGACCAGGATGCAGACCCAAAACACATCCCTGAGGAAGAAGCAGCATTGGAACTCCCTGATAAGGAATTCAAAGGAATTATTTTTTAGGTACCTTCAACAGATTGAGAGACAGATCAAAGAAAATACTGACAAAATTAAGGAAAACATAGAGAAAATCCTACAACAATTTTGAAAGACAATGCAAGAAGAAAATGACAAGATAAATGAAAAATTAGAAATTATACAAAATCTGCACACAGAAATCAAGATTAATACTAAATTTTCAGAAATAGATAAGACATTGAATAGGCAAAGGAGCAGAACTGACTCAATGGAAGACAGAATTAGTGAGATTGAAGGCAAATACCTGAACACTTCTTTGGAAAGGGATAAATCAGAAAAAAAGATCAAAACAAAATGAAGAAAGCCTAAGGTTCATGAGGGACACCATCAAAAGGAATAACCTATATGTAAATGGAATTCCAGAACAGGAAGAGACAAATAAAACCAGAGAAAACTGTGGAAGATTTGTTGGAAGAGAAGTTCTCTGTATGATGAAAGATGAGAATATATCCATTCAAGAAGAACAATGAACCCCAAACAGGATAGACCTCAAAAGAAAATCAAGACATATCATCATCAAACTCACTAGAACTGAAGACAAAGAAAGAATCCTGAAAGCAACACAGAAAAAATGAAAAGTTACCTACAAGGGGCAACGAACAAGAGTAAGCTTGGATTTCTCAACAGAAACCATGCAGATGAAAAAACAATGGGATGGTATATACAAAACCCTGAAAGAGAAAAATTTCCAACCAGAATTATATACCCAAGAAAACTGTCCCTCGAATATGATGGTGAAATTAGGACATTTCCAGATAAGCAGAAATTAAGGAAATTTGTTAAAACCAAAACAAACTTACAAGAGATTCTAAAGGGAGCCCTTTGGACAGAGAAGCAACAACAGCAAACAACCGACCATTAACACACCAGATGACATAACCCAGAAACCAACCCAGCTATGGAAGAATCCAAAGTAAATAAAACTGAAAGATTATAAACAGGGAACCAGAGACAACAATGGACAAATGAGGACAACTACAAATCATAAAGAGGGAAAAAACTGTGTAGTTACAGAACTTCTAAATGGTAGGGAAGTCAAGACAACTAACTGCAAGATAGAACTGACTGTTCTAAACTTGGGAAGAAAATTATAAATCACTGGGTAACCTCAAAGAAAAATTATAAACCTTCACATCACAATAGAAAAGAGGACAAGCACAAATACTCAGCATATACTAAAACAACAGCAATAACGGGAATGATAACACAATTCATAAACAAAACGAGTTCGGCACAGAAAAGTATATGGAACAAAGAAATCAGGAACACCACAACAAAGCACATAACAAAATAACAGCAACAAATTCACACTTGTCGATAATTACATATCTAACAAGAGACATATCTCTAAAATTTATAGAAAACTCCAATACCACAACAACAAAATGAGTAACAATCCACTTAAAAAATGGGCAGAAGACATGAATAGACACTTTACCAAAAAGGATATTCAAGAGGCTAGCAAATACATGAAGAAATGCTAACGATTATTAGCCATCAGAGACATGCAAATCAAAACAATGAGATACCATCTCACTCCAGCACTAAAGGCAAAGTTCAACAAGACAGAAAATAACAAATGCTGGTGAGGATGTAGAGAGATTGGGACACTTATACACTGCTGGTAGAACTGTCAACTGATACAATCACTGTGGAAAACATTATGGTGATTCCTTTTTTCAAGGATTCCTTTTTTGCTGGAATTAGAAAAACCATTTGACCCAGCCATTCCATTACTAGGTACATATCCTAAAGAAGTGACAGCCAGGACAAAAACAAATATATGCACATCCATGTTCATCACAGCACTATTTACAATAGCAAAAAGATGGAAACAACATAGGTGTCCATCAAAAGAAGAATGGATAACCAAACTATGTATATACACACAATGGAATACTATACAACACTAAAGAATAATGTAGAATCTGCAAAACACCACATAACATGGATGAACTTGGAGGCCATTATGCTGAGTGGAATAAGTCAATCACAGAAGGACAAATATAGTGTTAGTTCATTATTGTAAAAACTCAGGAAAGGTTTATATATGGAAGAAAACTTTCTTTGTTGGTTACCAGGAGTGGGAGAGGAGGGGAGGGAAGACTGCAACAACAACAACAAAAAGAAAATGCATTGACCCATGTCACTTTAGTTTTATGTATTTTACTGTACATAAATTTTACATGAATAAAATGTATTTTTTAAAAAAAGTTAATTTCAGAGTCTCTTTACCAAACACACTTATCCTGGGGTACTTAAGACATAGGAGTCCCTGGTGGTACAAAGAGTTAATATGCTTACCTGCTAACCCAAAGGTTAGAGATACAAATCTACCCAAAAAATGCCTTGAAAGAAAGGCCTGGTGATCTACTTTTGAAAACTAGCCTCTGGAAACCAGAACAGTTCTACTTTCCACATACACAGGATTACCATGAGTTAGAAGTGACTGGTCTGGTTTTGTTTGGTTTTTGCTTGTTTTTCCTGTGACACAAGGTGATGGATTGAGTGCAAGGAGTTTATTCTTAAGCCAGATATTGAATTAAGTATTTATAACAGCATTGTTCCTATATTGTCCAGGTATTTCTGATCTTAAGATTAGTTTAACAAGATCAAAACATCCCTTAATACAAACTGAATGATTATTTGTGAACAAATATTTTAAAAGAATCAACATGATATTCTGAAAAAAGAATTTAATTAGGAGCCAAGTGACAAGTGTTCTCAAACGAGCTCTGGCTGCTAGCTGTTCATAGAACTTTAGGCAAACTGTTCTGCTTCTATTGACTCTGTTTGCTTTCCTAAAAACAAAGATGGGGTGAAGAGTTAGACCATATTACCTCTAAGGTCTTCTCAAAGTCTAAAATCATATAATTATACCCATATTACTCTACTAACAATGTTACATACTGTTGAGTCATTTCCAACCATAATGTACATAGATACAAAGAATGAAACACTATTCAGTTCTGCAACATCCTCACAATCACGGCTATGCCCATTATTGCACCCACCGTACTAATCCATCTCATTGAGGGTCTTCCTCTTTTTCAATGACCTTTTGTTTTACCAAGCATGATGTCCTTCTCCAGGGACTGGTCCCTCTGGATAACATGTTCAAAATACATGAGACAAAGTCTCATCATCCTCTCTTCTAAGGAGCATTCTGACTTCACTTCTTCCAAGATAGATTTGTTTGTTCTTCTAGTGGTTCACCAGCACTATAACTCTTCACCAACACTGTAATTCAAAGGCCTCAATCCTTTTTCAGTCTTCCTTATTCATGGTCCAGCTTTCGCATGCCTATGAGGTGATTGAAAATACCATGGCTTGGGTCAGGGGCCCCTTAGTCTTCAAAGTGACATCTTTGCTCTTTAACATTTTAAAGAGGTCTTCTGCAGCAGATTTGCCTAATATAATATGTCTTGATATTTTCCGACTGATGTCTCCATGGGCATTGATTGTGAATCCAAGTAAAATGAAATCCTTGACAACTTTAAACTTTTCTCCACATGTCATGTTGCTTGTTGGTCTAGTTGTGAGGATTTTTCTTTATGTTCAAGTGTAATCCATATAGGAAGCTATGATCTTTGATCTTCATCAGGAAGTACTTCAAGTCCTCTTTGCTTTCAGCAAGGAAGATTATTTCATCTGCATATTGCAGGTTGTTAATGAGTCATCCTCCAATCCTGACACCACGATCTTCTTCATACAGCCCAGCTTCTCAGATTATTTGATCAGAATGCAGATTGAGTAAGTATGGTGAAAGGACACAATCCTGACACACACCTTTCTGATTTTAAACTACACAATATCCCCATGTTTTGTTTATGTCTATGTACAGGTTCCACATGAGCACAATTAAGCATTCTGGAATACCCATTCTTTGCAATGTTATCCATAATTTGTTATGATCCACAAAGCTGAATGCCTTTACATAGTCAATAAAACTCAGGTAAACATCTTTCTGGTATTCTCTGTCTTCAGCCAAGAGCTATCTGACATTGGCAATCATACCCCTTGTTCCACTTCCCCTTCTGAAGCTGACTTGAATTTCTGGCAGTTCCTTGTAGATGTATTGCTGAAACCACTTGTTAAATTATTTTCGTAATAATAACTCCATAATAATAATGTTGTTGTTGTTGTTATTTGCCATCGAGTTGGACGCGACTCATAGCGACCCCTCCTTGGGTTTCTGAGGCAGTATCATTATGGAAGTAGATTGCCCCATCTTCCTTCCGAGGAGCGGCTGGTGGGTTTGAACCACCAGCCTTCTGGTTAGCAATCAGGCACTACGCCACCAGAGCTCCTAATAATAATAATAGCTATTAATATATTGTATTTACTATGTGTAAGGCACTATTCTATGTACTTTTACAAGTATTGTCTTATTTAATTCTCACAACAATTATATTGTGAGATATAGGTATCATTCTCATTTTCAGATGAGGTGATTGAGTACAGAAACGTTAGAGGTCACACAATTACTTACTGGTAAAGGCTAACTTTACAAAATGCTGTGTGAAACTTGTACATATCAGCACTATGGAAAGAAAGGGCACAGTTCTGATATTCTCACATTCCCATTAACAGAGTATTTTGCAAAGCAATAACTGCCTGCATAAGAATTTAGGTAATCCCACTTCAGAGTCTGCACACTTAGACTTTACTACACCAATGGTTCTCCAAGAGTGGTCCAGGCAAAAAACTTCAGCATCACCTGTGAACTTGGTAGAAATGCGACTTCTCAGGTCTTAACCCAGATCAACAGAACAGAAACTCCAGGACTGGGGCCCAGCAATGTTTGAACAAGCAGCCTGGGTGATTCTGATACTCAGTCAGGTTCAGAACCACTGCTCCATACAATTCTGGTCATGACCCTTAGGTCATAACTGCCACAACAATGGAAATCAAGAAGCCATGGAGTGTGATCATTGAGGTGTCCTCAAAGGTCATCTACTCTAGATAAACGAAGTGCTCCTTAAAAATGAGAGATAAAAGCCTTAAAAAACAAACAAAAAACCTGCAAAAGTAGGTAAACTTTTCAGGCTGGTTACCTTTAGAGATATCATCTATTGTCAACCATAGCACACCAATGAACAAAAGGGTAAGAAAATAAATAAATAAATAAATGAACAAATAAAGTTTTTTCTTTAAAAAGAAAATTGCCCATGACGAATGTTTTCAGGTTGCAGTGTCTCCAGGATATATGCCCTGAGTTTCCAAAGTGCTAGGCAGGGGTTTAGCTGCATGACTCCAATTAGACTCCATGGGAGAGAGCCAGCTGGAGCCACTGACAAATGCTTTGAAGTCTTGACTTCTGGTGGATGTCTCTCCTTTTCAGATAAAGCATATAATGTTCCAAAAGTGGTGAAAAGCCTCCAACAACCCTCTTATTTCTCTTTAGGGCAATGTTGTTGATTTGGTGGCCTTTTTCTAAGGCACATCAGATTCTCAGTTTGCTTTCTTAAAAAAAAAAATCTCCAGGCTAAGATATTTAAATTGCTGAACCAACGGTATCATGGGAGACCATTACAAAATCCTCTCCAAGTTAAATCTGCATGCCTCAAAGAGCAAAAAATTAATATACTGTCGTTACACAGTTGAGAGGGAAAATTAATTTATACAGAAACCCTTTTCTAAGGCATGTTCAGACTGCCCAGAAACTGCTGCAAATGGGAGCATTTTCTGCCTTCCCAAAATAATACACCATATGCCCTAATCTGGCAGACACAAAGATAATTACATGACTCTGGCAAAGCCAATATGCTTCCTAATAAATGGGAAAAATGAGGACAATGCAAATCAAAGTTAAGTTCAATATTATTCAGAATGGTGGTGGGTAAGCTACCTGCTACAATTAAACAAAATGACAAGCAGAAAATGGGTCACTAGCATAAATTAGAAGAGTGAAAACTGCTTTGAGGAGATCCAGTAATATCAAGGAATACTACCTAGGGAAGGGGGTTGTTTGTGGGTCTGAGTGGCAGTCTCATATGATTCCAAGTCATTGGGTAATTTATTTCTCTTCCCTTTCCAATAATCTGCTCTTACAGTAACAAAGCCAAAGCTCCCAATGCCAAACTCTATACAACTACCTAAAGTTTTAAAGCAAAAACAATTTTTAAAAAATTGTGAAGAAGTTAGCTTTGCATCATCATAACCTATTTCTGATGCTATGAACCAAAATCATGAGGCACACTAGCCCGGAGTAAATCACTACCATCTAACATCTGGGTACTATTGTTGTTGTTGTTGTTGTTAAGTGCCGTCGAGTCGTTTCCGACCCATAGCAACCCCGTGCACAGCAGAACGAAACACTGCCCGATCCCACACCAGCCCCACAATCCCTGCTATACTTGAGCCCATCATCGCAGCCACCGTATCAATCCATCTCCTTGAAGGCCTCCCCCTCTTTTGTTGACCCTCCACCCTACCAAGCATGACATCCTTCTCCAAGGAATGGACCCTTCTGACAACATGACCAAAATAGGTGAGATGAAGTCTGGCCATTCTTGCTTCCAAGGAGCATTCTGGCTGCACTTCCTCCAGGACAGATCTGTTAGTTCTTTTAGCAGTCCACGGTACTTTCAGCATTCTTCGCCAGCACAACTCAAAAGCATCAACTCTTCTTCGGTCTTCCTTATTCATTGTCCAGCTCTCACATGCATACCAGGCGATTGGAAATATCATGGCTTGTGTCAGGCGCACCTTAGTCCTCAATGAGATATCCTTGCTCCTCAGCACTTGAAACAGTTCCTTCGAAGTTGACTTACCCAATGCTACACGTCGTCTAATGTCCTGACTGCTGCTTCCGTTGGCATCGATTGTAGAACCAAGCAATGTGAATTCCTTGACAACCTCAATCTTCTCTCCATTTATTGTGATGCTGCTCATTGGTCCAGTTGTGAGGATTTTTGTTTTCTTTATGTTGAGATGTAATCCATACTGCAGGAAAAGAAGAGAAGACCAAAGTGCATGACAGAAGAGACTCTGAACCTTGCCCTTGAGCAGAGAATTGCTAAAGCAAATGGAAGAAATGAAAAAGTAAAAGAGCTGAACAGATGATTTCAAAGAGCAGCTCGAGTAGACAAAGCCAATTACTATAATGAAATGTGCAAAGGGTACTATTGAGAGCCCTCTTTTTAGGTGAGTGATTTTTGTTAATTATTTTCTCACAAAGCTTCCCAGAATCCTCATTTCCCAGCTCCTTGGTCTTTACAGAAATCAAGAGGTGCTAAGTAGCTAGAATTATTGACTCTGGTTCCACATGAGTATAGAAGATACGAAGAAAAAAAAAAAAAGAAATCTGTTTTTCTACCTTGGAAAATCTTCAAATTTAATTGAGAAATTTTTTCCTGCAATTTTTCTTTTATTTTCCCCTCTGGCAAGCCCTCTGTCCCAGCCCCAGCAAGTCTTCCTATCTTTACGATAGAAGAAAGAACACCCTCCTTGTGATGAAAAGGACATTGGTGTGTAGAAGCTAAATTAAAATCACCCAGCCTGTGTTTGCTGAATTGAAAATCAACCTGACATAACACTGGGGTAAGAGGGGTGGGGCATGGTAAGCCCTATGTGAGGGGTTTCAGTTTAGAGGCCCCTCTTGTCAACCATAGGAAAAAATAAAACATTGGGAACATGGACCCTTGGATGTTAACAAATAAGGTCTCATTAGTTACTCTTGCCAATTAAATTCTAGGAAAAAGACAGTGATAGATGTGGGGGTGCCAGTGGAGTTTGAGTTCTGTCAGTACAAATACCTTCATGAGGGATTGCATTGTACAGAGAAGGCAGAAGTGATGAAATATTTACATATTTATAAATATCTAGACATTAACAAGCTTGCCAGATTCATTCCATGCATTGTAAAGAGGAGGTCCAGTAAAGAAATAGAGATATGTATATGGGCCTTGATCAGAGGTAGTCATCTAGGAAGCCATGCAGAGATGCAGAGTCTTAGAAGGATCCCATTCTAGAGGGTACCCATTACTGTCATTGTGTCAGGGATAACTTCTGACAGTCACGAAGGGATTAACACAAACTCAGATATTTATCGAATACTGAATCGCCAAAAGCATCTTCCACACTTATCCTAAGAGATGATTGTGGATAAAAAGTCTTTATTTTTCAACTAAATTTGGAAAATGCTTTATTTTTAGAGACTGAAAAATCCCCCCTTGATCAGCAAATGTTCTGAAAAGTCCTGCAGTAAAGAAAGCTGTTAAATACTGTTTAACCCAATGTTTCCCTCACTTCTTTGTTGATAAGAATAATTTTATTCACTGATATCTACATCTTGTGTAGTCTAGATTATCCTTCATTCCACTAAACATATATAATGGGATTTAATTAGGAAAAATATCATTTTACTTGCTTATTCTGTATTTAAATGATGAATTAAACAATAATGCATTTCTTTTCCAACAGGCCAGGCTAAGATAAATTCCTTAAAGAAGAAAGAGAAAGAGAAAGAAAGAAACTGGATTAGAGAGCATAGAGGTTCTGTTTGATTTAAATCTTTTTTTTTTTATTTATTGTTCTTGTACCCAGAGGCCAAAGTCAAACTGGCTTTTCTATAAAGACAAACATAAAAGGCAATCACACTTCAGGTCATTTTCTGACACTCTAACAACAACAGAGAGACTGAGGATAGTTTTGGGATGGGCAAGGAGTTGGGAGTATTTCCCAGAAAGAGACATGACTGATTTTGATTGATTTTTGGCCCAGCTTGTACGATTGTGATGATTTGGAGCAACATACTTATTTATTTTATAAAATGGACATGCTGAGTTGATTAGCTTATTCATTTCTATTGAAAACAAATTCTAAGTGTGAAACTGACATAGTTCTCTCCTCTAGACCTCCCACCCGCATCTTGGACTGACCTACTTACCACTCATTGTGGTACCTGCCAGCACTAGGCTAGGTACACTCTAGGACTGACCCTAAGACCAGACAGAAATGCAGTGACTTCCCTGTTGAGACACGTATGGCCTTTGAATGTGCCCCTGATTTCTCTCTGTATTAGTCAGTTACTGATGCTGCATAACAATGATGCTGCATAACAAAACACCTCAAAACACAGTGGCTACAACAAGCATGTGTGTTCCTCCCTCACAGTTTTCTTGGTTTGCTGGGATAGTTCACTTTAGGGTGCAAGTTGGCTGGGTTGGCTCCAAGCTATGGATTGGATTCAGATCTGCTCCATGTATTCCTTACACTGAAGTAGATATGTAGGCATGCTTTCTTTATATTAGATCACTGGAGCACAAGAGAGCATGCTCAATAACACAAGCACATTGAAGGAGATCTGGTGGCGTAGTGCCTAAGGCACTTGATTGCTAACCAGAAGGCTGGCAGTTCAAACCCACCAGCCACTCCTCAGAAGGAAGATGGGACAATCAACTTCCGTAGTGAAACCACCTCGGAAACCCAAAGCGGGGTCACTATGAGTCAGGTCCAACTCCACTGTATAACAACATCAACAACTGCCTTGGAAACTCAAGGAGGGGTTCCTATGAGTCAGATCTGACTCTACAGCAGTGGTTGCATTTGTACTGCTTACTCATAAAGTAGTATAAACACACACAGGGAAGGCAGATGCCACATGAGGACTGTCTATTTGCCAAGGAATACCAAGAAATCGAGGATTGCTGTGGATGACCAACATGTGAAGGAATTCACATAGCCAAGACACTGTTATGAATTTTTAGCCTCTGGGACAGTGAGAAAATAAATTTTTGAACTTTAAAGCCACCTACCTGTGCTATTTGTTACAGAGACACTAGGAAACTAAGATATCAAGTCTGCTAACATTCCACAGGCCAAAAAAAAAAAAAAAAATCACACAACTAGGTCCAGCCTCAACAGGGCAGGAAAATGAGGGCAAAGGGAGTGAATATTTGCTGAACAATAATACAAACTATATTATTCACCTGCTCCCTTGCTTCTTGCACTTTGAACTCTAACTACTAATCTGGCTTTTGGCAACCTGGCTTTGATCACTTGTATACTGCCTGCTTTCTAACTTTCAGAAGGGTCATCTCAGGTACAACCAACAGGGCAATGCTGGAGTGAAGACCTAGGAGCCAAAACCTGAACACATAGGATGAGTGCCATAAGGAACCCAAAGTGGAAGGAGGGTAGATATGAGCCCTGAGATTAGAGTCGCAAAAGCAATATAGAGAAGCTCAATTTCATCATCTAAGCCAAAGGGTCCCATCATTGAAGAAAATAAGAGATGAACTTCAAGGATCATAAACTGAATCAGCCCTGAAACAAAATGGAGGCCAGAGGAAGTTTGGGAAAAATGAGGCCCCAGTCAGTCGAGTCTGAAGTTTAGGATGAGGCAGACAGTTTCCAGGGCTTCAAACAGGTTCAAAAAGGTTTAGTCAAGGCCCACAGAAACAAGGGCATGGTAACCAAATCTCTTTTGTATCAGATTTTGATCCAAGTAGGAAATGGGCCACAGTGCCTCACTCAAAAATGGTGCCCAATATCTAAGTACAACTATTGGTCTCCCCTCATCTGGAGCAAAGAAGAGTGAAGAAAATCAAAGTCATTTGGAAACAATAAATAAAAGGATATGATGGACCACAGGGACCACAGCCTTCAAAACCTTGAGACTAGAAGAACTAGATGGTGTCCAGCTAACAATGCTAATCACTCAGAAAGGGATCAAAGTTAGAGTCCCTGGATAGAGTGGGAGGGAAAATGTGGAACAAAATACAAAAACACAAAAATGACCACAATTATTAGTCTAATAGAGGCTGGTGGAGCGCCTGAGACTATGGCCCCACATTATCCTTCAGACCTGGAATTGGACTCACTTCCATGGATTAGCTCTTAGTCAAACAACAGAAAGGCCTACAAGCTGAACATCTACTCTAGGGGGATGCATTCATCTACCCTAGGGAGATGCATCCCCTAGATCAATCAACCATGACACATCAGAAGGGCAGCATTTACATAGAGGAAAAGCTGGACAGACATGAACGCATAGATACGAAGGACACAGGGAAGAGATAGTCACAGGGAGGAGATGGGAGAAGAGCTATTTATGGTTTGGGATTGTAATGAGGGCATGAAACCAAATGCGCATAAACTGCTGTTTGTAAAATGAATCTGCTTTGTAAATTTGCACCCACATCACAATAAAAAAAATTTTTTTTAAAGATGGTGGCCAATACACATTCAAAGCAGTGAAACTGACCACCATCTTTGAGTGGGGCACTGCTGCCTATTTCCTGGTTGGGTCAAAATCAGACATGCAAGAGATTTGGTTGCTTTGCAATGCATATGCTGCCCTTGTTTCAATGAGCTATGACTGAACCATTTTGAATTGTTTCAAAGCCCTGGAAGTATATTCCCTTGGCTGGTTCACCCTTGGTCAGCAGAGTCTTACTTTGGACTCGCATAAGCTGGATTTCTTATTGTAATCTACTACTCCAGGAGCTCTGGTAGTATAGTGCCTAAAGCACTTGAGTGCTAACCAGAAGGCCAGCGGTTCAAACCCACCAGCCACTCCTCAGAAGGAAGGTTGGACTCCTCAGAAGGAAGGTTGGGCAATCTACTTCATAGTGATACTGCCTCGGAAACCCAAGGAGGGGTCGCTATGAGTCGGGTCCAACTCGGCGGCACACAACAACAACAACCTACTACTCCACCATAGGCCCCTGGCTCTTTGTTGCAGGACAGCGGGCTGATGATGGCCCCACTCAACTCCTTATGCATGTGGACTTCAGAACAGAGGCAAGCAGCACTTTTTGATTCCCTTCCTCCAGCGCTTGCTTAGCCTTCCCTGAACTAGAAGACATACCCCAACATCTTTCCAAATGATCCCCCTTTTCTACAAAGTCAATGATTCCCAAAACTTTGCTTCACTTTGAAACCACCTAAACCAGTTGCCATCATGGCAACCATTCTATGTATGTTACAGTAGAACAATACTCTATAGGGTTTTCAATGGCTGATTTTTTAGAAGTAGATCGCCAAGCCTTTCTTCTGAGGTTCTTCTGGGTAGATTCAAACATCCAACCTTTTGGTTAGCAGGCAAGCATGTTAACCATTTGCACCACCCAGGGACTTTTGGCATCACCTGTTTTTGCTGTTGTTAGGTGCCATCATCTCTGACTCACAGCGACCCCATGTACAACAGAACAAAACACTGCCTGGTCCAGTGCCAGCCTCATAATCCCAGAGTTGTAGCCACAGTGTCAATCCATCTTATTGAGGGCCTTCCCCTTTTTCATTGACCCTCCACTTTACCAAGTATGATATCCTTCTGACAACACGACCAAAATAGGTGAGACAAAGTCTGGCCATTTTAACTTCCAAGGAGTGTTTTGGCTACACTTCTTCCAGGGCAGATTTATTAGTTCTTTTAGCAGTCCGTGGTACCTTCAGTATTCTTGGCCAACATCACAACTCAAAAGCATTAACTCTTCTTCCATCTTCCTTATTCATTGCACCACCTAGAGATCTTTAAAAAGTGGCTCCCACCTAAACATTCTGACTTAATTGGTCTGGGTACCACCTGAACATTAGGATTTTTGTAAAAGCTCCTCAGGTGGTTTTATAAACAGCAAAATTTAGGACACTCTGATCAAGAGAACTTAATCCAGCAAATCAGACTTTGAGAACAGGTCATTTCAAATTTTCAACATAATTTTCAATAGGCGGAGAGAGATCCAGAACTGACTAAGTGCACAGGAGCTGGAAATACTCTAACAGCTCTCCATAAGAAAATAAAAGTTCAAAATCCCTTATTCTAGGCCCATCACAAAAGAAGAAATTGAACAGGTCAACAAAAAATTACCAACTAAAATAAGTCCTGGCCCGGACAGTTTTACCGGAGAATTGTACAAAACATTCAGAGAAGAACTGAACCAATCCTACTCAAACTATTCCAAGACATAGAAAAGGATGGAATCCTCCCTAACTCATTTTATGAGCAAGCATAACCTTGATACCAAAACCAGGCAAAGACAGCACTCAAAAGGAAAACTATAGACAATTATCCCTCATGAATATAGATGCAAAAATCTTCAATAAAATCCTAGCCAATAGCTGCAACAACATATCAAGAAAATCATTCATCATGACCAAGTCGGGTTCATATCAGGTATGCAGGGATGGTTCAACATTAGAAAAACAATCAACGTCATCCACCACGTATGTAAAACAAAGGAGAAGAACCACATGATCATATCAATCGATGCAGGAAAGGTATTTGATAAAATCCAACACCCATTCCTAATCAAAACTCTCAGCAAAATAGATATAGAAGGGACATTCCTCAACATAATAAAGGGCATCTATGCAAAACCAACAGCCATCATTATCCTCAATGGAGAGAGAATGAAACTATTCCTCTTGAGAATAGGGACCAGACAAGGATGTCTGCTATCACCACTTCTATTCAACATTGTACTGATCAAAGACTTAAATGTGAAACCTAAAACTATACAGTTCCTCAAGGAAAATCTAGGGGCAAATTTAAAGGCCCTAATATATGGCATAAATAGACTATCAAGCATAACTCAAAATGCACAAACAGCAGAAGAGAAACCAGATGATTGGGACCTTCTAAATATGAAAT
>NW_006921805.1:729969-739163 GCF_000298275.1 Orycteropus afer afer
GACACAGAGAAGAGGTAATTATGGGGAGGAAGTGGGAGGGGAGCTGTTGCATTGTGGTAAACTGTGGTCAATGTCATGAGACAAAGTATATGTGAACCACTATATGGAAAGTGAATTTGCTCTGTAAACCTTCACCTAAATCACAATAAAATAAATAAATAAATAAATAAATAAATAAAATCCCTTATTCTAAAACCTAAAAGATTCTGAAAATTGAAACCTTTTTCAAAAGTCAATGGCAATAAAATGTGACCTGACTTGTACTCACTTGGTGGCAAGATCTCACTATTTATAGTTTTTATTTATCCCACTTAGTGTGAATATTCATGCATTTTGCCAGGAAAATATTAATGTGTTTAATTACAGGGTGCTTTCCCAGATCCTGCTGGAGTCGTTACATAACACAAAGTATGTGTACCTTTCTACATTCTGAAAATTTCTGAATTCAAAAAAACAAATGTATGGCCCCAAGGGTTTAGGCTAAGGAAATATCACATTTCTCTTATTGCTCCTTGGATATGAAGAGCAGAGAGGGTAATAAGGAGAAAGAAGAGACTAAATGACCAAGCAAGATGGCCCTTGTGTGACTTAGATAAAAGTGTTCCACCTGAGAAGATTAATTAGGGGAAAGGACCACCTCTGGATAGACTCAGTCCTTCACTAGATCTCACAGCTTGACCAGCAGGTCACAAGCTGGGTTTTATCCTTACTCACTTCCCTTGGCCAGATTCATTTTTGTAGTGCACAAACTATACAACCATATGGGTGGCCTTGCCAAGCAATTTTGGTAGCAGTAGAAACCTGAAGTTCAGAAATGGGTAAGGTTCTTTCTAAGAACACATACGTCTAATACTCAATTTTTAGTTGTTTCTGTTAATGAAATGAAAATGCCTCCCAAACTTTGGTATAATCTATCCCAAAAAAAGCTTTGCATAGGAAGGTCTGCATGAGGTGTATGCATGGGATGCTATGCATAGGGCAGTACACACAGGATAGCATGGAATGGCAAGAACAGGATGGCGAGCCAGAGGAGTTAACAGATGGGTCCCTTGGACTTTCCACAAACTATTAAATGGGGTTCAGGCTAATTTCATCCAACTATTAAGGGCCAGTCAACATCTAGGCTAAAATAACATTATTTGACCATTTAATAGTAGGTACTATCTGAAGTAAGGAGATCTGGTGGCCCTCTAGTTAAAGTACTGGGCTACTAATCAAAAGGTCAGCAGTTCAAACCCACCAGTCACTCAGTGGGAGGAATGATGAGGTAGTCTGCTTCTGTAAAGATTTACAGCCTTGGAATCCCTATGTGACAGTTCTACTCTGTCACTATGAGTCAGAATCAACTCGATGGTGTGGGTTTTTGGTTTTATCTCAGGTAAGCCTTACAACAATCCTAGGAGGGTAGAGGAGGCTAAGACACAGAGAGTTTAGGTCACTTGCCCAGTAAATGTAGCTAAAAAGTGGTATAGCACATTATTCAACCCAGATTTTTTTTGATGCCAAAGCCAATGCTATAACCACTATGCTGTGCCTGCCTCCCAGCAGTTATAACAGCACTTAGCACAGTGTCTGACAAAACAAAAAAGCCACTCCACCATAAGCAAATATGGTATACACCCAGCACTTTGCATATGCCAGAATCTCGTTTACACTATGCCTTCAAACTAAACCATAATATAAACACCCTCCCAGGCTAACACAAGCATGTGAAACACTTGACTAGTGTCTATATACTTGTCGGACTCATTCACATTTATATAAATGCTACAATACAAACGTGTCTACAATTTCAGCTATATTTTAAGGAGAAACATTTTGCTTTGGGAATTTCATTTGCAGAATTCATTAAACTGAACATCACTAGTAGGTTCTTAGAACCAAAAACAGACTCATGTCCTATGCAAAGCTGAAAATATTCATAGAATTATTTCCCTACAAGGATGGTTTCCATACCCTGCAACCTTATGAATATTCAACAGACCACAAAAAATTCAACCAATCAGGACTGACCTGTGGCCAACCATGCATGGAGTTTGCTTACACTCTTATTTAGTAATTAATATGGTACTGAATAGCAACATAGTAAACTGAGGAAATTTTCTGTTAGTGACTGTGGCAGACACTACTGATTGTCTACTCTAGCCATCAAAGAAGCTTCCTCCCCAAAGCATTTTTGAGGTTCTGGTTGTATTATTCCTGGATCTGAGAGCTGATCACACTATTGTGAAAACAAATTGGGATGTTGTTGTTAGCTGACTTCGAGTCAGCCCCCAACTCATGGTGACCCCATGCATAATGGGATTGGATCGTTGTGATCCATAATGTTTTCACTGACTGACTTTTCAGGAGTACATCACTAGGTATTTTTTCCTACCCTGTCTTAGTCTGGGGAAGAAAAAAAAAAAAAAAAGCCTGGTCTTCTACTTCCTGTTTCAGTCTGCAAGGATCCTTGGTGACATAGTGGTTGAAGCATTAGGCTGCTAAACCAAATGGTTTAGCATTCCATAAAGCTTCCATAAAGATTACAGCCTAAGAAACTTTGTGGGGCAGTTCTGCTTTGTCCTATAGGGTTACTGAGAGTTGGAATCAGGTTTGGTTCAGTACTTTTCGGTCTTAACCTGGAAGCTCCAATCAAACTTGTTAAGTACCACAGCAACAGACAAGCCTCCACTGACAGACCAGTGGTGGCTGCATGTGGGTTGCTTTGATGGGGACTTGAATCCAGGACTCCCATATAGAAGGAGAGAATTCTACCACAGGAGCCACCACTGGCCTGAAACAAATGAGTACTTAGATAGAAACTATCATCACCCCCTCAAACTCCCTCTAAAGACTCCTCAACCCTTCTCAATTTCCCTAGCCTAAAATCTTTGGGGTTAGAGTCCCCTTCAGCTTCTTCGGGGGTTTGTGTCCCCCTTGGCCAGGTTAGGTAGGGTAGAGGGTTCAAGTCCCTCCAGCAGCTCTAGTAGAGAGTTCACATTAGGTTTCGTTGGGTTTGGTGTCTGTCTGTGTGACTGTTTAGTGTGAATGATATATGTGAAGTTCCAAGACAAAAAGTCACAGAATTTGAATGGGCCTGAAGTTGCATTCCATGTGAGGTCGGATTGGCATAATAGTGTGGCTTAGCCCTCCGCTCTGGGGTTTATACGGAGACACCTTAGCCAAAGACCCACTGAGACCTTCATAAGAAGGGCAGACAACCAGGCATCAGAAAGGTCTTCGGGACTTGTCTTTTGTTTTGTGTGTGCCACTGTCACTATGGGAGGTACCCCCAGTAAATGTAGTGTTAGAATACATGATCAAAAATTTTCCAAAGGGATTATGGTATTAGCCTCAGTCCATCTAGGTTAAGAATCTTGTATGAAACCCATCCACCAGAACACCCGACTTCCTCTTTTTCTGACCCACCTGAATCTCTTTCATCCCCACCTCATAGACCACCCCCTTATTCAGGACAGGTACTTTCATCACCACTTCCCCAGAGTCCTTTTTTACCCTTCCCGGTGAGCAGCCACACCCATTCTCAAGAGCCCCTTCTCTGTCCCCTACGTGAAGTGGCTAACTTTGTAGGTGCTGTCCATGTCCACATTCCCTTCTCCCTCACCAATTTATCTCAGATTGAGAAACGTCTGGGTTCCCTTTCTCACAATCCCACCACCTACATTAAGGAATTTTATTACCTCTCTCAAGCCTATGACTTAACTCTTTCTTCCACTTTAAATTCTGACAAAAGGGAATGTGTTCTTGGGGCTACTCAGGAACATGCCAATCTAATTCCTTTAACTGACCCTACCATGCCAGTGGGTCCAGAAGCCGTACCTGGGCAGGACCCCAGATGGGAATATCAACTAGACACCCAATCTGGGAAGAATAGCTGCACTTGCAGGGACAAAATGCTCCAATGCCTCCTAGCAGGCCTACAGGCTGTCTCACATAAAGCTGTTAACTTCAATAAACTTCAGGAGATTACTCAACTCCCAAATGAAAACGCAGCAACTTTTCTTAATTGCCTCACTGAGGCCCTTTTACAATATATTTGCTTAGACCCAACCTCCCCGGCAGGAACTACTATTTTAGCTACTCACTTTATCACCCAATCTGCTCCTGATATTAGAAAGAAACTGAAAAAGGCAGAAGAGGGCCCCCAGACTCTCATCCCAGACCTGGTGAACATGGCCTTTAAAGTCTTTAACACTCAGGAGGAACTGGCTGAGGCAGATAGGTAATCCCGCACTCGCCAGAAGGCTAATTTACAAGCCCAAGCCTTAGTGGCAGCCTTGAGGCCGACACATACTCAACCAGTCAGAAATAACCTACCAACTGGAGCCTGCTTTAAATGTGGAGAGGAAGACCACTGGGCCAGCCGTTGTCCACACCCACGACAACCTTCCAGACCTTGTCCAGCATGCGGTCAAATGGGACATTTGAAAACTGACTGTCCCTCCGTGCCAAGACACGGGGGGCCAACTCCTCCAACCCCTGACCCACCGTTGACTGTCCTGGGTCTGGCAGCTGAAGACTGAAGGAGTCCCGACTCATCGACTCCAATCACTCTCGCAGAGCCCAGGGTAACACTCAAGGTAGTGGGTAAGTTGACATCCTTCTTGGTCAATGCAGGGACTACCTATACTGTCTTACCTTCCTTCCCGGGACAATTATACCCCTCCTCGGTCTCAGTGATAGGAGTTGATGGACACCCCTCCAAACCCCAGGTAACAGGTCCTGTTACCTGCCTCACAGACAACGGAATTATTACACACTCATTTTTAGTAATGCCTACCTGCCCCACTCCACTTTTAGGAAGAGACCTTCTTTTAAAGCTACATTGGACACAAGACCCCTCAGCAACACTTTTACTATCATTAATCTCCACTCCAGCATCCACACCAAACCCTCCTTTACCTCCTGATTTAGTAAATTCCATTGTATGAGACATCTCTACTCCTAGTATTGCTACCCACCATTCACCTGTTATTATTCATTTAAAGAATCCTTCTCATTTTCCCTCAAGACCCCAATTTCCCATCTCTCTGACACACCAACAGGGATTAAAACCTCTTATCCAGCAAACTCTGCAAGAACAAATTCTAGAAAGACCTCAGAAGGTCCTGGTGTCTTCTTGGGTACAAATTATTCAACATACTTTATCTTTTCTTAACCACTCACACACTTTACCCAATATTTCCCACTGTTTCCTTTGTGCCTCTCTTCTACAACGTTTACTTGCAGCTATACCCATTAATTCCACTCAACCATCACCGACACCCACACCCAATCCTTCCTGCACCATTCCTCCACTACAAGTGTCTCTTTGGGAACCTGAAACCCTGAACCAGACACAACCTTCCCGAGTTTGTTTTTTCACCAACACCTTATCTACTCTCCTGAGGCACAGTTTCTGCTCACTAACCATCTCTATTATATCCTACACCTCTGCAGCGCCCGGCACTTACTTTTGGTGTAATGGAACTTTAATTAAATGTTTAAATTCCACCACTACAAGTCCCTGCTTTCCAGTAACAATAGAACCCCAACTCACTTTGTATGGGGAATCCGAATTTTCCTGGCTATTCCACTTTTGCAGCAGGAATAGCAGGTAGAGCCTTGGGTCATAGTATAATATCAGCCCAAGATTTTCAAACCCGTCTGGAGGTAACACTTGAAACCACTGCAGATTCCCTAGCCTCCCTCCAGCAGCAACTAACTGCTTTAGTCCAAGTTACTTTACAGAATCTAAGAGCTTTGGACCTATTAACAGCGGAAAAAGGTGGAACTTGCCTCTTTCTTAAAGAAGAATGCTGCTACTATATCAATGAATCTGGTCTGGTGGAACAAACCGTCAATACATTGACTCAGCTGAGTGAGGAACTACGTAATAGACACCAACACCGAACGGAAACCTCACCATTTGAATGGCTCCAATCACCACTAACAGCCTGGTTATTACCCCTTATGGGACCTCTTATACTAACAAGTCTTTTTTCTTTTCGCCCCTTGCCTCTTTAGATTCCTCCAAAACCAGATTAAAGAAATGTCCAGAGTCCCTGTTAACCAACTACTTCTACACCCATACACCCGCCTGCCAACAGACCCAATTCCCATGGACACCAGCCTTTAACCCCACTCTGACCCTGTTCAGCAGGAAGCAGCCAGAAGGATAACTTCGATAACTTTGCCCTTTTTATCACCAAAAAATGCTGGAATGTCAGGGGGAACATGGCAGGCCAGGCGGGTAAAGGATTAAGCCAGAAAGAATTACAAGAACTGGTCAAGCAAGGGAGTGGCTGACCACACCCTATACTAAACTCCAGCACATGACCTTGGCTTACAGGACCCTCAACTATTTCCTGCTAACTATGTTAATGAAGTGCTTCTGCTCTACTTCCTGCCCCCATGCTAATAAGGTGCTTTAACCTTATTGGTTCTTGTAACACATACCCTGCTCTCAATCTGGTCCTCTAAGAACCAGGAAGAAAATCACTATAAAAAACCCTTTCTTTTACCTGGCCAGCGCGACTTCTCTGGCCCCTCTCAGGGACCCGTGAACCTCACCTGGGCCCCTCTCGGGGACCCGTAAACCTCTCCTGGGAGCGCAGAATAAAAACTTCTCTTTAACGCCCCCCCCCCCAAAAAAAGAAATGATCATCAAATATCTGAATGCCACTAAGGCACAGTGGGATTCTCCTTCCCTTCATTTGAGCAATATGTGCCAGACAATATTTTAGGTACTAAGGATAAAAATAATAGACAAAAATCTCAATTTTCTTGGAGCTTCCATTCTACTTTTTTACAAGTATAGAGTTTTTCTACAGGGAAAACGTATGATAAACTGGTTGGTATAAAGGAGACAGATTATACCATAAAATAGGAAAGAATTCTGGATTCAGAGTTGTCCAGTGGTTAACAAGTTCCATACTTTAGTATGAATCACACTATGTACATTTATGATACATGCATGTTTCTGTTTGTATACTATACTTCAATAAAATTTAGAGAAAAAAAAAAGCAGTTATCCAGTGTGCGCTATATAAGCAAATAAAAAGAATAAAATGGGAAAAAATAGTTGTGTTCTTTTCAGGTATAGAGTTGTCACTGAAAGCAAATGCCTAACTAAGGACTACATTTCCTAGAACCATTTGCTTCTAGATGTTGTTGTTGTTATTGTTGTTGTAATGTGCCGTCGAGTCGGACCAGACTCATAGCAACCCCTCCTTGAGTTTCCGAGGCAGTATCACTATGGAAGTAGCCATGTAACTAATTCTCACCAAAGGGATATGAGCAGAAGTGATACATATCATTTATGTATGTGGACAAGTCAAGGAGCTCTGGTGACATAGCATTAAAGCATTCAGCTGCTAAAAAAAAAAAAGGTTCGAATCTAACAGCCTCTGCACAGGACAATGATGAGGCAGTTTGCTTCTATAAAGATGTACAGCCTTGGAAACCCTGTGGGGAAGTTCTACCCCATCATAAAGGGTCAGTATGAGTCAAAATTGACTCGACAACACTGGGATTTATTTTTTTATATGGATAAGATACAGTATATTTTCTCTAACCATTTTCTCCTCTCTTTTCCTACTCACCTTATGGATACAGAGGATTCCATTGCCCTATGAGATGGCTGCTGCTGTTGTTGTTATGTGCAATTGAGCTATCTCTGACTCATAGCGACATTTTGTACAAAAGAATGAAACACCATCTGGTCCTGTGCCAGCCTCATGATCACTACTATATCTGAGCCCATCACTACAGCCACTACATCAATCCATCTTGTTGAGGGCCTTTCCCTTTTTCATTCATCCTCCACTTTACCAAGCATGATATCCTTCTCCAGAGAATGGTCCCTTCTGACAACATGACTAAAGTAGGTGAGACGAAATCTGGACATTTTCACTACCAAGAAGCACTTTGGCTGCACTTCCTCCAGGACATATTTGTTAGTTCTTTTAGCAGTCCGGTACTTTCAGCATTCTTTACCAACACCGCAACTCAAATGCATCAACTCTTCTTTGGTCTTCCTTATTCATTGTCCAGCTCTCACATGCATATTAGGCAACTGAAAAATGCCATGGTATGAGTTAGGCACATCTTAATCTTCAAGGAGACATTTTTGCTCTTCAGCACTTGACAGAGGTCTTTTGCAATAGATTTGCCCAATGCAATACACCTTTTGATGTCTTGACTGCTGCTTCCATTGGCATTGATTGATTGTAGAACCAAGTAATATGAAGGCTTTGACAACTTCAATCTTTTCTCCATTTATCATGATGCTGTTTATTGGTCCAGTTGTGAGGATTTTTGTTTTCTTTACATTGAAGTATAATCCATACTGCACACTGTAGTCTTTAATCTTCATCAGTAAGTGCTCCAGGTCATCCTCACTTTAAGCAAGCAAATGTGTCACCTGTGTATCTCAAGTTGTTAATAAGCCTTCCTCTAATCCTGATGGCATGTTCTTCTTCATATAGTCCAGCTTCTTGGATTATTTGCTCCGTATACAGATTGAATAAATATGGTGAAAGGATACAACCCTGACACACTCCCTTCCTGATTTTAAACCATGCAGTATCCCCTTGTTCTGTTTGAATGACAGATAAATATGACAATAAAATGTATTTTTTTAAAAAAATATATTGGGGAAAAAAAGTAGAAGATGGATGGAATACACAGAATCACTATACCAAAAAGAATTGATAGGTGATCATCCATTTCAGGAGGTTGCATATGATCAAGAACCAATGATATTGAAGGAAGAAGTCAAAGCCACACTGAAGGAATTGGTCTGTGTACAGGTTCCTCATGAGTACAATCAAGTGTTCTTGAATTCCCATTCTTCTTAATGTTATCCATAAGTTGCTATGATCCACACAATTGAAGGCTTTTGCATAGTCAATGAAACACAAGTAAACATCTTTCTGGTATTCTTTGCTTTCAGCTAAGATCCATCTGACATTAGGTATGTGCAGTGTAGTAAATTACTTAGTATGGCTTTTCTACCCATAAGTCATTGTAAACACAGGGGTAGAATGAGCAACTGAGGAGCTCCTGATTGTAAATGTTATCTACCTGGGCTTTTCTGTTGGGCGTGGCACAATGCAATGTTATGGGAGGCTCACTCTCAGGTGCTTAGAATTCTGTTGTTATGATTGGTTTTGTTTGGCCACTCTGCCAAGCTCAAAAGGAGGCCTCCT
>NW_006921805.1:740353-749588 GCF_000298275.1 Orycteropus afer afer
CTACTTCCGTAGTGATACTGCCTCGGAAACCCAAGGAGGGGTCGCTATGAGTCGGGGCCGACTCGACGGCACATAACAACAACAACAACAAGTATTCCATTGTGTGTATGTACCATAATTTGGTTATCCATTCTTCTGTTGATAAGCATGTAGTTTGTTTCCATCTTTTTGCTATTGTAAATAGTGCTACAATGAACATGGGTGTGCATATATATGTTCTTGTCCTGGCTCTCACTTCTTTAAGATACATACCTAGTAATGGGATTGCTGTGTCAAATGGTATTTCTAATTCCAGCTTTTTAGAGAATTGCCATACTGGTTTCCACAGTGGTTGTATCATTTTACAGTCCCATCAGCAGGGTATAAGAGTCTCAATCTCTCCACATCCTCACCAGCATTTATTATTTTCTGTCTTGCTGAACTTTCATCCATCTTCTTTTGATGTTTTCTGCATCATTTAATATTTTGCCCAAAGAATCTTTCAGTATTGCAATGTGAGGCTTGAATTTTTCCCTCAGTTCTTTCAGCTTGAGAAACACTGAGCATGTTCTTCTCTTTTGGTTTTCTAACTCCAGGCCTTTGCGCACTTCATTATAATGATTGACTTTTTCTTCTTGAGCTGCTCTTTGAAATTTTCTGTTCAGCTCTTTTATCTTATCATTTCTTCCAGTTGCTTTAGCTACTCTCTGTTCAAGGGTAAGTTTCTGAGTCTCTTCTGACACTCATTTTGGTCTTTTCTTCATTTCCTGTCTTTTCAATAACCTTTTGCTTTCTTCATGGATGATATTCTTGATATCATCCCACAATTCCTCTGGTTTTTGGTCACTGGTGTTCAATGCATAAAATCTATTCTTTAGATGCTCTCTAAATTCAGGAGGGATATAATCAAGATCATATTTTGGCTCTCATGGGCTTTTTTTAATTGTCTTCAGCTTCAACTTGAACTTGTGCATATGAGCAGTTGATGGTCTGTTCCACAATCAGCTCCTGGCCTTGTTTCGGCTGAAGATATTGAACTTCTCCATTGCCTCTTGCCACAGATGTAGTCAATCTAATTCTTGTGTACTCCATCTGGCAAAGACCATGTGTATAGCCACCATGTATGTTGTTAAAAAATATATATTTGCAATGAATAAGTTGTTGGTCTTGAATAATTCTGTCATGCTATCTCCAGCACTATTTCTATCACCAAAGCCATATTTTCCAACTACCGGTGACTCTTCTTTGTTACCAACTTTTGTATTCCAATCACCAGTGATAATCAACACATCTTGATTGCAAGTTTGGTCAATTTCAGACTGCAGAAGTTGGTAAAAATCTTCAATTTCCTCATCTTTGGCCTTGGTGGTTGGTGTGTAAATTTGAATAATAGTAGTATTAACAGATCTTCTTCATGTTGTTGTTGTTGTTGTTATGTGCTGTCAAGTCGGACCCGACTCATAGCAACCCTTCCTTGGGTTTCTGAGGCAATATCACTACGGAAGTAGATTGCCCCATCTTCCTTCCGAGATCTTCTTCATAGGTATATGGATATTATCCTACCACTGACAACATTGTACTTCAGGATAGATCTTGACAGATTCTTTGTGATGATGAATGCCATGCCATTCTTCTTCAATTTGTCTTTGCTGGTCTAGTGAATCGTATGATAGTCTGATTCAAACTAGCCAAAACCAGTCCATTTCTGCTCACTAATGCCTAGGATATTGATCTTTATGCATTCCATTTCATTTTAGACAACTTCCAATTTCTTCAATTCATACTTTGTACATTCCATGTTCCTATTATTAATGGATGTTTGCAGCTGTTTCTTCTCATCTTGAGATGTGCCACATCAGCAAATGGAGGTCCCAAAGCTTTACTCTATCCACATTATTAAGGTTGGCTCTACTCTGAGAAGCTGCTCTAGTGGTGTAGTGCCTAAGGTACTTGACTGCTAACCAGAAGGCTGGTGGTTGAAGCCCACCAGCCACTCCTCAGAAGGACAATTGGGCAAATTACTTCTGTGGAGATACCACCTTGAAAACCCAAGGAGAGGTCGCTATCAGTCTAATTGACTCTACAGCAGTGAGTTCTACTCTGAATAAGTTCTTCACCAGTCATATTTTGAGTGCCTTCCAACCTAATAGGCTCATCTTCCAGCACTATATCAGACAATGTTTCAGGGCTAGTCATAAAGTTTTCCAGTAATATATCAGACAGTGTTTCACTGCTATTTATAAGGTTTTCACTGGCCCTTTCTTTGAGAAGTGGATGGTCTGTTCCTTCTTCTGAATATGTCTTAGTCTGGAAGCTCCACTGAAAGCCATCCACCATGGGTAACCCTGCTGGCATTTGAAACACCATGGCATACCTTTCAGTCTCACAGCAACACTTAAGCCACCACAACACAACAAACTGACAGAGAAGTTTGTCTCCCTTAGATATTCCAAACTGCTCTGCTCATCTCCTGGTCTCCCACACCCTGCTCACTTACCCAGCCTGTCCCTGGGGCACTCCACACACACAAACACCCATCTTCTGCTGCTCTCAGGCTGGCTTACTGCAGCCTTGCCCCTGGGAAACATAGGCAAACACCCACCTTCTGCTGGTCTCAGGCTGGAGATGGCAGAGCAGCAAAATGGAAGGCTACCAAGTGACCAGGAATCACACATTGGACTTTCAATGACATATAAATAAAATTTTATTGTGTTAACTCTTGTGGCTTCCAGCCAAACAAAAGACAGGCATATGAGGTGAACATTTACATTAGGTAGATACACTCCTTAGAGAGAACAATCATTGGAGAAAAAGGGCTGTGTGTGCACAGAGACAAAGCTCAGGAGGCAGGAGTGCATGGGGGGAGGGAAACAGGGAAGAAGTAACTATGGGGAAGAAGTGGGAGGGGAGCTGTTGCATTGTGGTACTCTGTAGTCACTGTCATGAGACAACGTGTATGTGAACTGCTGTATGGAAAGTGAATTTGCTCTCTAAACTTTTACCCAAATCACAAAAAAAAAAAAAAAAAAATTGTGTTAAACCATTAAAATTTTAGAGATTCCTTGTAAAAGCAGTTAGCCCTACCCTAATTTATATACCTACCTAAAATCTGCTTATCCTTTCTTCATTACTAATGGAACTCTAAAAACCTAAACACAAAAGGTTTAGGTTGACAGGGTATGCACTTAAAAACTCTGACCTCCTAGATTCCCTTATATCTGGGTGGTGCATATAGTTAATGCATTAAATGAAAGGCTGGAGATTCAAGATCACTTATAGGTGCTCTGGAAGAAATGCCTGGTGGTCTTCTTCCATAAAATCAGTCATGAAAATTCCACGGAGCACAGTTCTTCTCTCACACACATGGGGTTGCCATAAGTCAGAATCAACTCAAGGACAACAGGTGGTGATGGTGTGCTAGATTCCCCTGGAACTAGGTATAGCCATATAACCCAGTCCTGGTCAATGACATATGTGGAAGTTGTTGGTTATAACCTACAGAAAAGCCCTTTAAGAGATTCAGCTTTAACTTGTGTGGGGCACAGACATGTTACCTGGAGGTACAGCAGCCATTTTGCAACCACCAGATAATGCTAAGGATGGCCATGAACACCCAGTCAATGAACAGAAAATTTCCACAATCCAGAAATCCTTCATGAGACCTTTCTGGATCACAATCCTTTCTCTCCCTCTAAAAGTAATCACTATTCTGCTCAGTCTCTCTTATTTGTGGCATTTCTCAATCTCATATAAATAAACACTAGTGCACAAATGTACCTTTTCAAAATGGCATTTGGTTATGAGGAAGGTCTCAAGTGTCCTCATGTCAATAACATATTGGTATCCTCAGATCTGATGGTGGTCCTCATATTCATGACAGAGAACATCAGGACCCAATATGACCAACGAGCTCCCTTTTTCTGTCTACTCTTTATCTGCATACATCTCACCAGCAGGGACAAGCTTTTTCCTGTGTTATAATCTCCTTCATCCCAATCCTGTCCTCAAGGCTAAGCCTTAACAGGGATGAGAATTTCTTTTGTCACAAAATAAGATAAACTCAAGGAAGACTGGATATTGCTCTGCTAAAGAAGAATTAAAGGAAATTAGAAAATCTATCTATCCAACAATGCCTAATGCCCAAGACTTTTGCTAAAGAAGTCAAGAACCTAACCTGCCTAAACCAATAAACCTTGAGACTGGTAGTTCAAGGAGAACTCATTAGCTTAAAATAACAACCATTTATCTGTTCATGAATCTGTAGGTCAGCCAAGCAGATTCTTCTAATCTCAGGCAAAACTCCCTCTTGCATCTGTAGGCCAGGTGTGGGCTGGCTAGCTGACTCTATGATCTTAGTAAGGGATCTCTCTCACATGCCCAGAGGTCTGACAATCTGCTACTCTACAACAGCCTTAGCTTCTCCATGTGACTCATTCTCCAGCAGGCTAGACTGATCATGTTCTCTTGTCAATCACAGAGGAATAAGGGAAAGAGTAGAAATACACAAGAGCTTTATCAAGCCTCTGCTTACAGTAAGTTGGCTAAAATCCTATTGTTGTTGGTTGGTGCCATCGAGTCAGTTTTAACTCATAGTGACCCTATGTACAAAGAAGGAAACACTGCCTGGTCCTGGGTATCCTCACAAGTATTCCCATGCTTGTATCCATCATTCTAGCCACTGTGTCAATCCATCTCATTGAGGGATTTCCCCTTTTTCACAGACCCTCTACTTTACCAAACATGATATCCTTCTCCAGGGTCTGGTACCTCCTGAAAAATGACCAAAGTACAAGAGATGAAGACTGGCCATCCTCACTTCTAAGGAGCATTCTGACTGCATGTCCTTCAAGATAGATTTTTAATGTTCTTCTAGAAGTCCATGGTATATTCAATATTCTTCACCAACACCACAATTCAAATGCATCGATTCTTCTACAGTCATCTTTATTCATTGTCCAGCTCTCACTTGCTTATGAGGCAATTGAAAATACCATGGCTTGGATCAGGCACACCTTAGTTTTCAAAGTAACAACCTTGCTCTTAAACACTTTAAAGAGTTCTTTTGCAGCAGATTTTCCCAGTGCAATATGCCGTTTGCTTTCTTGACTGTCCATGTACTGTTGCAGCTATTTTTGAATTATCTTCAGCAAAATTTTACTTGTGTATTACATTAGTAATATTGCTCAATAATTTCCACATTTTGTTGGATCACCTTTCTTTAGAATGGGCACAAATATGGATCTCTTGCAGTCAGCTGGCCAGGTAGCTGTCTTCCAAATTTCTTGGCATAAATGAATAAACACATCTAGTGTTACAACCATTTGTTGAAACATCTCAAGGGATATTATGTCAACTCCTGGAGACTTGTTTCTTTCCAATTCCTTTCGTGTGGCTTGGACTTCTTCCTTCAACACCATTGGTTCTTGACCATATGCTGCCTCCTGAAATGGTTGAATATCAACCAATTCTTTTTGGTACAGTGACTCTGTATATTCCTTCCATCTTCTTTTGATGTTTCCTGCATCATTCAATATTTTGCCCATAGAATCCTTCAATATTGCTGCTCAGGGCATGAATATTTTCTTCAGTTCTTTCAGGTTAAGAAATGCAGAGCATTGTCTTCCCATTTGATTTTTCAACTCCAGGTCTTTGCACAATTCCTTATACCACTTTGTCCTCTCAAGATGCCCTTTGAAATCTTGTATTCAGCTCTTTTATTTCATCATTTCTTCCATTCATTTTAGTTACTCTCCATTCAAGAGCAAGTTTCAGAATTTGTCTTGACATCCATTTGGTTTCACTTTCTTCATGTATGGTGTCTTTGACGTCACCACACAATTCATCTGGTCTTCAGTTACTGGTGTTCAATATATCAAATCTATTCTTCAGATAATCTCTAAATTCAGGTAAGATAGATTCAAAGTCATATTTTGGCTCTTGTGGACTTGTTTTAATTGTTTCAGCTTCAACTTAACCCTGTATATGAGCAATTGATGGTCTGTTCCACAGTCAGCCCCTGGCCTTGTTCTGATGATACTGAGTTTCTCCACCATCTCTATCCACAGATGTAGTTGACTTGATACCTGTGTATTCTATCTGGTGAAATCTACACTTATAGTCACCATTAATGTTGTTTTAAAAAGGTAACTGCAATAAATAAATCATTGGTGGTACAGAATTCTATCATGTGATCTTCAGGGTCATTTCTACCACCAAGGCCTATTTTCCAACTACCAATGTGTCTTCATTTCCAACTTTCTCATCCCAATCACCAGTAATTATCAATATATCTTGAGTGCACATTTGGTCAATTTCTGACTCACAAGATGGTAAACACCTTCAATTTCTTTGTCTTTAGTGGTTGGTGCATTAATTTGAGTAATAGTTGTATTAACTGGTCTTCCTTGTAGGTATATGGATATTATCCTATCACTGTCAGAATTGTACTTCAGGATAGATCTTGCAATGTTCTTTTTGACAATGAACGAGATGCCATTCCTCTTTGCCATTCCTGGCAGAATAGACCATATGACTGTCTGATTCAAAATGGCTACTATCAGCTCATTTTAGCTCACTGATTCCTAGGATATCAATCTTTGTGTGTTTCATTTCATTTTTCAAAACTTCCAATTTTCCAAGATTCATACCCTATATATTCCACATTCCGATTATTAATAGATATTTGCAGCAGTTTCTTCTCATTTTGAGTTGTGAACATCCTATAGGCCAAATAAAATCACATGAAGCCCAGATTCAAGAGATGGGGAAAATAATTATTTATTTAGTGAGAGTAGGTACACACTAAGAAGGCCAGGAACGTGGATTTAGGGAGGGCAAAAGAATTGGGATCATTAATGCAAACTCTCTGCCATATCCACCAATTCTCATGTCACTAATTTAGAACAGTTTCCTAATGTTACCAGGATGCCCCACAAGCTTGGGCCAAGGGAAAGCCCTTAGGCTGAAGTTGCAGACACCTAAAAATAAGACACTTTTGGCAATACTGGAATGGGGAGCACAGAGGACATATGGGTGGGATTCAGTAGTAGGTGGCCCGTGATAGTACTGACCTATCAGCTTCTCTCTCAGAAATTAGTACCAAAGATCTAGACTCATTGACGCATTGGTTTTGTCACAGAAAAAGAGAAACACACTAATTAGCAAGACAGAAAGGGAAACAGAGTTTCTAGGTCTAAATGCATAGCTAAAATATCTAGCCATATGCATTTTATAATGAACTCCTCTTTCTTAAAGATATCAAAGTAATTTTCTATATACATATATTGACTGCAATAAATAGACTGAATTCTCCATCCCTCTCTGCATTCATACCCCTTTGTAATGTGAGTTAGCAATAGCAGGTCTTCCAGTCAAAGAGCATATATATTTCCATATTCTGATACAATGGAAGTAATAGTGTGCCAGCTCCAAACTAGGGTCTCAAGAGGGTACAATTTTGTGTTCTTTTTTTTTTTTTTGCATCTTTCCTTAGCCACAAAAACAGCCTAGGTTAGCCTACTGGAGAATAAGGGAGACAAGTGGAGGAGAACAGAGTCATTTCAGGCATCCCAAAGTTATCCCAGACCATCCAAAAGCAGCTTACCCCAAAAAAGGTAAGAGAGCCCACCTAAGATCAGCAAGCTGCCTACCTACCCACAACTAGTCACAAACACATGAGGGAGCCCTAACAAAGCCTGAAGAACTTTCTAACCAACTCATAAGCTTTTTCTTCTCTAGTGTGTTAATGGAGATCTGGTAGCATGGTGCCAAAGGCACTTGACTGTTAACTAGAAGGCTGATAGTTCAAACCCACCAGCCACTCCTCAGAAGGAAGGTTGGGCAATCTACTTCCATAGTGATGCCACCTTGGATACCTAAGGAGGGGTTTCTATGAGTGAGGTCTGACTCAACGGCACATAACAACAACAACAGTGTGTTAATATCAGGACTTCAAACTGGTTTTTCCTGCTTCAGTCATGGACGACAAAGCAAAACTGGAATGGACCAGAATTTGTAAAATGTGAGTGAACCAGAACAATAACTGGAACAGGAAAAATTAAGGGTCAATGTCCTACTAGAAACTTAACCTCCCTCCTAGGAAACAAAGGCAACATACACATTGCCTAGCAACCAAATCTCTTGATTAGCAGAGTCAGAAACAACATTGCTCTGCTTACATATGACAGTCAACCACACAGTTTAGGCAATAATGCAATCTTCCACATCAGACTCCTGAAAGGGCTCACCATATCTCTTCCAAGTATCCCATTCCAGGGCTTCAACTCATAATTTTTCCAATTCTGGTTATCTTTCCAATTCACCTGAATTTTAAAAATCTGTGTCTGTTCCAATTTCACTTCATCAGTCATGACTGAACTTGTTTGAGTAGGTTTGAAGTCCTGGTTGATATGATGGGTTCTATGACTGATTTTGTAATACTGAGTCCATCTAGCATTCTCAGGATAAACCCCACTTGGTGGTAATGTATGATTCTTTATATATATTACTGGATTAAATTTTCTAATATTTTACTGAAGATTGTCACATCTATGTCCTGAAGGTTGTTGCTATGTATTTTCTTTTCCTGTTCTGTCTCTGTCTGGCTTTCATTCAAAATAAAGTTACCTCATAAAATGAGGTTAGAAGCATTCCCTTCTTATCTAATTTTTGGAAGATATTGTGTAGAAATTGTGTTGTTGTCTTCCTTGAATATTTGGCAAAATTCACCAGCAGAGCCTCCTGGCCTGGATTTTTCTTTTTTGGAAAATTATTACCTTAATTTCCTCAAGAAATATATGATTACTCAGGTTATCTATTTTTTGTTGAGTTTTGGTGATTTATTTTTTTCAAAGAATTGGTTCATGTAGTCTATAGTGTTGAATTTATGTGCACAGATTTTTTTGTAGTTTTTCCTTCTTATCCTTATAAATTGTGTAGGTTCTATAGTGATACCTTTTCTTTTATCCCTGATATTGGTAATTTGTGTCTTCTCACTTTTTATCCTGGATAGTAAGGCCAGAGGTATATCCATTTATTCATATTTTCAAATAATCATTTTTTTGCTTCACTGATATTTTTCTATTATCTTTCTGTTTTGTATTTCATTGATTTCTTTTCTTAACCTTATTATTTCCTTCCTTCAGTTTGCTTTGGGCTTACCTTGCTCTTTTTTAATTAGTTGCTGTGATAGTTGGAGCTGTGTGTCAACTTGGCTGGACCCCAGTTCTGTGTGGTTGTTCCCATGATGGGATCAGAT
>NW_006921805.1:750071-751223 GCF_000298275.1 Orycteropus afer afer
GAGTGGTTCTAGAGAGACAAAATCATAAGGATGGGCTTCCTAGATTGGTTCTCCAGTTTGATTAATTTTGATGACACTAGCGACTCTGCATCTGCTAGTAAAGAGAGCCCTACTAATCCATGGCGTGAGGTGACAAAATTAATATGCAACATAACACCACCAATAGATCATGTACTTGTGAGAAGTGATGCTCTAGGTGATCAGACATTGGATATTTTTCTGCAATTTTGTCAGAATGAGGAGTATAGGGAAGCTGGTTGGTTGGTCTACTTACACTGGATAAATTGGTGGAAGAGCGAGATGGGCTCAAAGCTGCTGAGTCTTGGCTTAAGCGCTGCATGGATGACCTCAGTGCTTCCAGCTGTGCTTTGAAAGAAAGCCTTATAGCTTCTACTACCAGGGCTGACATAGCTGAAACCCAAATCCAGAGTCTTATTGTAAGAGTGGCTGATTTACACCAGCTCAATTGCCAGCCCAGAATGGTGTCTGCCATTAAAGTGAGGACATTGATTGGAAAAAAATAGAATCCTGTAACCTGGAATGGGGACATATGGACAGATGATCAGGAAGATCAGGATATAGAGCCTGTAAATTCTGTTGAATCCCTCCCACCTGAACAGATTACTGTAAAACCATTATCCCCTCCCCCTCAGCTTGAGGGGACTAGCCAAACCAGTCCTGCAGGGCTATTGTGTGAGGCAGAGGCCATGGAAAACATTCCTGAATGCTCTCAGGAACTGCCTTAAGCACCTATTCCTACGGCTTGGCCCATAACAAAGGTCAAGTCTAAGAGAGCCCCAAGAGGTGAAATAGAAAGTGTGACTAAGGAGGTGATACACTATACCTGAAAGACCTACTTGATTTTGCCAACATGTATAGACAGAAACCTGGAGAATATGTATGGGAATGGCTACTGAGGGTGTGGGATAATGGTGCAAGGAATATAAGATTGGATCAGTCTGAGTTTATTAATTTAGGTCCACTAAGTATGGATTCTTCATTCAATGTCTCAGCTTGAGAGGTTAGGAAAGGATCTAATAGTTTATTTGGTTGGCTTACTGTGGCATGGATTATGCGGTGGCATACCTTTAGTCAAACTGAAGTACCAGACTTGCCTTGGTTTAATATAGAAGAATGTATCCAGAGGCTTAG
>NW_006921805.1:774412-804769 GCF_000298275.1 Orycteropus afer afer
ATTTTAAATACTGTCCCCATTTTTTATTGGGTTGTTTGACTTTTTATTGTTGAGTTTAAGAGTGCTTTATAGGCTGGGCACTAAATCTTTATCAGACATAAGATTTCCAAATATTTTCTCCAAATTTCATCTCAGATGGACTTTTCTGTTTGTTTTCATGTGTCTTTTTTCCTATTTGTTTTGGAAGTAATTTTAAGAAAGATAATGGAGTGGAACATCTTTATTCCATCAACTTGAAATTAGAACCTCAGAATCAACATATAAACATGGAAGGAAGAATTAATTATAGAGATCAGAATATAAATGCTATAAACTTTAATAAAGTGAAAATAATGCTGGAGAAGGGAGGCAGAAATGTATAGGGTTAATAAATTCCTCATCCTACATATTTGTAAATCAAGAAATGTTACTTAATGTTGATGCTACAAAAAATAAAAATTTGAGTATATTATGTAATATTTTTAATGAATCAATGTCCTTATGAATATAAATATACATATGTGAGTGCCTACAAACACACACACACACAGAGGGATTGTCTTTTAGCACTCAGCCCCCTGTAACACCTTCCTTTCTTCTCCATTTCCATGGCTACAAGCCTGCAAATTACATTTTCTAGACTCTCTTGCCTGTGAGATTTTAGTTAGAAGTTGCCAATGGAAGGCATGCATGACAAATAGCACAATTTCTCAAATTTAGCTGCATGTGAATCACCTGATGGGCTTAGTAAAACAGATTCCTGGGCCCCACTCCTAGAGATCTTAATTCAGCAGATCATGTATGAGGCCTGAGTATCTGCATTTCTAAAAAGCACCCACATGATGTCAATGCTGACAGTTGATATATCACACTCAACAAAATGCTGGATTGGAAGACTGAAAGGAGGTAGAAGGCATTCCACTTCTGGTGGTATTTCCAGCAGCAGCAGCAGCAGATCCAGCAACACTGGTAGCAAATGGTGGCTCCTAGTTCCTGTAGGACTGGGGGTAGCTTTCTAATCTCTTGTAAATACCACCTTCCCTCTTGAATCTTTAGTAATTCCCTACATTAAATCCTTATTGGCTTGGAATATTTAGAAAAGTTTCTATTTTCCTATTAGATAATGACTAGGAAAATAGGTGGAGTAGACCTCCATATGTGGTCTCTGGGGATACCATACACTGGCAGTCAAAAGATTTCTTAAAAGTACAATTGGGGCAGAATAGATTCAGGAACATTTACTTTGGGGAGCAGCAAGGAGATCAAGGTTGTCACGGCAGTAGAAATGAGGAAAAAAATTAGAGTTGTAATTCATGAATTTGCTGTGCTCTTGTTCTGCTCTCTACTGTGCTGTTTAGCCTTAACATGATATATACAGTTGTTAAAATCAAAGGTAGACTTGGTATCATCTTAAAGGAAAAATAGTTATATTCAGAATGATATTGTATAAAAGATGCTCATCTGAAGGAATGAACCATTGATTCATTAATCTACGTAACAAGAGAGAACCAGTGTTTTCTCACAAATTCATCCTTTCATGCATTCCCATAGGAGCCTAAAATAGTAAGCATTATTACATGAAAAGTAAAACCATTGGATGAATTACCCAGCAAGTAGAACTATTCCTTAGGCAGGTTTTAAAATCTACTGTTCTGTGGAAATTAATCCTTCCCCAAACATCACAGAAACTGCAAGGTTAACTTCTTATTTATATGAAGAGAAGGAGGAACACAGACCTACACGCTCACACCACTTGGAATGCAGCCTCTTGCAAACACAATCACACTTGCTGCTTCTATCTAAATCAAGATCACAGACACATTTAGAAGAGAAATTAAATGAGGAAATGATAGCATGTATGCCTGAATAATTTCAATCGTTTGTATCTGGAAAACTATATTACACCCCCAAAAAAGAAATAATAATATAGCTTAATAGCAGTATACTTATTGCTTAATGCAAGAAAAAATTAACTATTCTAATGTCATAAAAGGAGTCCTGGGGTGGCACAAAGGGTTAAGCACTCAACTACTAGCCAAAAGGTTGGCAGTTCAGACCCATCCAGAGGCAACTCAGAAGACACTTGATGATCTCCTTCTGAAAGGTCACAGCCTATAAGGTCATAGAACTATAGAGCAGTTCTACTCTGTACACACGAGGTGGCTATGAGTTGGAATCAACTCAACAGCAACTAACAACAATAACCGCATGAAATTATGTTTCATAACCATTCTTTAAATGAACCAACATAAACAAAACTTTATTTTATGATCTGAGCTAGCTTCCAACCCTACTTAATCCATGCGTCTGCCATGGTTAGTGGTTGTAAGCAATAGGAGCTAGGCTCTGACTGACTAAGCAAAGAGATGAGTACGCAAAAGATGTTAAGCAGTTTACAAAATCCTTTGGAGAGCTGGAGAACCGGGCTTGAGATGAGCTCTCAGGGACAGTGTCCAAACCCACACTGCAAAACTGGTCTGATGAGGAAGCTATTGCCCCCACCACTGTCATCAGGCAGCAATTATGCAGATTGTACTACTGCCTCAACCTGGCCAGGAATTCTACATCACATCCTGCGCTTCCAGAGAAACAGAGCAAGTTTACCATCACATCCTTTTTCTGTCATTAACCTTTGAGTTAAAATTTGGTAAGGACATATCTAATTTTCAGAGTGAATCAGTAGGGGCACAGGAAGGAAAGAGATTATACAATTGGAGGGATAATAAGACATTATTAAAGGAACCTCTTACAAGGAGCTCTGGTAGCATAGTGGCTAAAGCACTTGACTGCTCACCAGAAGGCTGACGTTCAAACCCACCAGCCACTCCTCAGAAGGAAGGTTGGGCAATCCTACTTCAGTAGTGATACTGCCTCGGAAACCCAAGGACGGGTCCCTATGAATCGGGGCTGACTTGATGGCACATAACAACAACAACTTACAAGGATGTGGGCAAGGATGGTGAAGCACCTAAGGGCTAACAACAGATGGAAACTGTGGTGGTTATGTTGTGTGTCGACTTGGCCAGGCCTGGTTGAGTGGCTGGGCAGCTGGGGGTAGTTATTCCCCATAATGAGACTGGCAATCAACTCCATGGTGGGATCTACCACAAGCAGCTGAGTAGCTGCTTCGGGTGTTGATCTGCTTCCTGTATACAAGCAGCAGCTTTGGGAATGGTCTCTAGCCTATGGCACACTTGGACCCTTTATGTAGCTTTGTCGTTGGTCAGCAGCCTGCTATGCTCTGCTGATCTTGGGACTTACAATGGACTTAACTTAATGGCCAGCTGTGTGGTTTAGTAACATCAGGACTGTGCCTTTTTACTTATCAACCTTGGTTTGTCAGCCTCAGCATCCAGCAGCTATCTGAGTGAAAAAACACCTCTAGCTCCAGTGGGCCAGGAGCAGGAGGCACAGGTGGACCCCAAGGTTGAGGGGCTTTCACTCAGCCCCTAGAGCCTGGCACTTTGAACTTGGACTTAAAGCCTGCAAATTTTAAGAATAAATTCCTGCTTGTTAATATCATCCCATTTGTGGTACATTCCTGTCAGAGCGGCACTAGTTAACCAGAATAGACACCATGACTTCACCTTGGTCTGAAGTGCCAAGGAGAAGGAGCTATTCATGGAACCTAGTGAAAGCTCTAGAATGGGAGAGGAGCTTCCCTCCAGAAGCTGTGGCTTTAGGTATAGAAATGTAGGAATAGTCATAATATTTCCTGAGAAGGATGGATCTAGGTGAATTAATGCCCCTATCACTCTCTCCTCCCATTCTCCAATCTCCTATTGTTGTATCCTTTTGGTTAAACCCAACCAGTAGCTACACTCAAGGAAACTTTGGTGATACAATCCATGCAGGTCACCCTCCTGGGCTGGCAGAGAGAGTGGAGAAGATCTGGAGGGACCAACAGAAGAAACCCATCAGCAGGGCTGAGGTCACTGGCCTGAGCTGTGACTCAGGGAAGATGAGTGGCCAGGAAAGTGAGCTTTGCCTTCTAACTTTAGGACACAAGATTTAAAAAGAATGAAATGTCCAAAATAGAAGAAAGGTGTTCAAGTGATGTTGATTGGTCACTAATGAGATGATTGTCCTCTTCAAATTCCATTAGTTGGATATGTCCCTGAAGATCACAGACCTCTTCAAGTAGCAGCCACAGTTGTGGTCTACACTTCTCCAATCTTAGAAAACCATGAGGACACCTCCTGATACACAGACCTTTCCTTCCTCTTATAAAATATCCCTTGTCCTGGGGCTCCAAACTCTTTGCATCTTCAGTCTGGCCAGTACTTTGCCCTTGGAGGTAATTAGACATTTCCTAATATTATCTGGATATAGAAACAAGGAATAACTGAGCATGCTTGTACAAAATAAAAAAATTTTTATTTCAGCAAAGACACTTTGAATATATAACTCAGTACCCAAGTCTCTAGCTTGATTTTAGAAGTACACAAGGTCAAAACACCTCAGCCTGAATCAAGGAGACACTCAGAAAGGACTCAGCAGCCACCTGCAATCCTCGTGGCAGCTTGGGTGATGAGTCACCAAGCTGAAGTTTGGGAGCAATAGAAACTGGTATGATCAGCCCTTCTTCCATATATTTTGTGAAAGTCACAACAGAACCTATGAAAATATCATTTTAAAGTCCAGAGCTATCACTCTAGAAGCCATACTTCTACAAATCAACCAAGGCTAGAGTTATAACTGTGGCCTGTGGGACAAAAATGCCACCCTGAAAGGGTGTATTGTTGGGCCTACACAGGATCAAAAAAAGATTGTTGTTGTTGTTGTTGTTATGTGCCGTCAAGTTGGACATGACTCATAGTGACCCCTCCTTGGGTTTCCAAGGCAGTATCACTATGAAAGTAGATTGCTCCATCTTTCTTCTGAGAAGTGTCTTAGTCCCTGTAAAATGATACAACCACTGTGGAAATTGGTATGGCTATTCCTTAAAAAGTTGGAAGTAGAAATACAATTTGACCCAGCAATCCCATTACTAGGTATATATCCTTAGAAGTGAGAGGAAGGACATGAACAGATATATGCATACCCATGTTCATCACAGCACTATCCACAATAGTAAAGAAATGGAAACAACTGAAGTGCCCTCATCCAAGAAATGGATAACCAAACTGTGGTACATGCACACAATGGAATACTATGCAACCTATGCAACCTTCAAAAATAATGTGAAATCTGCAAAACACTGCATAACATGGATAAATTTAGAGGATATTATGCTAAGCGAAATGAGTCAATCACAGAAGGACAAATATTGTCTTAGTCCACTATTGTAAAAAGTCAAGGAAAGGTTTATACATAGAAAGAAACTTTCTTTGTTGGTTACCAGGGATGTGAGGGGAGAGGAGGGAAATTTTCTAGCCAGGTTGGAAAAAAACATATATATATGTACATATCTCAAAGATTATTAGTGGTTATCAGGGGTAAGAGGGATGGAAAAGGGAAAGCTTTAGTTTGTGTGGCATTGAGTTTATGCTAACAATGGTAGGATATTTTGGAAAAGGATAGCAATAATGGTGGCACAACATGAAAAATGTAATCAGTGTCCCTGAGCTGTAAATCTGGAAGTTATGTTGGCGAATGTCTTGTTGTGCATGTTTTCACAATAAAACTTGAAAAAAAAAAGAAAGCACAGCTCTATACTGACACACATGGGGTCGCCATGAGTTAGAATCAACTCCACAGCAACTGTTTTTTTTTTTATTATTATTATTCTACCTTGATAGTTGAAAAAAAAAAAAAATGATTAGTCCCTGTCTGGTCTAAACAACTTGCTTGGCTGCTAATCGAAAGGTTGAAAGTTTGAGTCTACCTACTGGTACCTTGGAAGAAAAACCTGGCCATCTTCTTCCCAAAATAATCAGCCACTGAAAACCCTGTGGAGCACAATTCTATTCTCATACACTTAGGATCATAATCAGGCCGAACTGACTCGATGGCAACTGGTTTTACTGATTATACATGATCTTAATATTATTTTCAGTTGTCAACATTAAATAACTGGGAAATTCAAAACCAAAATAAGATTACCAGCTTCTCCTGAAATTAGGAGCTCTGGGAAAACTGGGCTGATGAAACAACATGACAGCTGAGAAATAACTGCTTTTGACAGGACATGTGCTCTTCCATTCACCACTTTTGTCCCACAGAAACTGAGGCTTACTGTGAGTGCCTGACTGCCATCATCTTTATGCTTCTGTTTTTCTTATAGTCAAGTTAGAGAGAACAGTATTTCTCATACATAGATTTCTATCAGCATGTGGGAAAATCACAGGTAGACTAAGAGAAAATGTTTCAAGAGAAAGAGAAGGGAGCATAGGTTCTTGCTAGAGTGAGCCAGTCTGCCTCATTTATGCTTTCTACATAGTTCTGAATGGCATTTGGGTTTGTGATACTGGTCTGATCCTAGCAGACTCCTTTAGGCCCACATTAACTTTACTTTTTTGCTTGATTTAATTTGCCTTTCATAAAATATAAATGTATTTTTAAAAGAAAATCCAACATGGTATATGCTTATAGGGCATATGGAGATTGGAATGGAGATGTCCAATGTCTTGCTTATTCAGTCATTGAATATTCATTCCACAAATATTTGTGAGTCTTATGGACACAGCACAATGCTATGCACCAGAGATAGAGCAGTGAGCATGGTCCTGGCCCTCAAGAAGCAAACACTGTCTCTTCAACTCTTTCCCAGAAATTAACTGGAATGTACTTTGATGTAAGGAACCTTGGTGGTATAATGGTTAAGTGCTCTACTAAATGAAAGGCTGGTGGTTCAAAACCATCCAGGAGCTCCACAGGAGAAAAGCCTGGCAATCTGCTCCTGTAAAGAGTACAGCCATGAAAACCCTACGTGGTTGTTCTACTCTGTTACACAGGTCACCATTAGTCAGAATCCACTCAATGACACCAAACAACAACATACTTCTGTGTAGGAGCCTCATTTTTCAGTGAGCTACTTAAAGCTTTCTTCTAAGCCTACTGACCTAGAAAAGTATTCATGAATATGGTAATAAGGATGTTTTCTATGAGAGGAAATCAGACAATGAGGAACAGGAGCAAATATTATTTTCACTGAACATACCCAATATACTTTCACTAGTGTATCTGTCAGCTTAGGCTGTTCTGCTATAGTACTGAAATGACCCAAATTTTAGAGGCTCATTTCTTGTTCAAGTTACACGTTTTTCACAGATTAGGTAGGGTGCGTCTCTAAACCCCCCTGGGACTCAGGCCAACTGAGCAGTCTCTATTTGTGTCCAATTAAATGACACATTCTAGAGTCCAGTTATAAAAATTTTTAACAAAGATTTTATTTGAAAATAAACCAAATTACTACACCAAGGAAATCTGGCACTCAAGTGGAAATACCAAAGACTTCCACTAAGAAAGACAGCAATCTCTTTTTAAAGAACCTTTGGGAGCTCTGGTAGCATAGTGCTTATGGCACTTGACTGCTAACCAGAAGGCTGGCTGTTCAAACCCACCAGCCACTCCTCGTAAGGAAGGCTGAGCAATCTACTTCTGTAGTGATACTGCCTTGAAAACCCAAGGAGGGGCTGCTATGAGTCAGATCTGACTTGAGGGCATTTAACAACAACAACAACTTGGGAAAATCTGTTGAAAAGACAGGAATAGGTTCTGAAAAGTTGTCACTGAAGCAAAGGCAGGTCCTTTCAAAGTGGGGGCAAAATTGTGATTAGGCCACATGTCTATTCTCTTATTTGTAATAGGTACAATGGTTCTTTGCTTTACAGTGATAAAGTCCCAATGGGATGCAGGCTTGGAAAATACCAGTTAAGTACAGTTTTTGTTGTTGTTGTTATGTGCTGTAGAGTCAGACCTGACTCATAGTGACCCCTCCTTGAGTTTCCGAGGCAGTATCACTATGGAAGTAGATTGCCCAACCGTCCTTCCAAGGAGTGGCTGGTGGGTTTGAACGGCCAGCCTTCTGGTTAGCAGTCAAGTGCTTTAGTTAGGCACTATGCTACCTTTTAGGTGGTCTAAAATGGTTATGGTCTGTCTTGATTTTCTAGTGGTGCTATAACAGAAATACCACATATGGATGGCTTTAACAAACAGGAATTTATTCTCTTACAGTTTAGGAGGCTAGAAGTCCAAATTCAGAATGGCAGCTCTAGGGGGCTAGGTAAAGGCTCCTCGACCTTGGCCTTCAGCTCAGCCTCATCTTCCAGGCCTACTGGAGTTAGAGCTGCTCACACAGCTGCTGGCTGTAGAGGCTGACCAACCCAAGGTCAGCAGGTAAAATGCTACAATACCATGATCAGCAAACAACAAAGCAGGCCACTGGTTCAAGTCTAGAAACTGGAGATGAAGACTTAGTCAAATACAGGATCCAAATATCCTAAAGAACCAATGACCTGCCTCAAAGTGTCTCTTTATATACTGGAAGCAATCACACCAATAAGCAACTACTTAGCTGCTCACAGCAGACCACCATGGAGGTGATTATAATCTCATCATGGGGAATAACTACATCCATCTACCAGCTACTCAAAAACACGGCCTAGCCAAGTTGATACACAACCTTAACTACCACACGGTCATTTCTGGTTGACAGTGACCTCATTGTAGCAGAAGGCAAGAGCTATGGTTATTGTTGTTACGTGCCGTCAAATCGGCCCCGACTCATAGTGACCCCTCCTTGGGTTTCTGAGGCAGTATCACTATGGAAGTAGATTGCCCCATCTTCCTTCTGAGGAGTGGCTGGTAGGTTTGAACTGCCAGCCTTCTGGTTAGCAGTCAAGTGCCTTAGGCACTATGCTACCAGAGCTCCCAAGAGCTATGGTAGAACCACACAATAGCCTTCAATCTTCCACTTGGAAGTCTACACATAACTTTCACTCACATTTCTTTGGATGAAGCAAGGCACGTAGCCACACTTGAGTTCAACAGCACAAGGGTATATAATCCTCCAACAAGGAGCAGGTCAAGGATATCAGGGGGTATCTCAGGGGCAGATAATAAATACTTTGAACAATAACACAATCTACCACAAGTAGCAGTACAACCAAAGTCACTGGATACTGAGAGTCCTCTGGTCCTTATAGATCAAAGTTAAAATAGAGCTCTGGTGGTATAGTGCCTAAGGCATTTGACTGCCAACCATAAAGCTAGTGGTTCAAACCTACGAGCCACTCCTTGGAAGGAAGATTGGGCAATCTACTTCCATAGAGATTAGGCCTCCGAAACCCAAGGAGGGGTCATTATGAATTGAAACCAACTTGATACCAGTGAGTTTAGGTTTTTCTGTTTTGTTTTGTTTTCATCATAAAATCATACCTTCATGGCATTGACAATCTAATTTAAAAGCCAAATCACATAGAAAAGGGAGAAAATGGAAAGTCCAGAGTCAGCTGTGTTTCCTAGTTCCTCCTGCACTAACCCTGGCCACATGTTTTCCTCACAGAGCAGATGGATGCTCACACTGTGTGTCATGACCCACATTTCAAGGTGAAGCTCCCCATGCCTGCTCATCACAGCAAAGTGACTGAAACAGGAAGCCTTGAAAAAAAATTTTTTTGGGGGGGAGGGTGGAGTATTAAATAACTTCCTGATTTAATTGTTGATGAATAATAACTTCTCAAGTGAACTCAGCATTTAATTACATAGTGTCTGAAATGAAATCCATTCAGCTTACCTGAAATCTTAGGAAATATAAATGCTAAACAAACTCCCTTTAAGCTCCTAAAACTGTCTTTCTCTGTGGTTTCCTTCCAGGTCTTACCAGAGCCCTAATTTCCATTTGTATAGTCTCTCTCTTCAAGAGCACCCACAGGTTTACAATCTTAACTCTCCAAAAGGGCTCAATTCTCTCTTTACCTCTTCAGCAGGAGATAAAAATGGGGAATTAAAAACTATAATTATTTCCTACCCAGGCTAACTCTTAACCTTTTCTCCCAAAAAAATTCACCAGCAAAAATTGTAAAATACTGTGTGATTGGGAAAGATCTGGAGCAGGAACAAACCAAACCAAACCCCCTGCCCTCAAGTCGATTCTGACACATAATAACCCTATAGGACCCAGCAGAACTGCCCCATTGGATTTCCAAGGCTGTAAATCTTTACGGAACCAGAGTGCTTCATCTTTCTGCCACAGAATGGCTGGTAGGTTTGAACTGCTGACCTTTTAATTAGCAGCCATACCCTTTAACCACTGTGCCACCAGAGCTTCTGGGCAGGAGCCAGTGCACTATAAATATACAAACGCTTTCCAGCAGGAAAAAGAATCTTCTTCATCACCAGAGAGTAAGGCACTTGACCCCAATAGGTGTGAGGAGGGTGAAGGAATCCTGAGGCTTTTAAAGACTTAGCCAGATTTTCAAATGATCTGAATTGCAGTTTATTTCCATAAGTTTGCTTTCAGCCTCAAAGAAACATAAATTGAAGTTCCCAAAATTATTCTACTATAGACCCCTAAATGTCAATTCCATAGGGAAATATGATTTAAAATAGAAATTCTATTATTGTGGATTGTTACAGCATTATTTCCCCACATACACATACCAAAAAAGTGTTGTAAATCCTAACCCTGACTATCTCTGTGGTTATAATTCCATTTGAGAACGAGTTTTCTTTGTTATGTTAATGTGGCAGTATTACTGTAGGGTACATTTTAAATCCATTTCTTTTGAGATATGACAGGGCAGATTAAGCAACGAGAGATGGGGAAAGATAGATGCCATGCCACATAAGTAAGATCTCCACAGAACCAAGAAGGAGAAGCTGAAAAGAGAGCTAACAGAGAGAAAAAGCCTTCCCCTAAACATGTGCCCTGAATTCAGATTTATAGCCTCCTAAAGGTAGTGCAGGAGTTCTGGTGGCATAGTGCCTAAGGCATTTGACTGCTAAGCAGAAGGCTGGTGGTTCAAACCCACCAGCCACTCCTCGGAAGGAAGGGTGGACAATCAACTTCCCTAGTGATACCACCACAGAAACCCAAGGAGGGGTCGCTATGAGTCGGATCCAATTCAACAGCAGTGAGTTTGGTTTTTGGTTTTCTGGAAACTGTGAGGAAATAAATTTCTGTTCATTAAAGCCATCCACTTACAGTATTCTGTTATAGCAGCACTAGACAATTAAGACACAGATCTATGACCCTGTTGTCAAGATTCCAATGTGGGAGGTCATATGCTTCTCAAATTCAAAATGGATGCGTCTCAGCCCACATTACCACTTCCTTTACCACATATCTCAACTCAGCAGATACTTATCAAGCATGCAAGGAATTTATTTACCTACCAGGCAATGAAGCATTCGCTCCCCTCACATTCACCTCAGAGCAGTTTTACATACAGAACAGAACAGAATGGTCAAGTAAACGAGCTCCCACATAGCCTCAGATAAATCTCTCCCATAAAACATGAGGATATTTGCATTTTCATTGGCTTCAGTTTATTAACAAGGAAACCTGAAAGAACCCTAATAGAAAAGGCTAGAAGGTAAAGTGGGAAATCTTTTCAAAGCCAGGATGCAAAGATGGCCTTATATAATGCAAAAGGAACAAGTGGAAGGAGCTCTGGTAGAGTAGTGGTTAAGGCATTTGGCTGCTGTGGTAGTTAAGTTGTGTGTCAACTTCGTTGGGCTTAGTTTTAAATGGCTGTTGTTGCTGTTATGTGCCATCCAGTCAGCCCCGACTCACTGCGACCCCTCCTTGGGTTGCCGAGGCAGTATCACTATGAAATTTGATTGCCCAACCTTCTTTCTGAGGAGTGGCTGGTGGGTTTGAACGGCCAGCCTTCTGGTTAGCAGTCAAGTGCCTTAGGCACTACGCTACCAGAGCTCCCTTTAAGTGGCCACACAGCTGGATATAGTTATTCCCCATGATAAGACTGGTAATCAGCTCCACGGTGGAATCTACAGGAACAGCTGAGGAGCTGCCTTAGGGATGTGGAATGCTTCCAGTATTTTAAGAAGTCAGCTTTGAGAAAGATCTCTGCAGCTTTTTGGCATGACTGGACCTTGCCTATAGCCGAGTCTTCATTCAGCAGCCTGCTATGTTTTCTGCCAATCTTGGGACTGTCTCTGGACTTGAACTAGTGGCCTGCCATGTTGTTTGGTAATCTTGGGACTGTGCCATTTTATTTGTTGACCTTCGGTTTGTCAGCCTTAGCAGCCAGCAGCTACTTGAGTGAAGAGATGCCTCCAGCTCCACTGGGCTGGGAGCGGAAGCCCAAGGTCGAGGGGCCTTCACCCAGCCCCTAGAGCTGGCACTTTGAATTCAGACTTCTAGCCTCCAAAACTGTAAGAGAAGCAATCCCTGTTTGTTCAAACCATCCCATTTGTGGTATTTTTGTCCAAAACAGCTGCTAACTAAAAAGTTGATGGTTCAAACCCACCAGCTTCTCCATGGAAGAAACATGACACAGTCTGCTTACGTAAAGATTTACCACCTTGGAAACCCAAAGGAGGTCTCTGTTGAGTAGGAATCAACTCAATGACAGAGTTTGGTTTTGTTTTTCGGAAGGTAAAAGTGGATTCCCTGAGTGGTACAAATAGTTAAAGCAGCTAACAAAAAGGTTAGCAGTTCGAGACCACCTAGAGGAATCTTGAAAAAAAGGTCTGGCAATCTACTTCTAAAATATCAGCCACTGAAAACCTTACGGTACACAGTTCTACTCTGATATACATGGGGTCTCCATGAGTCACAGTCAACTCAATAGCAAATCGGTTTATTGATTAAGGTACAAGTGCATAATCAAGAAGAAAGAATAGTGGGCATACAGTCAGTCTGCACATGATTATTGGGTGCTTCATATTTGCAAACTATGGGGTTAAGTGCTAGATATATAACCAGGAACAAGATGGACACAATTCGCACCCCTCACAGAGCTTACAGTCTATGGTGAAAAGCAGACAAGTATTTGAGAATTTGACGAGACTGTGGAAGGAGAGGGACAGGGAGCTGTCAAATAGAATAGAGACATTTAATTTGGGGGAGTCAGAAAAGATTTCCTTGAGGAAGTGGCTTGGAATCAGATGTAAAAGATTTGTGGTGTATTAATTAGGTCACACGGCAGTTCTTATTGGCAAGCCCACAGAGATTCACACTTTTGTCAGCTCCCCCACCTTTATATCCAAGAAGCTCCCATCAAGTATGGCACATCACAGTCATCATAGCTCAGTAGCAAACCACCCACCTTATTCCATTAGGCAGACAATAAGAAAAATAAATGGAGAAATCAGTTTGAAAACTATTTCCAGTCGAAAAAAGTTTAAATGGAAAAACCCGAAGTTTACTAGATGGATCATCACAGAAGTGAGCTGGTTTGGATTCTCTTTAAAGTAGGTAGTTACAAACTCCTGCCAAGATCACAGTAACTACATCTTCCTACAGTCAAGCATAGTGCTCCACTTCCTTTGATACAGTCTTTTAAAAGATAATGAGATACGAAACTGCAGTTTTATAAATGGAATAAGGAGGAGGAACTTCTTGTCAATCTCCTGCCAAATGTATTTGAAAACTTCCCTTCTAGATTGGTGGAAAAAGAAAAATAACAGCAGATGTTATCAACAGTCACTATCAGTCTTAGATTTAAAGATAAAATGTGCATTGCTTTTCTAAAATGTCTTTCTTTAGTCAGAACCCAGAGTATCTGATCCCATGTTTGTCGTACAGCAATGAGCAACTACCCAATTTAACCAATAATAACCCAGTTGGTAACCAGATGCAGGAGGTTTGATCCAGTTGACAAGCCTGGATACAGAAAACTCTTAGCAAACTGATTATAAGCAGGACAGCTGCATGAGTATTAATCATTTGCTTTTTAAAGATGTATGATCATAATAGAACAGTATTCTTTCACATAATTCCCGTACTGAGGATGCTAGTTTCATTCAGCGTTATTTTAAGCACACATAGTGTCTTCTTCATTAGCCACAACAGGAGAATTTGAGATCAGCCAAAGAAGGCTATGAGATAACCTAATTCCAAGCCCAAATGGTCATCCCCAGTGTGACATCACAAGCACAGCCATCTGCTTGTCATCATTTCTCTGCCAAAGCAAATTAAATCAAGCTCTCTTTGCTAACCTTGTAGGCATTCTTCCATTGATCAAACCACCTTAGCTGAGATACCTTTCTTATTCAGCCAACAGCAAATAGAGAGACTCAAGGAGCCCTGTTTGAAGCAAGCATTCACTCAACTCCCAGAGATTCTTTTGTTGGGAAAAAAGAGGTTACAGGGGGTGCATCATTCCTGAGTTTCTGTGGAATAACAGGCAGAAAGACTTCACAGAAAATTGTTTCTGGCCTTTCTTTGAAATAAATGTAACTATAACTTTGAGTTTGAGGATGTACAAGTCCAAGAGTAAACTCCTGGGTAATTTCACAGGTTATGATGCATTCATTGGGTGGAAATAAAAGTCTAGGAATTCTGTCTTACTCTTCTCAGAGAGAATCTCTTAAAAATAGTATAATAAAGCAAGAGGATTTTTTTAAAAATTTTATCTTCTGTTTAAAAATGTTTTAAATATTGTATTATTCCATTATTGTAAAAAGTCAAGGAAAGGTTTATATATGGAAGAAAACTTTCTTTGTTGGTTATCAGGAATGGAAGGAGAAGGGAGGGAAAATTGCTAGATAGGACTTAAAAAAAAAATAAAACCTGTCTGACAGTACTGTTGTATATTCTGATATTTTTGTCACAAGAAAGCTGCATTTTGCTTTATTTGAATTGTGACTAGAATAATAATTCCCACCATCCATATGTTATAGGGATTGTTACAATGTTCCCACTAGGGCTAGTATTAATCAAATTAGTCAGGATAGTTCATATCCCAAAAACCATTCATAAAATATTTTAAAAAATTATTTCTTAACTATGAAGTATTTAAATCAAGTAAAACACAGCAACTTTTCAACATGCAAGTCAGTTTTTAACATTCAGTCCTTTGTGGTAGAGTCACGCTTTCTTCCAAAGGATGCCAGCATATCTATTGGACAACTTATTGAATTCCTTCCCTGGACCTCTCCCAACCCCCGCTCCCCTAAAACAATCATCAAAAATACAGATTTAAAATACAAATACTAGCTGATAGATTGTCAGCTTTCCAAATGTCAATGGAGGAAATAAAAGCCACAGGCTAATGATTAGTTTAACTCTCAGCAGAAGCAGGGATATACCAAATGACCCCAGTCTAATCTAAAGGACTGTCTTTTGTCCATCTTGTCCCAGACTCGCTTTGAAATGATTCAAGCTCAGATTCCATTTGCAATATTCACAACTCTTCCTGCTCTTGTAATTCTCCTCTTCAAACAAACTAATGGTCTCTTTCTTCTTCTTCCTTCCTTTCTCTCTCCCTACTCTCTTAGGGGTTCTTGGAGGAACGTAACTATTCAGAAGATTCCTCAGGGTTAACAAGAAATCCTCGTACAGTTTCTTGGAAGGCATTTTCCTTTATGATACATTCTAATCTTTTAAGTCCACCATTATGTTCATAATTACCACATTTTCTGAGTAGTTGTGGCTATTTTTCTATAAAGATTTACAAAATGTCTTAAATATTCTTATTGTCTTATTAGTCATTTTCAAGGGGACAGTATTATCCTTGGCACAATGCAGCGTTAAAGAGTCCCCTAAGAAAACATCCAAGAAGTATCAGTCTCCCCACTCTTTTCTCCCCCCCCCCCAAAAAAAAAGGCTGTTTAAAATACCCCAAATAAGAGACATGTTTCCTTCTTTTTTAAAATTTTCCTGTCTAAACCTAAAGGAAGGACCTCTGGTAGCATAGTTCCTAAGACACTTGACTGCTAACCAGAAGGCTGTCAGTTCAAACCCACCAGCCACTACTCAGAAAGAAGGTTAGGCAATCTACTTCCATAGTAATACTGCCTTGGAAACCCAAGGAGGAGTCGCTATGAGTCAGGTCTGACTCGACAGCACATAACAACATCAACAATAAACCTAAAGGAGGAAGCTCTGGTGATACAATTAGGGGCTTGGATGCTAAGCAAAAGATTGTTCAAACCCACCCAGCGTCTGTGGGAAAAAGACCTGGTGATCTGTTCTCTTAAAGATCACAGCCAAGAAAACCCTATAGGGCAGTTCTACTCTGTCACAGAGGAAACTGTGTGTCAGAAGCAACTTGACAGTACCCAACAATAACAACAAATCTAGAAGGTGGTCTCTGGGAAAGGAAAATGAGGGACTGGGGAAAAAAACTGAGAGTGAACTTACTTGTCACTTGCATGAGCAGTCTATTGCTGCCACATTACCAAAACTTTAGCAGTTCAAACCAATGCAAATTTATAACCTCTCAATTCTGTAGGTCAGAAGTCTGAGTTGGTATGGCTGGTTTCTCACTCCAAGTTTCATAAGGCTGCAATCTAAGCATCTGCAGGGGTACATTCCTTACTGGAGGCTCTGGGGAAGAATCCCTTTCTAAGCTCATTTAGGTGGTTGGCCAAATTTCATTTTTCGTGTTTGTAAGACTGAGGTCCTTTTCTTTCTTGGCTGTCAGCCAGGGGGCTGGGTTTTGTGCCTCCAGGCTGCCTGCATGTCTTGAGGCTTCTTTAGCTATGGTACTGGAGAGTGAGTCTCTGTTGCTTCAAACCTCTCTTACTTCCCTCTTCTACTATATCATTCCTGCCTTCCTGTATGTCACATTTCTCTGACTCCAGCCTAAGAAATTTCTGTTCTTAAGGGCTTATTTGATTATCTTCCCACTTGAAGGTTAATAACCCTAATCACACCTGTTGTGGTTATTAGCTGCCATCAAGTGGTGACCCATTGCTGGATTATCCAATGGCAAGGAAAGCATGGTTTACTTGTGATTACTTACTAATCTGTAGCGAACAACGATGTGAAACCCATGTGAAATTGTTCACTTCAAATTACTAAGTAAGCACAAGGAAGCCCATGCTTACCTTGTTTATTGGGTAATCTGCCCCTGTGGTGACCCCATGCACAATGGAACTGAATGCTGCCCAGTTCTATGCCATCCACCCCCTGAGTGATCCTCAAAGGTTTCATTAGCTGATTTTCAGAAGTAGATTGCCAGGCCTTTCTTTCTAGTGTCTCAGTCTGGAAGCTTCACAGAAGCCTGGCCAACATCATAGCAACTTCCATGGCTGTGCTTGAGTTACATTGGTTGGGAATCAAACCAAGGTCACCTGCACGGATGGCGAGAATTCTACCACTGAACCACCACTGCCCACAGTTATATCTAAAAAGACACTTTTACCAAGTAACATTTAGCAGGGATTAGGATGCGCACATCCTTGCAGGGGGCATTATTTAACCTACCACATCACTGCATATTTTTCTCCACATTTTTAATCTGTATAATGTGTTATATTACCTATTTAAAAAAAGACTAAAATAATAAATAAGGACATATGGAACAATATAGCAACATTTATATTGTAGCATAATATAACTGTAGGAAGTTGTAGCATATTTGCTGAGCACTTGCCAAGTGCCAAGCTCTGCCCCAAGTGCTGTACATGTATTACCTAACTTCATCATTACAACATTTTTGTTGGGATTTTACAAATGAAGAAACCAAGGCCCAGAGAGGTTAAGTATTTGCCCAAGGTCACACAGCTATGTGTGACAGAGTCTCGCATACCCAGAGACATCTGGTACCACCAGAGCCTTTTAACTACCATGCAGCACTGCCTGTCAAAAGCTCCCAGCTTTTAGAAATCACTGCTCTAATTCCTCCTTGATCTCTGCCTTTTACACAGATTTCTCCATGGAATGAATATCTAATTGAGGTGACTCTGAGAGCAGTGTGTTTGTGAGAGCCTGAAGAGAGCTTTCTATTTCTAATAGATTAGGACCCTGGACACACCATCTTCTGCTCAGCCCAGGTGGGAGAGCTAGAAGCCACAGCAGAACCAGTGTGCTGAGGTAGGCAGTGATGAGTGAGAGTGAGACATCTGGTATAAATTTGGGAGGTGGCAGACTACAAATCCCTCCTTCCTGTCCCTGTTTCTAAATCTCCAGAGTAGCTACTAATAATGGTTCTCTGAGGCATTTTGTCCCAGACCACCTCTCAGCTAAGAGGAGGCTCCATTCTACTTAAGAAGGAATCCTAAAACTACATCAGCACATGGTAAGCAAATGAGGAGAAGAAAGGGGCCAGAGAACAGAGCCACCTGGCATTCCACTTAAGGCATTGTATCTATTGCATGTAAAATAAACTCTATTTTTTTCAATTATACAAGTATTACATGTTCATAGAAGAAAAACAATAAATTATATACATAAACAAAGAGAATAAAATTTAAATTTTTATAATCTCTCCACCAACAAATAATCACTGTAATATATTGGTGCTTTCTCTCTGTGTGTGTGCGTGTGTGTGTGTATGAGAAAAAGGAGCAGAAAAGCAGAGAGAGAAAAGGGAGAGAAAACTGACCTCTTTTTAAGACAGAAGAACCATATCACATATAGTTTAATGTTCTTCTAATGATATTTATTATCTTGTAAACATTTTCCCCATCAATAAACTTCTACAACAAAAAATATTTTTCAGTTCAAAGGAGATTTTTTGAAACTATTTAAAAGTAAGTCACACATATTCATAGGAAAAAAATTGTAAAATAGACATAAGGAAAATAAAATTGTAATTCCAACATGGGGAAACAACTGTGATTAACATGTCCACCTTCATTGTTACTTCTTGTTGTTAGCTGCCATTGAATTGGCCCTTGACCCCTGGTGACCTGTGTGCAATGCAACGAAACACTGCCCAGTCCTGCACCATCCCAATGATCAGTTGCAGATTGGACCATTTTGATCCACAGGGTTTTCACTGGCTGATTTTTGAAAGAAGATTTCCAGGCCTTTCTTGCTACTCTACCTTAGGCTGAAACCTAAGATTGAAACCTATTCAGCATCATAGCAACACACAAGCCTCCACTGATGGATGAGCAGTGGCTGCGCATGAAGTACATTGCTGAGAAGCAAATCTGGGTCTTGTGCATGGAAGGTGAGAATTCTCCCACTGAACCACGACTGCCCCATTCCTTGTTCCTGGGCACACAGCATTCCAGCCTTGAAAAGCTAAGTACTGTTGCTCAGGTTTTTCTAGCATAAACAGACGAGGCAGCAGCATGAGAAGCCACACATTTGCTCACACCTTTGATTATTACCTAAAGACTAAGTCCTAGAGGAAGTACTAGGTCAAAGTTATGTATATTTTTAAGGCTGTTGATCAATATTGCAAAATGGTTTTCTGGGAGAGTGTGTTAGACTGGGTTCTCTAGAGAAACAAAACCAGTAAAGCTTCTATAGAGAGAGAAAGAGAAATTTATCTTAGGAAAATGGCTCACACACTTATAGAAGCTGGCAAGTGTAAAGTTCTTGGATCAAACATTAAGCTGGAGGCTTTTTCCCGATTCACACAGCTGCAAGGGCTGAGGAGCTCAAGGTTGGCAGGCAGTATACTGGCTGTTGACTCCAGTGAATGACAAATCCAAGATCTTCAGGCTGAATGGTGGATTGTTCACTCACAGACAGTTGCAGGCAGCACAAAAGAATCCCGATCTGCAGAAGAGTGTCTCTTTTCCCAGGATGTCCATAAATATACTGGAAGCAGGCCACACCCCAAGGGAAACTCCCTTTCAATGGATTGACTGCTCAAAACATATACATCTGATCCCATCACTGGAAAACCCACATCACAATTGCTTAAACCACACAGAATTGTGGTCCAGTCAAGTTGACACAAAGCTCCAACCATCACAGAGAGGTTAAAGGGTATGGGACCCCCTCACCAATCTTGGGTGTCATCTTTTCTTTCAAAAAAGCACATCGTTTAAAACATTTTCAATTTTGGGGCAGCACAAAGCCATTTGGGATTTTTGTCTGGGGGGTATAAACTCTCATAGCTTTTCTGATACACCGTTTTAATAAGATGGCCTACTGTGAGAGACAGGCATGTTCATATGCAGGAAAAATCATGAAGGACGCCAACATTTACAAGGAGAAAATTATGAAATTACAAAAGAAAAGACTCAGGTGAAGAAAGAAATAAGATGCCCTTTAAAACTATTTCCAGAGGGAAACACAGTCTTCTTAGCTTTGATTTTGTTTTCTTTAGTGCCCAACCCCAAGGAGTCTATTTATAAGTTTAAGACTGTGGTGTCAAACACCAATTTAAAAAACCTGAATAGACTTTGACACTCCTTTGGTAAACACCTTAGTGCAAAGAAATAGAAACGCAGAAAGCATCCCATCCTCTCCTGTCCTGCTCTATATGCCACAGAAGACAAACACCTGTTCAGAAGGTTCATCTTTAAGAAGCTCTTGTGTCCATTATGGATCTGATTTCAGTCCGAGAGCAGATCACTGGCCATATGGAGCTCAGTCCAGCAAAAGCATTGGCCCATTTCCAGCAATTATCTGGGAAATTCTATGTCAGCCACTAAATCTTTAGCTTTAATCAACTTGCAAATCCCAATCACGCCCAGCAGTGAGCAATCACAGTTAGGTCTGATGGCAGCAGTGATGTGTCTGTGACCCCAGAAGACCTCGCTCCATCAACTATCACTTAGAAATCTCTGGGGTCCCATTGTCTCCCATTAAAATTTCACCATTGTCAGATAAAGGATCTGAATGGAGAAGGAAATGATGCCCAGGTGCTGGGATGACTGCTGACTTGGGGCAGACTGATGCTTCCTGTGTCCTGCTGGCTAGAGCCTGTGGAAGGGAAACGATTACCCAGGAAATAGATGTATATTTTGTTCCCTTGCATCATCAAGTGCCTGGCTTGACCAGACATTTTTCTCTCAACAGCTCCAGCAACAATAGTTCTGTGCCAGCCATTTGAGGATAATTGATTCCTTGGCTAACTTGGCTTTGGGGCCACTAACTGTTGAGAGGCAACACTTACCAAGAGTTCCTCTTTGGCACTACCAAAAGCTGTTGCCTCCTTCTGGAAAAACCCCAAAGGCAGTGCTCCCAGTGCCCAGCAGAGGCATGAGCTATATTTTTCAGCAAGTGGAATTTTGCTGTTAATTTTGCATGTAAAGCTCATTCAGTAGGAACAGCTGCATGTTAAAAACCATGATACCAAGTGAGGTATTGTTTTTGGAGATGACCTAAACTTAGGAATACCATAAAATATATTGCTTTATACTATGGGTAAATAAATCTATTTCTCTGTTTTGGTGTTTGGGTTTGTTTGGTGTGGAGCTACAAACAAGAGGAAAAGACCCTAGTAACTTAAAGTCAGCAGTTTAAACCCATGAACTTCTCTGTCAGAGAAAAGACCTAGCCATCTGCCCTCTTGCACATAATCAAAAACCCACTGCCATCAAGTTGATTCCAACTCCCACTGACCTACTGGACAAAGTAGAATTGCCCAAGGATTTCCAAGGCTATAAATCTTTAGAGGAGCAGAATGACACATCTTTCTTCCACAGAGAGCCGGTGGTTCAATCAGCTGACCTTCTGGTTAGCAGCTGATCACTTTAACCACTGTTACAGCCTAGGAAACCCTATGAGGCAGTTCTACTCTCTCCTATACAGTTGGTATGAGTCAACTTGACAGCACACAATAGCACCACTGCCAGAAAGGAGATAATAGAGGTAACCAAAATTTGCCTTTAAAAATATGAAATCATCCAAAACTTCCAGCACAGATGTTCTAAAACATTTTGTTGACAATTGATTCTCTGTATAGAAATAGTAATGGAATTCTAACCAGTTTCCACTTTTTAAGAAACAGATCATATTTATGCTCTAATTGAACCAAACAAAAAGGCCGCAGGCTTTTCTTCAATTGGGTCAGAAATTAGGAAGCTGGGCATGCCAACACTACTGTCAAACACACCTGCCAATGATTTAGCATCTCCTCACTTCATGCTTCTCTGAACAGCAGGAAATGTTAAGCATTGTCACAAAGCTGCTTTCCTGTGCCTGGCTACTTAAGCATCTTCCACCTGCCTTCTTTTTCAAGGCTTATTTTTCCTAACTTAAAGAAAAGGAATTGTACCTACCTATTTCCCCTATTTATGCATAATCAACCCCCATATTTTGTCATTGTTAAATAGGGTCCTGACTCCCTTTAATTGATAACTCTTAAGTCTCTGGTGGTGTAGTGCCTAACATTTGGCTGCTAACCAGAAGACTGGCAGTTCAAACCCACCAGCCACTCTTCAGAAAAAAGACTGGGCAATATACTTCCATAGAGATACTGCCTTAGGAACCCAAAGAGGGGTCACTGTGAGTCGGAATCAACTCGACGGCAGTGAGTTTGGGTTTTTTTGAGGTTAAGTCCACAATACTTACATAAATTTTTACTTGGCTTGTGCAGGCTTTTAAACATTGAGACATAATATTGGGCAATAGTTAACTATGACTTGCTCTGATATGGTAATGCCCTGGACCAGGTGTACCTTGAGGGTTAGAAAACCTGTTGATGCTCCACAGAAAGTGAAGAAAAGCCTGGGAGTTTGTGTACCCTCTCAGAGACCCCAAAGTCAAATCCAATAGCCCCTTATCCAATAACTACAGCTATGAAAGCCTTAGGTCAGGATAAATCTGAGATATAATTCAAGTTTCCTCAATGGAATCAGGCAGGAAATACCCTCCTTAGAGTTTTGCTTGAAATCTCATCCCTGCTGGGTTTCTTCCTATTTCCATTATCTCTTGCTGCACAACGAAGTATTGCTACATTAAGATGCTCTGGTGGCACAGTGGTTAAAGCATTCAGATGCTAACCAAAAAGTGAGCAGTTTGAACCTACCAGCCACTCCATGGAAGAAAGATAAGAAAGTCTGCTGTGACAAACATTCACAGCCTTAAAAACTCCATGGGGGCAGTTCTACTCTGTCACTATGAGATGGAATCAACACGACAGCATAGGGGAATTGCTGCATAACAAACTATCTGAAAGCTTAAAACAACCACCATTTTATTTGCTCATGATTCCCCTGGTTAGAAATTCAAAAATGGCATGGTGGGAAGGGCTCACCTCTGCTTCATGATACTTCAGGGCCTCAGCTGGGGTGGCTCGAATAACTGGGGATTAGCTAGGTGGCTTGACTGGTGTTCTGTGTGTGAGGCCTCAATTTTCACTTTCAGGCAGGTTCCTCAGTTCTCCTCCACATAACCTTTTCATGTCACTGGTTTGGACTTCTTCACAGCTAGGTGGTTTCAAGGTGGTTGAATTTCTTACACAGCAGCTGGCTACATTTAGGCAAAAGCAGAAGCTGCCAGGACTCTTCAAAGCCAGGCCTACAAATTGCCCCAGTGCCCCTTTACTTCATTCTATTGGTTAAGGCAATTTATAAAGCAGCCCTGATGGGAGGGGAAATAGACCCTACCTTGATGAGTGAAGTGGTGTGTGCAAGCAGGGAGGGAAGGATTAGAAAGCAGCCATCTCTCAAGATCAACTACCACAGTCTGCTCTGTGTTCTGCTTACTACTTTACAGGTTTCTCCTGGGAGCACTTTCTAATTACAATCACTTGCACACAAATAATCATTCTGACTCATAGCAGCCCCCTTTGGGTTTCTGAGATGGTAAATCTTTACAAAACTAGATTGCCCTGTCTTCCTTCCATAGAGTGGCTGGTGGGTTTGAACTGCCAGCCTTGTGGTTAGCAGTCAAATGCCTTAGGCACCACGCCACCAGAGTTCCTTAGATTGAGAGCTAGATGTACTTTTAAAAGGTTCTCCTGGTAATTCCAATATGCATCCAGGGTTAACAACCTGTTATAAGTAATTCAAGCTTTGAGAAGTGTGTGGGGAGAGAAAGCATGGAAATGCCACAAGGTGTCCTGTGAAGAGAGGAAAAAAACAACCCTTGACCAAGACACCTCTTGCCCTGGGGACATAATTTTATCACTGCCATCAAATAACACCGGTTACAAATCTGGTTTTCAAATCTAGTTGCTCTATGTTCAAGTCTAGGTGTGGGTGGCTTATTGTACAGGTCTTGGCTGAATAAAACTCACATATACTCTCCTGGTTTAGAAAAAAATAAAAAACTCCAGTCACCATGTACACTTTGCCTTTGGCATATAGCATATTGAATGTGATTTTGAAATCCCACTAGTGTTTTATAACCATGGTAATACCTAGCTTTGTCTTCATAAGGGACAAAGAACAATCTTGATTGTATCGACACCTGAGTTAGAAAACATATGCCTTCTAATGTCCTTTATAAGCTTCTAGGGTAAAATCTGCCTACTAAATTTCCACAGTATGGAAAAATATTTCACAGCATAAATAATCAGCAGACACTTTCTCAGATTAAGTCCACAATAGATAAGAATATCCATTCCCTTTTTCTTCCTGCTAAGCCTATAAACCTTTAAATGATACCAAAGGAGACAGTGTTCTAACTTCCTGTTACTATGTTTTCTTGTTAAGCTTTATCCTTAGTCCTAAATCTCAATTTGTTTTCTATAATCACTGGCTTTGATTCTATAAGACTTTGTTTTTAATTGGTAAAATAGAGGTGGATGCAATATAAATATGTGCCAACGGAGGACTCAGTTTTGCTCTCCCATGCACGGATGCCAAGTGTAGAAAAGATAACTTGCAAAAACAGTTCGAGGGGAACTTGATCTCATCCCAGAAACCACAGCCTCCTCTTTCATGGGAAGCAACAATCTTGAAATAGCACATTTCAACACTGTATTTTCCTCCCCAGGAATTTTTACTTCTCTGAAATTAGGATATGTATTATCACTGAAGGCTTGTCATAGTTTAATTGGCAATGTTTTCATTTTGACAATGATGCATAAAACAGCGGTACACATGAAACTGATAATGTCTTACTTTTTATGAACTATGTCAAGCCACATCAACCTAGTCAAAGAAAGAGTAGAACAGACTTCAGATTAAAATGTAGATAGGTGAAAAATGAAGAGAAAAAGGGAATTTTCTCTCAGATATAGCCCCTTTTGATCCTTCTAGGAGTGAAGAGCTATACCCAAAACATGGTGTGGCATTTGGAAGTTACATATGCTACCTCACTTATTGTAGTTTCAGGCATATTGGCCACATTGAGGATGAGCCCTGAAAGAGAGACTATATTGAAAGTGTAGCTTCATGGTAATAAATATTGCCAGTATTTGGTTAGGTTCCCATGACACACTTCTCTCATCTCACAAAAAAAATTGCCTTTGTGTTTTAAACTAGGGCTTTAAGGCAAGGGTGCAATGGTTTTCAAACTTTATAGAGAATAATCTTTGGCGCTTGTTAACATATTAATCCCAGGGCCTCACCCCAGACCTTCTGATTCAGAGACTCAGGCTGGCGAGGAGGGAGGCCATCTATATGATTAACAAGCTCTGAGGATGATTCAAATGCACAGCAACATTAAGCAGCATTGCAGTTGTGGTTTGAGAACTCCAGGGAACCATGGCAAGCACATTGGCACATTGGTGTGAGATTTCCTAAGCACAACACCAAATATCCAGAGTCACCTATCTATACACTCCCAGCCAAAATATGGGCAACTGATTGTTGGGAATATCTTGAGAATTTCTCTTTGACATCAACTCTGTTTTTTGCAGCGATCTGCAACCACAAACTCCTTATGTCTCAGAACCTGGGGTAGTACCAACATGTGCAACTATTCTAAAAATGGAGTCCCTGGCTATTCCAAATGGTTAATATACTCAGCTGCTAACTGAAAGGTTGGAGGCACTGCAGAAGAAAGGCCTGGCAATCTATTTCCAAAATAAAAAAATCAGCCATTGAAAACCCTATAAATAAGACACACACAACATGAAGAATGTAATCAATGTCACTGATTATACATGTAGAAATTGTTGACCTCGCCAATGTTTTGTTGTATGTATTTTCTCCACCCAAGGGAAAAAAAAAAAAAAACCTATGGAGTACAGTTATACTCTGATACACATGGAGTTGACATGAATCAGAATCAACTCCACTGCAATTTTTTTTTTTTTTTTTTGGTTTACTCTGAAAATATTTGTTCAATGAATAAAAGGAATTGAGATCTAAAGTGTTTTATCTAAAATTGTAAAGAGTTTTGCAACTTAACAAAAAGACAACAACCCAATCAAAAAACAAGCAAAGAACATGAGTAGACATGTATACCATGTACACCAAAGAGGACATACAAATGGCCAACAACCACATGAAAAGATGGTCAACACCATTAAAACAAAATCAAACTCACTGCCATCAAGTTTAATCCAACTCATAGCAACCCCAACTTGGGTTTCCAAGGCGATATCACCACAGAGGTAGATTGCCCAACCTTCCTTCCGAGGAGTGGCTGGTGGGTTTGGACCACCAACCTTCTGATGAGCAGTCAAACGCCTTAGGCACTACGCCACTCAACACCATGAGCCATTCCCAAAACCAAACCCACTGCCATGGAGTCGATTCTGCCTTGTCTGCCTACAGACCATCTAGTGGGTTTGAACCACCAACCTTCTGATTAGCAGCCAAATGTCTTATGTACTGCACCACCAGAGCTCCTTCATTAGCATTAACCAAAGGATATGCAAATCAAAACCACAGTGAGATATCACCTATCACCATTAGAATGGCAATGATAGGGGGAAAAAAAAAAGGTTGTAAAGAAACTGGAATCTTTAATCACTGCTGGTATAAGTGTAAAATGGTATAGCCACCGTGGCAAAAGTTTTGGTGGTTCCTCAAAACTGAACATGCAATTACTATATGACCCAGTAATCCCAATCCTAGGTGTATACTCAGAAGAAGTGAAGGCAGGGACACAAACAGAAATTGGTACACCAATATTCATTGTACCACTTTCACAATGGACAAAAGGTGGAAACAACCAAAATGTCCACCAACAGATGAATGGATAAGCAAAAAAGGTATATACTGTACATACAATAGAATATTATGCAGCCATAAAGAGAAACAAAGTTCTGATGCATGCCAAAACATGGATGAACCTTGAAAACATCATGCCAAGTGAAATAAGTTAGTTACAAAAGGACAGATACTCTAGGGTGTCACTTATATGAAATAAGAAAATATACAGAAACAAAGGTCATTGGGGTGGGAAGAAGGGGGAAAGGGGAAGTTTTTGTTTGGGGGACAGTGAATTTATATTAATGGTAGTAGAATATTTTGGAAAAGGACAGCAGATAATGGTTACACAACATGAAAAATGTAATCAGTGTCACTGAGTTGTAAATGTGGAAGTTGTGTTGGCAAATATCTCAGTGTGTGTATATTTTTACCACAATTTCTACAAAAAGAAAATAATAAAGAGCCAAGGAAATTTGAGTTAACATTGATTTATTTGAAAAAATAATTTCCACTTTCAACAGCCACATGGATGTTGCCTTTTTCATTAAATGTGGGATTTAACCAAACCCAACACTAAATTCCTGTCCATCTTCACATCTATTACAGACAGTGGATGTGGCAGGCTGAACAAATGCCTCTCCTCCATCTTAATCCCCAGAATCTGTGAATATGTTACCTTTTTAGTTAAAGGGACTTTGCAGATGTAATTAAGTTAAGGATCTTAAAATGGGGAGATTATCCTGGATTATTCAGGTAGGTCCAATGCAATCCAAGTGGGTGTTTAAAGAAGTAGGCAGAAGGGTCAGAGTCAGAGAGAGATGATATAAAGATAGAAACAGAGGTAAGATAGGAGAGACGCTATGCTGCTGGCTTTGAAGATGGAGGAAGGGCCGTGAACCAAGGAATGTGAACATCCTCTAGAAACTAGAAAGGACAAAGAAATAGATTCTCCCCTATAGCCTCCAGAAGGAACACAGGCTTATGGACAGCCTGTTATTAGCTCAATGATATCCATCCAGAAGTGAGAGACAATACATGTTGTCTTAAGTCCCTAAATTTGTGATGATTTGTGACAGTAGAAATAGAAAATTAATACAGTGGGGTTCTAAATTATCTTTCTTATGACTGCTTAAAATTCTTTGAACAAAAAGTGACTTATGAGAGCCTGAAACACAGAGACACCATCTTTCCTATTTCTGGAAAGCAGATGGGATTAACAAACTGTGACTTAATTCTTAAACAACAAATGCCAAGGTCTTTGGCCCCTTCCAGGAGATAAACTGCATTTTGCAACCAAGCAGAAGAATCTATAGGGTCTGCAAGTCTCCTGTTATGACTCAGTTGTGGCTTCCAGCCAAACAAGGGAAAGGCATATGAGGTAGATAAATTCCTTAGAGAAAACAATCATGGGAGAATAAAGGGCTGTGTATGCACAGGGAGACAGCTTGGGGAGCAAGAATGCATGGGAGAGAAGAAGGGAGGAAGAGGTAACTATAGGGAGGAAGTGGGAAGGGAGCTGGTGCATCGTGGGAAATAGTAGACAGTGTCATGAGACAAAGTGTATGTGAGCTACTGTATGGAAAGTGAATTTACTCTGTAAACTTCCACCCAAATCACAAAATGAATAAATTTATTATACAAAATAAACAAGTAAAAATAAAAAATCAGTTGTGTTTAAAACCGTGCTTGCTACCTCCTAGGATATGTGTAAGTTTCTGTTAAGAGTTTAGAGGGACAAGCTCCCCCTGCTGTCTCTTGCTCCAGTAGAGTTTAACCTGAACACACCTGGGGACTCCCCACCTCCAGTCTCGGACCATCCTCCAACCTCCTCTCTAGGTGCAATCTGGGGGACCATCTTCTTAGCCATCCCGTTTCTGGGGACCATTAACACCTTTTTTTGTGTTTAGCTCCAAATCCTGGACCCAAATCCTTGACTATCAGCTCCCAGATCCATCACAATTATTCCGCCGACACAGCGGCTGGCGTCAACCACCTGGTCAATTTGCATAAGCGGGCCTCCGACAGCTGCCTCTTTACGGGCTTGGTTTTCAACCCCAACCATGTGGCCTTGGAAGGCATGGGACACTTTTCTGCAAGCTGTCCAAGGAAAAACGCAAGGGTGCCAGGCATCTCTTGAAGCTGCAAAACAAGCACAGCCACTGCACCCTCTTCCAGGACGGTAAGAAGCAGTCCCAAGATGAGTAAGGTAGAACCGAGGATGCCATAGAATCTGCCCTGGACCTGGAGAAGAACCTGAACCAGGCTCTTCTGCATCCACATGCTGTGGCTTCTACCCACACAGACCTCCATCTCTGTGACTTTTTGGAGAACCATTTCCTAAATGAGGAGCTGAAACTCCTCAAGAAGATGGAAGACCACCTGACCAACCTCTACAGGGTGGCCAACCCCCAGGTGGGACAGGGCAAGTACATCTTCAAGGGGCTCACCCTCAAGCATGATGATGAGGTGCCTTCGGAGCCCAGAGACCTGCGAAGGGCCCTCTGCATTCCGCTGCCAGCCTCAGGCCCCCGCCTGAACTTCTCCCTCAGCCATGAGGCTACATCTTAACTACCCTGAAGCCCCTTTCCCAAGCCATGGACCAAATGCAAACAGTAAAGCTTCCTTATGCAGCCACAAAAAAAAAAAAAAAAAAGAGTTTAGAGGAAAGCTTAGCTGTCAGTGTCCCAAAGAACAGAAAGTAAGATTTAGACCTTTAATTTCTGCCCCACAGCAGACAATGAAGGGGTCTAAACATTTTGTTCTAAACTGCAGGCAATGTCTTTTGTCCCATTCATTGACTTACCTCAGATCTTTCTCCATCGCTCCTCAATTCATCCACCCCGTAAGGTCATGCTACATCAATTCTTGGGCATTGCAAGTCTTTGGATGGCTTTTACTTTCAGGAAAACCAAAAAACAAACCAAACTCGCTGCCTTCGAGTAGTAGCCGACTCATAGCTACCCCTCCTTGGGTGTCCGAGGCAGTATTTCTATGGAAGTAGATTGCCCAACCTTCCTTCCAAGGAGTGGCTGGTGGGTTTGAATTGACAGCCTTCTGGTTAGTAGTCAAAATGCCTTAGGCACTATGCCACCAGAGCTCCCTTACTTTCAGGAAGAAGACAGAAACTTTTGGGTCACGTGGCAGAGTGTCTATTTTCTCTCAGCCCCATGCTAACCCTTCTATATCTTCTTCTGCAAGGCCAACGGGGGTGGGGGACAACAAACTACATTTCCCAGACTTGCTTTCCAGCTGGCTTCCTGTCAGACGCTACCAATGGGAGTCTGGGAAGGGGGAGTAAGGAACAAGGCTGTTTTGCAATAGATTTGGCTGAGCTTCTTGCAGAGGCTGCAGCAACAGCAATGGCAGCAGCAGAGGCAATGGTGCCTGTTGCCGGTGCGGGCTTCTGGGTTTCTGCCCAGGTAGTTTGGCTCCAACAACTGAGTAACAACTCCAACGACTCTGAGTAACACATTGTTCTCTTTGCTCTTTCAGACACAGAGGTGGTAGCAGCTTCCTGCAGTTACTAATCTTTGGGAAATCTTATCTTCCCGCTTTTTTTCATCCAGACCTTCAAACACCTTTATGGAAGGAAAAAAAAAAAAAAAAAAACCTCAC
>NW_006921805.1:804869-842085 GCF_000298275.1 Orycteropus afer afer
AAAAAAAAAAAAAAACCTCACTGCCCTGGAGTTGATTCCCACTCATAATCACCCCTCCTTGGGTTTCCGAAGCAGTATCTCTATGGAAGTAGATTGCCCAGTCTATTTGAAAACCTAGAGTAGTTTCTGTTTCCTTGATTAGATGCAGAATGATAAGACTATGATAAGACTTTACTTTGATTAGAAAACAATAAAGGGCAGGTGAAACCCTTTACTGACCTTCAATAGCTTGGCTTTTGTGAATGCCATTTCATTAGGCTCAAAAGAATCAAAGTAGAGTGGCGCAGATAGTTTGCACTCGCCTACTACTCTAAGGGTTGTCAGTTTCAACCTAAGCAGCCATACCACAGAATAAAGGCCTCTCCTTCCATAAAGAAAGGAAACCCTACAGAGCACAGGTCTATTCTGTAACATGAGGTAACCATGAGTCAGAATCAACCTGATGGCAATGGGTTTGATGTGTGTTTGTTCGTTATAGCAAACCAGGTTGGAAGCCAATGCTCTTTCTTTGATATTCCATGGTTTGGGGTTAGTTTCTCTAGATGTGTGCTCTAAGGTGAGGATTCACATGTTAGTGATTTGTTATGGACGTTCTACTAAGATAGGCCTCTAAAGGACTGGGCAAAGCAAAGCAGGATGAAGCTAAGTACGGGTAACATTGCAGGTAAGGCCCCTACAAGAGGGTAGCTCCAGCCTAATCCCCAAGGCAGAGCTGGAGTATAAATTAGGCCTCAGAGATTTCTTGATCACCACACCAGTTAGTCATTGTCTAAAGGCTACCTGGAGGGGTCATGAGCTCCCAGGTGTTTTTGACTAGCTCCCATAACCTAAGAACAGTCCTCTGAAGAAAAGCACTGGGTATGGCCCTTTAGAAACAAAAACATGGAGAAGCCAAGGGAGGGGCACACAGAAAAGATAAAGAGGACCTAAGGAAATCTGACCAGAGCACAGAGGGGTCTGCCCAACCTGCTCCCCATCACAGTGAAGTCACCTTAATTCAAAGCCCACTTTTGCATTCCTTTATTCATTTGTTATTATTAGCTGCCATCAAGTTGTCCCCCAACTCATGGTGACCCCTTGCATAACAGAACAAAATGTTGCCAGTTCCTGTGCCATCCCCATGATGATCAGCTGCGACTCAGACCATTGTGATCCATAATGTTTTCTATTGACTGGTTTCCAGAAGTAGATGGTCATGCCTTTTTTCCTAGACCATCTTAGGCTGGAAGCTCTGCTAAAAAATGTTCCACATCATAGCAACATGCAAGCCTCCAACTGACAGGCAGATGGTAGCTGCTCATGATGTGCATTGGTGGGAATCAAACCCTGGTCTCCTGCCTAGAAGGCAAGAATTCATCACTGAACAACTACTGCTCCATTTGTTCATTCAGCAAATATTTATTGAGTCCCTCCCTTCAGGCACAGTGCCCTAAAAAACAGAGGCATAAACCAGAGTGGTGGTGTCTGATCTCTCAGACCTGGCAGTGAGGCAGAGGATGCAGACCAGTAAACAGTCTGTTTCATCACTGTGGACTAGCTCTGTGATGAGGGCATCCAGAATCCTTGGGAACACTTGGCTGAAGCCCATTAATCAGAATTTGGCAAATAAAGGCTGGAGTTTGTCTTTGCAGTTTGTGGGGAAAAAATGCCAAGGAAGTAAATGTTATAAACTATTTTAAAAGGGAGGTTATCACCACTGTAGATCCTCCCAAGTACCAGGGCTTAGGCTTCCTTCTATATATCATTATAGTTCCTCTAGTATCAGTCAGGCCAACTTCTTTTAGGGGGGCTTGTTATTAAGCTGGTCTATCAGTCAGGTTTTGATTAGCGAAGTAGAACCACTGTGGGTGTGTGTCAAGTTGGCTAGGAGCTCTGGTGGTATGGTATTTAAAGCATTTGGCTGCTAACCAAAAAGTCAGCACTTCAAACCTACCAGCCATTCCATGGGAGAAAGAGAAGGCAGTCTGCTTCCATAAAGATTCATAGCCTTAAAAAAAAAAAAGAAAAGAAAAAATATTTACAGTCTTGGAAACCCTATAGGGGTCGCCATGAGTTGGAATCAACTTGATGGCAATGCATTTGGTTTTTTGGTCAAGTGGCCTGGGCCACGATTCTCTTTGGTTTATCAATCATGATGTAATCATCTGTGATGATGAGATCCAATATATTAAAATCACTTCCATTATGAGATCTGTATGAGATGCCAATCAGTTGAAAGGGAGTTTCCTCAGAGGTGTGACTGCTTCCAGTATATATGGACATCCTGACAAGGATCTCTGGCTTTTTGCTCAATCTGGATCCTGCATTTGGCTCATCTTCTGACCTCTGGTTCTTGAACTTGAAACAGTGGCCTATAGTATTGCCTGCCAATTTTTTGAATTGTTGCCTTTGCAGCTTATGAGCCAACAGCCTGCCGTCTTACCTTGGATTCATCAGCCTCCAAAGCCTGCTGTGTTGTCAGCTGATCTTGGGCTCATCAGCCCCTACAGCTTCATGAGTCAGGAGAAGCCTCCAGCTTAATGTTTGACCCATAAACTTGGGCCTTGACAGCCTCTACACCTGCATGAGCCATTTCCTTGAGACACATTTCTCTCTGTAGCTCTCCCTCTGTCATACATATGTACATGAGCTTCACTGGTTGTGCTTCTCTAGAGAACCCAGCCTAACACAAGGTGTTAAGGAATAAAGGACGTATTAGAGGAATTAGACCTTACACAACTGGGGGAGGATATGGCAATGAAGGAGCCCTGATGGCACAATGGTGAAGCACTCAGCTGTTAAATCGCAAAATGTCTGTGCTTTAAACCTATCAGTGATTCCATGAGAGAAAAGACCTGCCAATCTGTTCCCATAAAGAATACAGCTTAGAAAACCTATAGGGCAGTGCTACTCTGTCACATGTCAAAGGTGCACAAAACAACAACATGGCAGTAAAGATCCAGAAGAGAAGAAGTCACTAACCAGCCCTCCTGAAGCCCTGGCCCCAGTAGACAACTTAGAGCTTCCAGGGGAATCTTAGAAGTCAGAGACCCTAGCTACTAAAACAGGACTGTTAATGGGAGTTTGTGGATACTCACCTTGTGGTTCTTCTGCCAAGCATCTGTAAGTGGGCCTGGAGCTACCGTAGGTCAGTAGGGCCAGTAGATGGAAGAAGAAGAGCTGGCTGCCAAGTGGAGGAGAATGAGGAGGATCTGGGACTCCCTCTGACGATGACTCTCAATGTATCTGATCGTTAAAAGATCCTCAGAAAGGGCAGACTAATGCTTCACTTCTGCCTCCTGAATATCATTAATTTCTTCTTTCACCCAACTCTTAACCGAAATGCATAGAGAGAAGAGAATTCAGGTAAATCTAATTCCCAGTTTAACCAAGTTGGCAATAGAACAATCCAGGCCACCTGGGCCTGGATGTTCCAATAAAGCCCCACAAAGTCCCAGTATATTGAAAGGCCTTCTTTTGCTAGAAGATCCACAAGCAACTGTTCATGGAAGGATTAGCAGCACTAGGAATAATTGTTGACATGAGTCCACCTGACACAGTCAAAAGGCAGGAGATCATCTGCAGGCAGAGGATACAGTTCCGCACAGCAGCCTGGCCCTGGTCCTAGATGGTGCTAGGCTAACTCCACACCTCTCCACATACTCCTGTATCTCGCCACAGAGTTCCACGTCTCTCCACTTCATCACCCTGTTCTGGTCCTTTCACTTTAGCACCCTTGTTACCACCTTCCTTGAGTCTTTGATGTCAATTCTCAAGTGCTTACTTGGGAAAGCAAAAATACTTCTCACTTAAAAGTTTTATTCTCTTTGTATATAGATTTAGAAACTGTGGTATTGCAACTAAGAGTATTGTCTTTGGAGTTGGATTTTCTGGGTTCAAATATTAGTTTCATCACTTACTAGCTGTGTAACCTAGAGCAAATTACTTAACCACTCTGCCTTAATTCCTCATTTGAAAAATAGGAATAATATTATTTAAAAAAAAACCCATTGCCATCAAGTTGATTCCAACTCATGACAACCCCATATGTTTCAGAATAGACGTGCACTCCCCAGTTTCCAATGGCTGTAATCTTATAGAAGCAGATCACCAACATGTGCTGCTGAGTGAATTCAGACTGCTGACTTTGGGGTTAGTAGCAGAATGCAAACTATTTCACCCAAGAACCTGGAATAATATTAGCACTTACCTTATGTAGTTTTTGAGAGGAAAGAAGTTAATATATGTTAAATTCTTAGGACAGGGCCTGTTTAGATACTAATTTTTCTAATTTTCTTTGAAGCAATATGAATGACTAGGAGAAAGTGTCAGGAATTAGAGAAAAGAAAGAAAAAAGCAAAGATAAATCTATATACTCCAGAGCTGGGGTGTTAGTAAGGTAGCCAGTAGCCACATGTGCCTATTTAAATTTAAATTAGTTAAAAATGGAATTAAATTAAACATTTTGTTACGTAGTCAGGCTACTATATTGGACAGCACAGATATAAAATATTTTCAATATCATAGAAAGTTTTATTAGACATTTTACTAGACATTGGTCTATCATTTCAAGAGGAATATTTAACCCACTTACTATCCATCCTGGTTTTGGAGACTGGAATTAATGTATGTGAATAACATAGTCATTAAGCTTCAATGATTATGAGATGTCTTTATTTAATAATTATATATATTTTCTTAACTATTCTTCCAAAATAGGATCTGGTGATGCTTTGGAACAAATTAAAATTGTCACATGAAGGAAAATAGTAAAAGTGCACAATGATATTTTCAAACTATTCTCATTCCTATTTGTCACTATTTCAGAATGACCTTCTCCAAATTTGTGGGTTTTTATCATGCATAGAATCTACTCTTACTGGGCATATTTTTAGGATAATTTTCATAAGGAAAAGTAATTATGGAAAGGCCAAAGATCAAGTATAGGGCATTTGAATTCCTCCCATTTCCATTAATAACTGGTAATTTTCACCAACAACTGTTTGCCTAAGTAGTGGAAACACAGAGCCATAAGAAAGGGTTGCAAGTGTTGGGTTTCATTTGAAGATGTCAGCAAGAATATAAATGTATGATCTCAGAGACATATAAATATCTGAGAGTTCCTTATGCTCAGGCTCCAGGAAATAACTGGCATACTCCAGTGCTCTGATATGATGAATCATCACAGTCAGAATTGTCCCTCCAAAAGCACTTTTACACAATGGTGGTGGGAATGAAAATTTGGCTCCTGTCTCTACCTCCTCACCCCCATTGGCAGACAATTTGGAAATGTCTGTGAAAACGTCAATGCTTTTTTTACTCAATGATGTGCTGATAAATGTTTAGTAATTGGGCCCTCCAGAAGAGAGGAAGTTTTGTAGTGTTGTTAATTTCTATAGTGTAAATACTTTCATTAAGGCAAATTTCAAGTTACCAATGTGATGTTACTGATCATGGAGTTGGGAAGATATATACAGTTGGCTCTTTGCAAGCCTGTGCAAGCTGACTCCAACGTGCACTGCTTATACCTTTCCACCCAGCAATTCTGTTTCCAGAAATTAATTTGACACATATGCTGACACATCTGCCTCCCACCCCCAAATATGTATGAAGATGTTCATTGTAGCATTGCTTACATTCATGAAAGATTAAAAGCAAGCTGTAGGCCAATTAATAAACTTAAATCATAGTATATCAGTAAAATGGAATACTATGCAGGCTTTAGAAAATTCAGGCAAATCTATACTGATAAGAATAATCCGCAATGGCTCATTAAGTGAAAAAAGCAAGATGCAGAGCAGTATGTTGTTTGCCACCATTTGGTATAACATAAAGGAAAATATATATTAACATACCTACATGCATAGACTATCTGCAAAAGTAATGCACGAAAAACTAGTAACAGGTGACTTTTAGGAAGGAAGACTAGGAGAGTGGAGTGAGAGGAACACATAACATTTCACATATTCCTTTTTGTACTATTTGAATTTTTATGATATCTGACTGGACGGCACATAACAACAATAATAACAACAACATTTAAAGAATTAAATAAAGTAAATGTAATGTTGGGAAAAAATAACCAGGATTTATGATTGAATGGATAAATCAACGAGTGAACCCTCTAAACAAACTGACCTTAGCTCTATTCTCATAGTCTGTGCACTCCCCAACAGCACCCCCAATCTCTGAACACTGTTCTGTTCTAAGGTTGGCTTCAAGCAGAAGTGACAAGGATTCACAGAGAAACCACAGGACACTTTCTCTGAAAATAAGGTCTCACACTGAAATGTCTGCCAGTAATGGTGAATGTGTGAGGTGTCCAGGTGGTCCAACAACCAATGGCCTGCAGAAATGCAGGCCCAGCATTGCCAGAAGGGGAAAGGAAGAAAAGTAATGAAAAGGAGGGGATCACAGTACTGATCTATCTTAGGAGGGTAGGAAAGAGGTCACACATGGGGAGTCCAATCAGTACATAAGTAGTTTTGGGGGGTGGGTTTTCTTGTTTATTGATTTGCCTTTCTGAATTCCCTGTGTTCCTAATTCTAGTTTGATTAGAATTGTCTGAGTCCATCAATATCAGCCTTGTGACTAATTTATCCCTGCAGATTTAGATTCTCCCAGCAGCCTGTTGGCTGAAAGTGTGCTGATTTCCTGTTGCTCTAGCTTTTTTAAAAAATAAACTTGGCTGTAACCATGACCATGTTTCTATGGAAGCTTAGGCCCAGAACATTAAGCAAGCCCAGGTGGAAGTGAGATTAATGGTGGTGTCTGTGTTACTGTAGAGGGAGAGAAAATAGTGGCATTAATAATGATGACAATGATGGCAGCAGCTACCTACTGAGCATTTATTATGGGCCAAGGTGCTTTATGTGAGAGATGACCAGAAATCTCACCCTATTACTACATCTAGCTCCAAGACAAGCATTTCTGGAGAATGTGCATACTTCTGAGTCAGGTCCTGATATAGGTCCTCAGAATGCAGCAACATACAGCTAAGTGATAAATTGAAATATTTCCAATACTCCATCCGCAAAAAAAACAATAGTAGAATAAAAGTAAGGTAACCACACTAGACTCCCTTTTGGATAAAAGCAAATAGGAAGAACAAGCCAGAACAACCAGTCCTTAGCCCTTGCTATAGTCAGCCAGAGAAGACTGGCAGGAACTTCCTTCACTGGCAATGGAGTGATGTCCTTGGTCAGCCAATCTGGCTGCCCCTGGTTGGGCAAGCAGAAAGTACTTCATGTAACAAGGTTATATCCTGTTTCCTCTTATAAGAGCTGGCTCAGATTAAACTGTGTCCTTTTCTTTCAGGACTTTACTGAAGGTTGTATGAACGAGCTTAAGTGAGCCAACACATTCCAACACTGGGACATTTTTCCACCTAAGTCAAGGCTGAAATTCTGTATTAATTTCTCCTATCTACAGAGCAGGAAACTAAGTCTCGGAGAGATTACATAATTATCCCAATCAGTAAGAAGCAGGGTAGAAATACAGTTTACTCTAATTCAAAATTATTATTATTTCTTTTATTTGATCTTTTATAGTTTTTTTCATTTCTAGCTATGGAGGTAAATATGTGAGCATGATAGAAAAACAGGAATGTATTTTGTATATCTTTCCAATCTCACTCTGTTATTATTACATGCACACAAAAACACACATAGTATTTCATCAGGATTAGTCATCACATGTTCTTTCCACTTCTCTAGAACAGTGTAAAATTCTCAACCAGGCAGGAAAAACAACCTCAAGTTTCCAAATTTCCAACAGTTTGTTGCTTTAATCTGGGGCAACTTCAAAATTGTCTCTGGTGGGCTTATAACTCACTATACTAATTTTTAAATAACCCATTAATATTTAATAATACAAGAACAGTAAAACCTGTGATAGCTGGAACTCAACAGAACTGCCTTGTTTTTTGGGTCTCACAAGTTTTCCACCTTTGACAGGATGTGGTGTTACCACTTTTCTACCACTCTTTATTAGTGGAAAATATTTGAGTTTCCTGTTCTGACAGGTTTCCACCTTAGACAGGTTCTGATTTTTGCAGGTTTTACTGTTCTAGATAAATTGAGATTTAAAAAATAGTTCTATTTCATGGCTAATTTCACTACTGGTGCTGGGTATAACAAACACTGTGTTTATCTGAAGGAAGAACTACTCTGGCCACCAAGGTGACAACTAAGAGAAGAAAAATAAAGTTAAAGATCCACCCATTCATTTAACATTCAGCAAATAATTTTGAGCATCTTTTATGTGCCAGGCAAGTTTTTGGAACTGCAGATTCAACAGTAAACCAGACAGACAAATTCTCTGCCCTCAGGGAGCTTACCCTCCAGGAAGGGAGCAATAATCAAATGAATTGAGAGAAAATATCAGATTGTGATAAGTAATATGGAGAAAAATAAAGTACGGTAGTTCTGAGAAGGGAGATTGCTGTTTAATACAGGATAGTGAGGCATAGTGCCTAAGGCATTTGACTGCTATCCAGAGGCTGGTGGTTCAAATCCACCAGCCATTCCTTGGAAGGAAGGTTGGGCAATCTACTTCCATACTGATATTGCCTCTGAAACCCAAGGAGGGGTAGCTGCAAGTTGGATCCAACTCCACACCAGTGAGTTAAGTTTTGAGTTTAGTCATAGAAGGCATCTCTATTAAGATGCGGTAGTTGGTTTTCATGATGGCCTTCAATGAGCCACACCTTCTGGCATTCCCGTCCTTGTGTAGTCTTTTTCCACAGTGAATCAGGGCTGGTCTCTGTGCAATAGAGAATAGCAGAGATGAAGCTGTCAAACTTCTGAGATTGGTTCATATAAGGCACTGAAGTTTCCACTTGTTTTTTTCAGATTACTCATTCTAGGGAAGCCAACCACTATGTCATGAGGACACATGTGAGAGGACCACATGTGGAGGATGAGGCCTCCCACCCACAGCCCCACTTTGTCAGACATGTGAATGAGCCACCTTGAAAATTAAACCTCCAGCCCCAGTCAAACCTTCAGATGACTACAGTCCCAGCTGAGGTCCAGACTGCAACCATATAAGAAACCCTTAGCCAGAACCACCTAACTAAGCTGCTTCCAAATTCCTGGTCCACAAAAAAGATGAAAAAAAATAAATGTTCTTTTTCTCTTTTTTTTTAATTGTGATTTGGGTGAAAGTTTACAAAGCAAATTCATTTTCCATACAGCAGCTCACATACACTTTGTCTCATGACACTGACTGCAATTTACCACAATGCATCAACTCCCCTCCCACTTCTTCTCCATAGTTACCTCTTCCCTGTGTCCTTCCCACCATGCACTCCTGCCCCCCAAGCTGTCTCCCTGTGTATGTACAGCCCTTTATTCCCTCATGACTGATCTCTCCAAGGAATGTATCTACCTGATGTAAATGTTCAGTTCATATGCCTGTCTTTTGTTTGGTTGGAAGGCACAGGTGTGTGTTCAATTCCAGACCTGAAGGGCAGCTAGGGGCCATAGTCTCAATGGTTCCATCAGGCTCTATCAGACCTGATCCCTGGTCCCTCTTTCTTTTTTCCCCCAAATGATTTTGAGTTTTGTTCCACCTTGTTCTCCCTCTCTATCCAGGATCTCCTACATAGATCCCCCTCCAAGTGGTTGACAGTGATAGCTGGGCACCATCTAGTTCTTCTGGTCTCATAGTTGTAGAGGCTGAGGATCACATGGTGTACCAGTTGCTTGGACTACTTTTTTCCATTTATCTTTGGTTTTCTTCATTCTTCTTTGCTCTGGATAAGTAGAGACCCATCATTGCATCTAGATGGCTACTTGCAAGCTTTTAAGATCCCAGTCACTACTCACCAAAGTAGGATGTGTAACAATGTTTTTGTGTAATAAGTTATGCCAATTGAGCTTGATGTCCCCTGTGACCATGGTCCTGAGCCCACAGGTCCAGCTATAAATGTTCATTATTGTTTTAAGCCACTAAGTTTTGGAGTAATTTGTTATGCAGCAAGAGATAACTGAGATAACTCTCAGTTAACACCCAGAGACCTAAAGGAAATAAACAAATAAGCCATGAATATATCTGGGACAAAGCCTTTCAGATAGAAGAAGCAGCAAGTGCCAAAGCCATAAAAATGGAGCTTGTGTGGCATGTTCAAGGAATACCAAAGAAGACAGTGTGGCAGGAACAGAATAAGCAAGGGAAAAAGGAGATTGATCAGAGAGGAAATAAAGGGCAAGATCACATAGAATCTTAGGTGTCTGCAACCCTACTGGAGTAATGCAGAAAGAGGCTTTCATTTAGGAAGGGTATCTTGCTTGTTTAGATGAAATATTCTAACTAGCTTTGAATCTCCTGTTATCAAATTATACCAGCCAACTTGGTGATTTCAACAACTCTCACACTTCTAACAAGTATTTATATGTTGACAACTCCCAAATTTATATTTCTGGTGCTGAAATTCAGAGTTTTATACCTAATTGCCTGGTCAGCATTTTCCTGGAATATGTAATAAATGACACTCTCAATGAGATGAATTGACATAATAGCCAATACAATGGACTCAACACACCAATGACCATGAAGTTGGCATTGGACTGGGCAACACTAGGCTAGACATAAGATCGCCATGAGTGGGAGCCAACTTGATGGCAACTAACAACATCTCAAACTTAATATGTCTAACATCAATTTTTGGATTTTTCCCCACCTCCCCTGTCACAGTCTTCCCCATCTCTGTAAGTGGAAATCCATCCTTTTAGGTACTCAAACCACCCTTTAGGGTCACCCTTTACTCTCCTCTTTTTTCCCCCATATTTTCATCCAAATTATCAGGAAGGCCTTTCAATGCTTCATTTTAAAATGGATCGAGGATCTGACACTTGCTTACCACCTGTACCTCAAGCATCCTTTCTCGAACTGTTTTTTCTAAGTGGGGATCATTGTATTAACCTTCTAACCAGCTCAGCAGCCATAATGAGGTTTGAACATACGTATCAGATCATGTCATTCCTCCATTCAAAATCTCCCAATGTCCCCCCATCTTGCTTAATTTAAAAACAAAGTTCCTCATAGGGAGAGGCCCTTCAACGTCTTGCTTAATGATCTTTCCAACCTCATCTCCACTTATTCGCTCTCTTGCTCACTCAGCTTCAGTCACACTGGCCTCCTTGCTGTCCTGGAAAAAAGACAGGCACACTTCCTCAGAGCCTGTGTTCTTGCTGTTCCTTTTTCTGGAAGGCTCTTTCCCCAGATAGGTTCATGATTTACTCTCTTGTCTCCTTCAGGAATTTGCTCAAATGTTTCCTTGTCAGCAAAAGCTTCCCTGACCACTCTATTAATAATTGTACCTTCCTCCCCAGATTCTCTTTCACTTTCCTTCTCTTATTTTGCACACACCTCTTATCACTGTCATATTATTTTAGTTATTAATAATTTGCTTGCTTTATTTATTTTTGTCTGTCTCTTTCCAGTATAATAAATATAAACTCCTTCATGGTAGGGATATTTGTCTGTTTTGCTCACTGCTATATCTCCTAGTCTTAGAACAGTTCTTGACACATGGTGCACACCCAATAAATATGTTAGATGAATGAAAAAGCCCCTTGTCATGGATGTATGAGCCCCTAGGACATGGCCAAGTGATGAAAGATGCTGGCTAACCACATGGATAAAATTAAGAGGAGAATTTAACATGCTCTGAAGAGTGAGAGTGTACCGTGAGGGTTACCTGGGAGGAGCTAGAGAGAAGTTCTCCCATTAGAGGGTGGACACAAATGATTAGAGAAATCAAAAATTTTAAGGGGACTTTTTAAACTAGCTTGCTGTGGGGTGTACAATGTAAACCCCAATCCTCCACCTTTTCTACTAAATGTTTGTACCAGGGTGAGGGGATTCTGGTTGGTGAAGTAGAAGGGAATTGACTTTGCATCCAAACTGGCAGAGAGTCAACATGTTCGGATGCGGGAGTCAAAGGCCAAGAACACAGCTGATATCTGAATTGCACATGCAGTCTTTAACCTCACTGTATATTTCCTTGGCTGGCTTCTGTTGAATAGAATGGTGATTTTAACAAGGACCAGGGCTTTTAATTAATCAGACACTGTTCACCATGGCTGTAGTCCAATTCATCTTAGGGCAGCTGCTTTCCCTCACATTCATTGATTCATATTTATAATTATTATCAATAACCACCATATACAGTCCCAATGTGCCAGGCACTACAGACTAAAAAGATGTGATCTCTCAGCTAAAATAACTTGGCTTCTGACTATTTTAATCATGCAATCCTAGGATTTTAATCTCCCACTTTGTTCTAATAAGGATAGCTTATTTAAAGCAGGTAGCTTTTCAAATTCCCTCTCTATGAAATTTTGCTCAAGCCTGTCCTTTGGGAATGCTGCAGGCAAAAAATTTCTTGGAGGAATGACAAAGATGGTCATTGCCACTAGAGAAGGGACATAAATTTAAAATATGGAATTGAAAATCATGTTATTTTATATTCATGTAAAATCACATTAACATGGTACATAAAATGATAGTTAAAACTATTCACAGAAGGAGAAAATAATTTTATCACAAAAGTTATATATTTTTTAGCTATATCCTGTCTAATTAGCTTTTATCTGCTATTTTTTATTACCCTTTATTTCATTGAGTATTAATAGTGTGCTATAGGCTAAAGGAATTCAGGTGGCACAGTGCCTAAGGCATTTGACTGCTAACCAGAAGGTTGGTGGTTCAAACCCATCAGCTGCTCCTCAGAAGAAAGATGGGGCACGCTACTTCTGTAAAGATTTGCCACCTCGGAAACTCAAAGGGGGTTGCTCTGAGTCAGAATCAACTCAATAGCAGTGAATTTGGTTTGGTGTATAGCCTAAAGCAGACACAAGGCTTCTTTTCCTTCTGAGAGTTACTTATTTTGGAGATCTTTTATACTCTCAGGTTCCAGCTTAAGACAAATCCTTTGCTCACATCTCCTTCTCACACAGTGGTACTAATCCATCCTGAAACAAATATCCTTTTGAGGCCCCCAAAAAAGTATTTCTTACTCTCCAGGATTTCTACAGCTAAAAAGACATATACATAACCTTTCCCAAAATCTTTCAGATATTTTAACTCAGTTTTATTTGTATTCAAATATCAGAAGTGATTTAGGGGGAAAAAAAAAAAAAACCACCTTTGTTACAAAACAAGTGGACAAGAGCAGGGACTAGCCATGACATTTATTGGAATATGATAGAACATCTTAAAATCAGATCAGCAAAGCACTTATGGATATATGATGGGACATAGAAAGAGCCTTCATGGGTACCACACTGATTCTCTTTGCTACCCTCTACTTACATCCCATCACAAGCAATGAGTAAATCCTATATTTAAAATAAAACATGTTTATTGAGGCAGGGATGGACAAACTGGCCAAGAGAATAGAACACATAGCCAAAACAGAACCACATCTATAAGGACACTCAATGTATGATAGAGGTGGCACTTCATGGCAGTAGAGAAAGGCAGTAGTTTAATAAGCGGTGCTGGGACAGTGGGTTGTTCATATGGAAAATCTGAAATTGGTTATCTGCCTCACAACATACACAACAATATATCCCCCAATGAATTAAGGTCTTAACTATGAAAACCAAAACATTTAAACTCTTAGAGGAAAATAGTTATAACCCTCGGGTAGGGAAGCAAGATTTTCTTAAACAAGACACAAATTTTGAGCAAATCTTATAGGAAGAGATTGATTCATTCAATTGCTAAAATTATAAGCTTATATTTATCAAATGACACCACAAAAACATGAAAAGGCAAGCTACAAACTGGGAATGAATATCCATGATAAGGAAACCAACAAAAGTATTAGTATCCTGAAATATAAACAACCCTTATGAATCCTTGAGAAAACAAACAACATAGTTATTAAATGGGCAAAATATATTAACAAGCTATCTCAGAATATGGCCAAGAAATTTAAGACATAGTCAATAAATATAAAAAAATGATACTCCTTGATAGATATTGTTATTGTTGTTGTTGTTGTTGTTATGTGCCATCGAGTTGAACCCAACTCATAACGACCCCTCCTTGGGTTTCTGAGGCAGTATCACTATGGAAGTAGATTGTCCCTTGATAGATATTAAGAAAATACAAATCATAACAATGAAATACCCACTGAACAGGAAAATAACTAAAAACTCTAGCAACACCAAGTATAGAAGCCAATGTAGAACAACAGAAACTTATTCACTGCTGATGGTAGAAAACAATTTGGCATTATCTAGAAAAGTTGAAAATATACATATTCTATGTATAACTCATCAATTTCACTTATATAGATAAATCCTAAAGAATCTTCTAAAAATAATAACAAAGACTATATAGTACTTTAAAGAGCCCTGGTGGGTGGAATAGTGGTTAAGGTATTTGGCTGTTAACCAAAAGGTTGGTGGTTCAAACCCACTACCTGCTCTGAAAAAGAAATCCGTACAGATTTATAGCCTTGGAAATTCAGTGGGGGGGGGGGAGCTACAAGTTGGAATTGACTTGATGGCAGTGAGGCTTTATTTTTACTGTAATACTTTATAGTTTATGAAGCACTTTTATTGGTATGTATAGTATAGTATATATTGGTATATATAGTATTTCTTCTGATCTATTTGCTAGTAGGCATATTAACTCCATTTATATAGAGATTTAGTGATCTACCAAAACCAAACCAAACTCACTGCCATCTGATCCATTCTGACTCATAGCGACCCCAATAAGGTTTCCAGTGCTGTGAATCTTTATGGAAACAGACTGCTTCATCTTTCTCCCATGGAGCAGCTGGTGGGTTTGAACCATGGACCTTTTGGTTAGCAGCCAAATGCTTTAACCACTACACTACCAGAGCTCCTTAATGATCTACCACAGGTCAAATAATTGGTATGCACCACTGGTGAATTTTGCTTACTTCCCCAGTGTCAATTCCCCCTTCTCCAGATAAGAGAAGGTTTTTGTCTGGGATTAGACCCCTCCCCACTCTCACTGGTTCTGGGTAAGATTCCATTCAGATATAGACAATCAAAGGTAACATGGGACTTAGGCCTGTCCACTCAGAGTGAATCTTAGTACTACTGGAAATATGCTTTTTCATGTGGTATAAACCAAAAACCAAACCCATTGCTGCAGAGTCAATTCTGACTTATACTGACCCTATAGGACAGAGTAGAACTGCCCCATAAGGTTTCCAAGGCTGTAATTTTTACATAAACAGACTGCCACACCTTTCTCCCACAGAGCAGCTGGTGAACTCAAACTACCAACCATTAGGTTAGCAGTCGACACTTTAACCATTGCACCACCAGGGCCCCTTCTTCATATGTTGTATGAAACAGAGCCTAGGAAAAGAGCCCTGTTGGTACAATGGTTAAGCACTTGGCTACTTATCAAAAGGTTGGCTGTTCAAACCCACCAGCAGCTCCACAGGAGAAAAGACTTGACAGCCTATTCCTGTAAAGAGTACAGCCTGGGAAACTCTATGAGGCAGTTCTACTCTGTTGTATAATATAGGGTGTCAGAATTGAGTTAACAGCATGTAACAACTGAGTCTGGAAGGAGCTAAAACAGAGCTGCTGTACTTTATCATGATGCATCTGAGAATAAAGCAGACAGAGCAGAAAGTAGGGGTAAGAGATTGAAAGAAACTAAATCCTGATGGCATAATTTAGAACTCTGAAATACCGAAGGCCAGAGATACCCCTGAACATCCAGGTTTCTTGAGCAATAAATTCCCTTTCTGCTTAAGTCATTTTGAGTTGTGCTTCTGCTTTGGGGTTTGCTTTCCAGTCTGCTATACAGAATATGGGAGCTCTGGTGTCGTAGTGCCAAAGGCACTTGACTGCTAACCAGAAGGCTGGCAGTTCAAACCCACCAGCCATTCCTCAGAAGGAAGGCTGGACAATCTACTTCTGTAGTGATACCACCTTGGAAACCCAAGGAGGGGTTGCTATGAGTCGGATCTGACTCAATGGCAGTAAGTTTGCTTTTTTTTTTTTTTGGTTTATACAAAATATATTTGTCTCATTTCTGTAGGTATGTATCTGGTTTGTAGTTCATCTAATTCAAGGTCAACAACAATTTCATAACTCAAAGTAGTTTCTTTCTCAAAAATTTCCCTTAACATGGTCAAGGACAAACATTCTGTAATTATCCAAAACACCTATTGTGTTTAAACATTATTGAAGCAAGAATTTAATTTATGTTAAAATATTATCATTAAAAAGGTTTAGACTATTCAATTAAACCACATGAATTAAGCTTGGCAAATAAAATAACCAACAATACAGAGCCCTAAACAACATTCCTGCTCCATAGGAGAGTGACAAATTGTCAGAACTGTCACCAAGATGTTCTTGTCTTCTGACAGAGGCTGACTACACTCAGGGAGAGGTTCCATCTTGCCAGCTGGAGTCAATGAACTAGAACCAAGACCCTCCCAAAACCGTGCCCATAAATGTAAGACCATTATCTCAAACTTAGTCTGAGAAATGTGAATAAATGTACTTAGGAGGACAATGGTGCAGGGAATTTGAAAGCAGGAATTCCAGAATGGTGATCCCAACATACATAATAAAAGTCATAGTCAGAGCAAGTAAGTTGGGATAGCAAAAGATGAAATGTCAGCACCAGTTGCCAAAATTGGAAAGCATTTATAATTGGTCTTCAAGGGCCTCCACTGCTTCTTCTACTCCCCCACTTATACCTTCTGGCTTCCCTTCTCCCTTGCCCTTCAGCTCCAACAACCCAAGTCCTTCATCTATAAAAGAAACCTGTTGCCATTGAGTTGATTCCTACTCATAGTGACCCCACATGTGTCATGGTAAATTATGCTCCAAGGGTTATCAATGGCTGATTTTTCTGAAGTAGATCACCAGGCATTTCTTCCAAGGCCCTCTGAGTGCACTTAAACCTCCAACCTTTTTGTTAGCAGTCAAGCATGTTAAGTATTTGCACCACTGAGAGATTCCTTTTATCTCTGCTGTTAGCTGCCTTTGAATCAGCCCCAACTCATGGTGACCCCATGTAGAACAAGATCATACTATTGTGATCCGTAGGGTGATTTTCAGAAGTAGATCACCAGACCTTTCTTCTTACTCTGACCTGGTCTAGAAGCTCCTCTGAAAACCGTTCAGCATCATAGCAACACACAAGCTTCACTGACATATGCACTGACATATGTCTGCACTTGAGGTGCCTTGGTCAAACATCAAACCCAAGTCTCCCTCATGAAAGACAAGAATTCTATCACTGAACTAACATTGTCTTCTTCTTTCATCTATAGCAAATCCTATAATAAAACACTCAATTCAGACACACCCTCTAAGGAAGACTTAAAGTCCCAAAATAAATAAATAAAATCTCCCTTTCTTTCTTTCCTTCTCCCATTAAAATCATAGAATCAAAAGCATTGGAGCCATGCAGTGCTATATCAGAATGTAAGCCATGCTACTTACTAGCTAATGAAATTGGGCATGTTAGGTAACATTCCTAAGCACCTGTTTCCTGATCTGAAAATATGGGAGCAATAATAATAATAGTTCCTAGCTCATAGCATGTTTTAGAGAATTTAGTAAGATAAAGCATGTAATGTGGTTCACCTAGTACCTGGCCCATCAGAAAGGTCCAATAACCATCAATAATCATTATTATTATTGGTATCATTTTTTGGACATGCTTATTCACCATTTGCATTTACAGCAACCCCTCCTTGGGTTTCTGAAGCGGTATCTCTACAGTAGATTGCCCAATCTTTCTTCCGAGGAGTATCTGGTGGGTTTAAACCTCCAGCCTTCTGGTTAGCGGTCCAATGCTTTAGGCACTACACCACCAGAGCTCCCTAAAGTGTGTAATGTGGTTCACTGAGTACTTGGCCCATGTTATTGTTGTTAGGTGCTGTCAAGTCATTTCCAACTCATAGCAACCCTATGCACAGCAGAATGAAACACTGCCCTATCCTGCACCAGCTCCATGATCCCTGCTATACTTGAGCCCATCATCGCAGCCACTCTGTCAATCCATCTTGTTGAAGGCCTTCCCCTCTTTTATAGACCCTCCACCTTATGAAGCATAACATCCTTCTCCAGGGAATGATCCATTCTGACAACATGACCAAAGTAGGTAAGATGAAGTCTGGCCATTCTCGCTTCCAAGGAGCATTTTGGCTGCATTTCCTCCAGGACAGATCTGTTAGTTCTTTTAGCAGTCCACGGTACTTTCAGTATTCTTTGCCAGCACCACAACTCAATAGCATCAACTCTTCTTCAGTCTTCTTTATTATTCATTGTTCAACTCTCACATGCATATGAGGCAATTGAAATGATCATGGCTTGTGTTGGGCGCACCTTAGTCCTCAAGGAGACATCTTTGTTCCTCAGCACTTGAAAGAGGTCCTTTGCAGCCAACTTGCCCAGCGTTATATGTTGTCTAATGTCCTGACTGCTGCTTCCATTGGCATCAATTGTAGAACCAAGCAATGTGAATTCTTTGACAACCTCAATCTTTTCTCCATTTATCATGATGCTGCTTATTGGTCCAGTTGTGAGGATTTTTGTTTTCTTTATATTGAGATGTAACCCATACTGCAGACTGTATTCTTCGATCTTCATCACTAAGTGCCTCAAGTCATTCTCACTTTCAAAGTTGTGTTGTCAGCATATCGCAGGTTGCTAATGATTCCTCCTCCAATCATGATAGCACATTTTCCTTCCTACAGTTCAGCTTCTCGGATTATTTGCTCAGCATATAAATTGAATAAGTATGGGGAAAGGATACAACCCTGACGCACTCCCTTCTTGATTTTAAACCATGCAGTGTCCCCTTGTTCCGTTCGAATGACAGCCTCCTGGTCAAGGTACAGGTTCCTCGTGAGTACAATTAAGAGTTCAGGAATTCCCATTCTTCTCAATGTCATCCACAATGTGTTTGATCCACACAATCAAATGCCTTTGCATAGCCAATAAAACACAAGTAAACATCTTTCTGGTATTCTTTGTCTTGAGCCAAGATTCATCTGACAGCAGCTATGATATCCCTTGTTCCATGTCCTCTTCTGAATCCAGCTTGCACCTCTGGAAGTTCTCCATCAATATACTGCTGCAACCATTTTTTAATTATCTTCAGTAAGATCTTACTTGCATGCGATATTATTGATACTGTTCGGTAATTTCTGTGGGATCACATTTCTTTGGAATAAGTACAAATATGGATCTCTTCCAGTCAGTTGGCCAGGTAGCTGTCTTCCAAATCTCTTGGCATAACCAAGTGAGTGCCTCCGATGGGGCATCCATTTGTTGAAATATCTCAATGGGTATGCCATCAATTTCCGGAGCCTTGTTCTTTGCCAGTTCCTTTACTGAAGCTTCAACTTCTTCCTGCAATACCATTGGTTCTAGATCATATGCCACCTCCTGAAATGGATGAAGATTGACCAGGTCTTTTTGGTACAGTGACTCTGCATTCCTTCCACCTTCTTTTGATGTGTCCTGCCTCATTCAATATTTTGCCCATAGAATCTTTCAGTATTGCAACTCGAGGCTTAAATTTTTTCCTCAGTTCTTTCAGCTTAAGAAATGCCAAGCGTGTTCTTCCCTTTTGGTTTTCTAACTCCAAGTCTTTGCACATTTCATTATAGTAACTGGCTTTGTCTGCTCAAGCTGCTCTTTGAAATCTGTTCAGTTCTTTTATCTTGTCATTTCTTCCATTTGCTTTAGCTGCTCTCCACTCAAGGACAAGTTTCAGAATCTCTTCTGTCATCCATTTTATTCTTCTCTTCTTTTCTCCTCTTTTTAGTGACCTCTTGCTTTCTTCATGGATGATGTTCTTGATGTCATCACACAATTCTTCTGGTTCTTGGTCATTGGTGTTCAATGCATCAAATCTATTCTTTGAATAGTCTCTAAATTCAGGAGGGATATATGAAAGATCATATTTTGGCTCTCGTGGACTTGTTTAATTGTCTTTAACTTCATGTTGAACTTTCATATGAGCAGTTGATGATCTGTTCCACAATCAGCTCCTGGCCTGGTCTTGGCTGAAGATATTGAGCTTTTCCATTGCCTCTTGACACAGATGTAGTCAATCTGATTCCTGTGTGTTCCATTTGGTGGAGTCCACGTGTACAGCTGCAGTTTGTATTGTTGAAAAAGGTATTTGCAATGAATAAGTCATTGGTCTTGCAAAATTCTACCATGCAATTTCCAGCATTATTTCTGTCACCAAGGCCAAATTTTTCAACTACCGGTGATTCTTCTTTGTTTCCAATTTTTGCATTCCAGTCACTAGTGATGATTAACACATCCTGATTATTTGTTCGGTCAATTTCAGACTGCAGAAGTTGATAAAAATCTTCAATTTCATCATCTTTTGCTTTGGTGGTTGGTGCATAAATTTGAGTAATAGTCATATTAACTGGTCTTCCTTGTAGGCATATGAATATTATCCTATCACTGACATCATTGCACTTCAGGACAGATCTTGAAACATCCTTTGTGATGATGAATGCCACCCTATTCCTCCTCAAATTGTCATTCCCGGCATAGTAGATCATATGGTTGTCTGATTCAAAATGGCCAAAACCAGTCCATTTCAGCTCACTGATGCCTAGGATATCAATTTTTATGCATTCCGTTTCATTTTTGACAACTTCCAATTTTCCTAGATTCATACTTCATACATTCCATGTTCCAATGATTAATGGATATTTGCAGCTGTTTCTCCTCAATTTGAGTCATACCACATCAGCGAATGGAGATCTTGAAAGCTCTACCTTAGCCATATTAGTAAGGCTGGTTTTCCTCTGATGGTGCAGCTCTCTTCCAGTCATATTTTGAGAGCCTTCTAACCTAAGTAACTCATACTCCTCCTCTGTATTGGACAATGTTTCTGGACTATTCATAAAGTTGCACAGTAATGTATCAGACAGTGTTTCTCTGCTATTCATACATAAGGTTTTCCCTGGCCAATTCTTTGAGAAGTGAATGGCCTCTTCCTTCTTCCTAGTCTGTCTCAGTCTGCAAGCCAGGCTGAAACCTGTGCACCATGTGCACCACATGGTGCATAGGAAGAGTCTAATAACCATCAATAATCATTATTACTATTATTGGTATCACTTTTGGACATGCTTATTCACCATTTGCATTTACATCAACTGTTTTTACCTGTGGAGTTTTCTGTAAAACAGATAGCATATCTATAGTAAATTTTAACATTCTCCTTTCACAAGCTCCATCAGCTCTGAAATAAGAAACTTTTTATACATAGCATGTACTCAACACAAGTGATGCAAAACAATGCACCAGCCCAGAGGTCCAATATGAGCAACATAAAAGACAACCTTCTCCCCACCTTTTTCAATGATTTACTTTATGAATAAATTGCATTTCTTTAAAGGCCACTTGGTTCTTTTAGAGCACATTACACCAGACACTATTCTCTTCTGATAGGGAGTTTCACAAAGGATATTTAAGGAATATCTCCTAAGATTTTTATCCTTTATATTATCAAAATTCTCTGAGAGGAAAAAGTAACTCAAAATGTTGATTAAGTAAAGTAGTTTGCCTGAAAATACAAGCTTTATAAAAAAAATCAAAATGATTTTAAAAAATCTACTGTATATATCTTCCACCTGAGTAAGAAATAACATTTCATTATAATTAATGTATATTGAATATTTATTATATGCTAGGCAATATGCACTAAGGATTTTGTATATATCATCTCACAGAGTCCTGACAGCTATCTTATTAGGTAGGTTATTACATTTTTCACTTTTAAAATATGGAAACTAAGGCTGAGCAATGTTAAATAACAAAACCAAAGTTACAGAATGAACAAGGGGCAAATCCTAGTCCAAGCCAGTTAGTTGATCAGTTATTACCCAAATTCTCGACTATGATACTTCCAGAAGGAAGTGTTGCAAAGTGTAAATTAGGGTAGCTTTGAAAACATGAAGCAGAACAGTTAATTCCAGTAAATATTGTAGACACAAAAGGCCTCTCAGCCTTCCTGGGGACTTCCATTCTGAACTTCCCATCCACTAGGGATTTGAGGATTTCCTGATTCTAAGGCTTATTCAAAGAGTCCTGGTGGCACAGTGGTTTAAGAGTTTGGCTGCTGACCAAAAGGTCCACAATTTAAACCCACCAGCCACTCCATGGGAGAAAGATGAAGCAATCTGCTTCTGTAAAAATTCACAGCATTGGAAACCCTATGGGGAACTTCTACTCTGCCCTCAAGGTTGCCATGATTTATAATTGTTTCAATGCCAGTACTTTTTTTAAGTGGGGTCACTATGAGTTGGAATTGACTCAAAGGCAATGAGTTTAGTTTATTAGCTTTTGGAAGGTAGATTCATCTTGAAAAAAATCAGATACAATACTGATTATCTACCCAGTAAATTTGTTGTTGTTGTTGTTTTTGTTAGTTGTCATCCAGTTATCTCTGACTCATAGCGACCCTGTGTACAGCAGAACTAGACACTGCCTAGTGCTGTGCCAGCTCCACGATCCCTGCTATACCTGAGCCCATTGTCGTAGCCACTGTGTCAATACATCTCATTGAGGGCCTTCCCCTCCTTTTGTTGACCTTCCACTTTACCAAGCATGTTATCCTTCTCCAGGGAATGGTCCCTTCTTACAACATGACCAAAGTCAGTGAAATGAAGTCTGGCCACTCTTACCTCCAAAGAGCATTCCAGCTACACTTCTTCCAGTAGAGATTTGTTAGTTCTTTTAGAAGTCCATGGTACTTTCAGCATTCTTCATCAACACCACAATTCAAAGTCATCAGCTCCTCATCAGTCTTCCTTATTCATTGTCCAGCTCTGACATGCATATGTGGCGATTGAAAATACCACGGCTTGGGTCAGGTACACCTTAGTCCTCAAGGAGACACCTGTGCTCTTCAGCACTTGAAAGAGGTCTTTTGCAATAGATTTGCCCAGTGCTATAAGTTGTCTGATATCTTGACTGCTGCTTCCATTGGTATTGATTGTAGAACCAAGTAACACAAAGTCTTTGACAACTTCAATTTTTTCTCACATTGTGATGCTTCTTATTGGTCCAGTTGTGAGGATTTTTGTTTTCTTTATATTGAGGTTTAATCCATACTGTGGACTGCAGTCTTCAATCTTCATCAGTAAGTGTTTCAAGTCATCCTCACTCTCAGCAAGCAAAGTTGTGTTATCAGCGTCTCGCAAGTTGTTAATGATTCTTCCTCCAATCCTGATGCCATGTTCTCCTTCATATCGTCCAGCTTCTCAGATTATTTGCTCAGCGTACAGATTGAATAAGTATGGTGAAAGGATACAACCCTGATGCATTCCCTTCTAGATTTTAAACCATGCAGTGTCCCCTTGTTCTATTCAAATGACAGCCTCCTGGTCTATGTACAGGTTCTTCATGAGTACAATTATATGTTCTGGAATACCCATTCTTCTCAATGTTATCCACTATTTGTTATGACCCACACAATCAAATGATTTTGCATAGTCAATAAAACACAAGTAAATATCTTTCTGGTAATCTTTGCTTTGAGCCAAGATCCATCTGACATCAGCTATGATATCCTTCATCCCACATCTTCTTCTGAATCTAGCTTGCACCTCTGGAAGTTCTCTGTCAATATACTGCTGCAACTGTTTTTGAATTATCTTCAGTAAGATTTTACTTGTGTAAGATATTAATGATATTGTTCAATAATTTCCACATTCTGTGGGATCACCTTTCCTTGGAATGGGTACAAATATGGATCTTTTCCAGTCAGTTGGCCAGGTAGTTGTCTTCCAAATCTCCTAGCATAGCCCAGTGAGTACCTCCAGTGCAGCATCCATTTGTTGAAACCTCTCAATGGGTATCCTGTCAATTCCTGGAGCCTTGTTTTTCGCCACTTCCTTCAGTGCAGCTTCGACTTCTGAGACTCCAATCAAGTCAGGGAGCAGCAACGGGAAGAAGCCAGAGCCAACAGCCCAATCTAGATAAAGGGAGAAAGAACCCCTACCCAGGCAGGAAGTAGGAAGAAGTCAGGGATGACAGTCAGAACAGGTAGAGGGAAGGCCAGGAAGTGGGTGGAGAGATTTGGAAAAACTTGTCTGTCAGTTTGGCCTACTGTGGTGGCTTGCATGTTGCTGTGAGGCTAGAGGCTAGAGGCTGTGCCACTGGAGTGTCACACGCCAGCAGGGTTGTCCATGGTGGACAAGTTTCAGTGGAGCTTCCAGACTGCAACAGACTCAGAAGAAAGAAGGGATCATCCACTCCTCAAAGAATTGGCCAGTGAAAACATTATGAATAGCAGAAAAACACTGTCTGATACATTTCTGGACAACTTTATGAATAGCCCTGAAACACTATCTGATACAGTGCTGGAAGATGAGCCCCTCAGGTCAGAAGGCACTCAAAATATGACTAGGTCAGAGCTGCCTCATCAGAGTAGAACCAACATTAATGATAAGGATAAAATAAAGCTTTCAGGACCTCCATTGGCTGATGTGGCACAATTCAAACTGAGGAGAAACAGCTGCAAACATCCATTAATAATCAGAACATGGAATGTACAAAGTATGAATTTAGGAAAATTGGAAATTGTCAAAAATGAAATGGAACACATGAAGATTGATATCCTAGGCATTAGTGAACTGAAATGGACCTGTTTTGACCATTTTGAATCTGACAACCATACGATCTACTACGCTGGGAATGACAAATTGAAGAGGAATGGAGCAGCATTCATCATCACAAAGAATGTTTCAAGATCTATCCTGAAATACAATGCTGTCAGTGATAGGATAATATCCATACACCTACAAGGAAAGTCAGGAGCTCTGGTAGCATAGTGCCTAAGGCACTTGACTGCTAACGAGAAGGCTGGCGGTTCAAACCCACCAGCCACTCCTTGGAAGGAAGACAGGGCAATCTACTTCGTAGTGATACTGCCTTGGAAACCCAAGGAGGGGTCCCTATGAGTTGGGTCCGACTCAATGGCACATAACAACAACAACAAGGAAAGTCAGTTATTACTACTATCATTCAAATTTATACACCAACTACCAAAACCAAACATGAGGAAATTGAAGGTTTTTACCAACTTCTGCAGTCTGAAATTGACCAAACATGCAATCAAGATGTGCTGATAATCACTGGTGATGGAAAGCAAAAGTTGAAAACAAAGAAGAATCACCAGCAGTTGGAAAATTTGGCCTCGGTGATAGAAATAATGTTGGAGATCGCATGATAGAATTTTGCAAGACCAACGGCTTATTCATTGCAAATACCTTTTTTCAACAACACAAATGACAACTATACATGTGGACTTTGCCAGATGGGGAACACAGGAACACAGATTGACTACATCTGTGGCTAGAGGCGATGGAGAAGCTCAACATCTACAGTCAAAACAAGGCCAGGAGCTGATTGTGGAACAGACCATCAGGGGCTCATATGCAAGTTCAATCTGAAGTTGAAGGCAATTTAAACAAATCCACAAGAGCCAAAATATGACCTTGAATATATCCCTTCTGAATTTAGAGACCATCTAAAAAATAGATTTGATACATTGAATACCAGTGACTGAAAATCAGAGGAATTGTGGGATGACATAAAAAACATTATCTATGAAGACAGTAAAAGATCATTAAAAAGACAGGAAAGGAAGAAAAGACCAAAATGAATATCAGAAGAGATTTGAACATAGGCATTTGTCAGTTCAAACCCACCAGCCACTCCTTGGAAGGAAGATAGGGCAATCTACTTCCATAGTGATACTGCCTTGGAAACCTAAGGAGGGGTTTCTATGAGTTGGATCCAACTCCACTGCAGTGCATTTAGTCAATTCTTCCTATAATCCTATGAACAGTATTATGCCCACTTTACAGATGAGCAAATAAGGTTCTGAGAAATTGAGTAAGAGATCAGAGCCTGTTTTCAACTCACATGGTTTTCTTAGCCAACATTGTGATATTTGACCCAACATTTTAAAATTAGGACATAACATGCTAAAAGCCTAGATCTCTGGATTTTGTTGATAATTCCAAATCCATGGAGATACTAGCCATATTCCCTCACAGCACTCAATAGGTAAGACTGAGAAGTAGTTCCCCAGGTCTCATTCTCTCCAGCCATCACTGTCCTCATCTGCCTGCATAACCCATTTCATTTTAGTGTGAGGTGGTTTCCACCTCTCAGGAGAATAAGCACACCACTCTGGTCAGTTGTAGGCCAATACTCAAAGAGCTCTGGCTATTTAAGACACTGACACTGCTGTCATCCTCAGAAGATGCTAAGATGCCATTAGAGGCACAGAGGAATGACACAGGAGCAAGGGAACTGAATGGATTCTCTCAGTCTATAGAAAACAGTGCTTGCAACAGAACACATTTTAAAATTATTATAGAATATTATATTCATTACTTGTTCTGCATAAGCATTTAATAAGCAAACAGCCTTCATCGTTTTGCCATATGACTTCCCTGGGGACAACAGTAAAGATTTAGAAAGATCATACAGTATCCATTTTCCCCTTCTTCATTTTAGTAATAGAATCTCTGAGTTCTTCTTGGCCACAAGTCTCTGGGTAGCACAAATGGTTAAGTGCTTAACTACTAACCAAAAGGTTGGTAGTTTGAACCCACCCAGAGGTGTCTTGGAAGACAGATCTTGTGATTTGCTTCTGGAAGTTCACACCTTTGAAATCCCTACTGAGCACAGTTCTACTCTGCATATGTGGGGTTGCCATGAATCCAAATCAACTATACAGCAGTTAACAACATAGCCACATGAGAAAAAACATTTCCCAGCTTCCCTTACAGCTAAGTGTGGCTATGCGGCTTATTTTAGACAAATGGGATGTGGGCAAACATGATGTGTGCAATGTCTGGATCTCCTTCTAAAAGATGGACCCCAACTTTTTATTTTTCCCTCTCCCCAGGATAGACCACCAATATGGAAGTAAACCAGCCTCAGTCATGTGGACAATGACAACATTTGATTATAGAGCAATAAAACAGAAAGAACTAGAGTCACTGAATGTCCCTGTAGACCAGAGTCACCCCACTAGTCCAAGATAACTCACTCTGGAGAGTTCTTGAGAGTCACTTTTAAGTCACTTTTCGCTACTTAAGCCCTTACAGTTTCAGGTATCTTTGTTATTGCAGTCTTCATCCCCTTACCCACTCCCACACTGTTCATAGTCACTTATCCTTTGTTCTTCCTAGGATTTCAGATGATGAGATTCTTACTGAGATTTCCTCACCACACAAAGTATAGCCTCAAATCTTGACTTCTTGGGATCAGTATGACCATGGGCAAGCCACTTACCTTCTCTGAATCTGCCCTGCAAAATAAGAGATTGAAAAGATTTGTCAAAAGGATTAAATGAAGCCAAACTGTCCAGCAGTCTGTGATGGTTATGTTTGTATGTCAACTTGGCTGGGCCTGGTTGAATGGCTGGGCAGCTGCTGGTGGTTAATCCCCATGAGGAGATTGGCAATCAACTCCATGATGGGATCTACCACAAGCAGCTGAGTAGCTGCCTTTGGGATATGGTCTGCTTCCTGTATTTAAGGAGAAGCCTTAGGAATGGTCTCTAGCCTTTGGCATGCTTGGACCCTGTGTATAGCCATGTCATTGCTCAGCAGCCTGGTATGCTCTGCCAACCTTGGGGCTTACAATGGACTTAAGTTAATTGCCTGCCATGTGGATTGGTAACATCAGGATTGCGCCTTTTTACTTGTCAATCTTGGGGCTTCTCGGCCTCAGCAGCCAGCAGCTGTCTGACTGAAGAAATGCCTCTAGCTCCAGTGGGCCAGGAGCAGAAGGCAGAGCTGGACCCCAAGGTTGAGGGGCTTTCATCCAGCCCCTAGAGCCTGGCACTTTGAACTTGGACTTAAAGCCTCCAAATTGTAAGAATAAACTCCTGTTTGTTAAGGCCATCCCATTTGTGGTATATTTCTCATCAGAGCGGCACCAGGTAACCAGAGCACAGTCCCTGGCATTTAGAAAGCATAAATAAATGTCAGTGTCCATCTTCTCCTTTCCTGGTTCAAATCTAATCATTTTACTGATGTGCTACTATTTTTTTCTGCTCTGCAAGCTCCTTGTTGCCATCAAGAACTCATCCTTCCCCCATATCTTTAAACTTTCCATCTGTATTGTTCTGCCCATTGACATATAAACAGATTAAATCTCTCCCACCCTAAAATTAAGAGTTCTGTCAAACCAATAACTACCCTTTCTATTCTTCATGACCAAATATCAATAAAGAGTTATCTACTTCTTCACTTGCCACTCATCCCTCAAGCAACATCTCTCCACTGATACAGCTTATTGAAAAATTACCAATGGCTTTTTGAATGCAAAATCTTTGTCTTTGTCAACTTCTCTGAAGCATTAGACACTAATGACTGACTCAAGCTCAAGCTCCTTCTCAACACATACTTTTCACTTGACTTCTGTGATTTGACCATCTCTACAATTTTGGGGCAAGACTTTTCTGTTAACCAGAAGGTTGGAGGTTCAAGTCCTCCCAGAGGCAGCTTGGAAGAAAGGCCTGGAGATATATTTCCAAAAGATCAGCCACTGAAATCTTTATGGAGCACAATTCTACACACATGGAATCACCATTCATTAGAGTCAACTCAATGGCAACTGGAAACTGAAAAATTTGACCTCTCTAGCAATTTCTTCTCAATCCCCATGACAAGTCTTTACTTCTTCCCACTCCTAAAATGATGATATTCTCCAGCGTGCATTTTGAGGGCTATGTGCTTGTGGTGGAGTTAGTGGATCACCCAGATCCCTCTTCAAGAAATAACTTCTTTTTTTTTTTTTTCACTTTCCATACAGCAACTCACATATAGTTTGTCTCATGTCATTGACCACTGTTTACCACAATGCAACAGCTTCCCTTCCACTTCCTCCCCATAGTTACCTCTTCCCAGTGTCCATCCCTCCATACACTCCTGCCCCCTGAGCTGTCTCCCTGTGCATAAGCAGCCCTTCTTTCTCCCATGATTGTTCTCTCCAAGGAGTGTATCTACTTGAGGTAAATGTTCAATTCATATGCCTGTATTTTGTTTGGCTAGAAACCACAGGTGTGGGTTCAATTCCAGACCTGAAGGGCAGTTAGGGGCGATAGTCTCAGTGGTTCCACCAGGCTCTATCAGACCAGCAAACCTGGTCCCCGCCCCCCTTTTTTTTTAAGAAAGAACTTCTTACCTCAACTGCTGAGAGCACTGCTGGCAGAAAGCATAGTCAGCCTTCCTCTGAGAAGAGAGCCAAACTCTTCCCACATTAAATTACTGCTTGGATTGGGAATATAAAGGTCCAGCCTTCACACAAGACAAAAGAACTATTGCATTTTCAATATTCACAGCAGGATCTGTAGGCTGAGGCCTTCATTGGGACTAGTTGACAGTTTGACTTCCCCCTTTGCCCGTTTGTACTTCATCGCCTTCTCTTCAACAGGCATTGACCTCAAAAGCACTATAATCAACCTCCTGCAAGAGGGTTTCTTTGAAAAGTCTGTTTTCCAAGAAGCCCAGCCTGCAACAGTGCAGAGTACTCTCAATCTACATTTCCGTTCCAGGTCTCTCTTTGAGCTCTAGGCCCACATTTCCATTATGCATTTCCATCAGGATGTCCACAGGCATCCAAAAGTCAATGTGGCCAAAATGAACAAATCACTAAGCACATGCCCCTAACCTGCAGCTCTTCCTACATCCTCAATCCAAACCAGAAACCAGGGATTCATCCAAAAAAAAAAAAAAAACCCCAACTCACTGCCATCAAGTTGATTCCGACTCATAGTGAGGCCCTTTGGGTCTCCGAGGTGGTAAATCTTTATGGAAGTAGATTGCCCAGTCTTCCTTCTGCAGAGTGGCTGGTGGGTTTGAACCAGCCAACTTTCTGGTTAGCAGTCAAATGCCTTAGACGCTATGCCACCAGAGGTCCTTAGGAATTCATCAACCACTCATTTTCTCAGTCTCTACTTCCAACTGAGCTAAGTTTTACTCATTCCACTTCATAAATAACTTTATATCCTCTCCTCTTTATGACCAATTATACTCCCTTTCTTCATCATATTTTCTCACCTCATTAAAATCCCTGTCTCCAGCCTTTCTTCCTATAGCAGACTGCTGGGTGTCCCCCAGCGTCTGTCCCCGCTTTCTTTCACAGCCTACCAGCTCGCCTTGCTATAGATGTGGCTGTGTGTCTAGGTTCTGGCCAGTAGACACTTCTGAGCAAAAGTGCTATATGACACTTCCAGGTTTCATTCTTAAAAGGGAGCCACTATTTCATCCTTTGCACAGTTTGAAATGCTAAAGTGGAGATAAGCTGTTGTTAGTTGGCAGGGAGTCAGCCTCCAATCATGGCAACTCCATGCATCCTTGTCCTGTGCCATCCCCACGGTCAGTTGCAGGTCAGACTGTTGTGATCCACAGGTTTCCACTGGCTGATTTTCAGAAGTAGATTGCCAGACCTTTCTTCCTGGGCCATCTTAATCTGGAGGCTCCACTGAAACCTCACCAGCATCACAGCAACATGCAAGCCTCCACTGACAGATGGGTGGTGGCTGCACATGAGGTACATTTAAATCCACGTATCCTACATGGAAGCCAAAAATGCTACCACTAAACTACCATTGCCCCCAGAGCCAAGCTAGTTTCAATTATATTGAGGAGAACCACACCTTAGGGAATGGCAGAGCACCAAGATAGAAGGAGCCTGGATCCCTCTATGATCTCATGGAGCAAAGCAGCTTAACAGTTTGGTTCTCCTGCCTCCCACTGAACTGCTACACTAAGAGAGAAAGAAACCCCCACCTTCAATTTGGGATGTCTTTAACATACATTTTAATTTATATAATCACTCTCTGATCTATTTTTTTTTAAATGCACACTTGAACCCACTACTCTACACTAAACTCTGTCAATAGTATCCCCATTGCCCTTAGGAGAGAATCCAAACTTCTATAAAAGATTTAAAAGACCCTAAATGACTAGGTTCCAGTGTTACCTCCAGGCACAAACCAAAAGTTTTACTAATTCTTTGAAACAAAAAATGTATTCCATCCAATTTCTCCTATTGCTTATTGCTATTAGCATGTTAGAACACTGAAACGTTGTTTTTAATGAGCATCTTTGTGGTGGTTATGTTTGTATGCCAACTTGGCTGGGTCTGGTTGAGCGGCTGGGCAGCTGGTGGTACTTATTCCCCAGGATGAGAGTGGCAATCAACTCCATGGTGGGATCTACCACAAGCAGCTAAGTAGCTGCCTTTGCTTATGTGGTCTGCTTCCTGAATATAAGGAGAAGCCTTGGGAATGGTTTCTAGTTTATGGCACACTTGGACCCTGCATGTAGCCATGTCATTATTCAGCAGCCTGCTATGCTCTGCTGACCTTGGGACTTACAATGGACTTAAATTAATGGCCTGCTGTGTACTTTGGTAACATCAGGACTGTGCCTTTTTACTTGTCAACCTTGGACTTCTCAGCCTCAGCAGCCAACAGCTGTCTGAGTGAAGAAATGCCTCTAGCTCCAGTGGACTGGGAACTGAGGCAGAGCTGGACCCCAAGGTTGAGGGGCTTTCACCCAGTCCCTAGGGCCTGGCACTTTGAACTTGGACTTAAAGCCTCTGAACTGTGAGAGAACAAACTCCTGTTTGTTAAGGCCATCCCATTTGTGGTATATATTCCTGTCAGAGCAGCACTAGGTAACCAAAACAATGTTGTTTCAAAGATCTGGTGCCAACTACCTTGTTGTTGTTAGCTGCAATAGTGTTGGCTCCTCCTACTCATGGTGACCTTATGTATAACAGAATGAAATGTTGCTCAGTCCTGCATCTTTCTCCCAGTTGCTGGCATATTCAAGTTCATCCTTGAGGCTATTGTGCCAATCCATCTTACCAAGGGTCTCCCTTAACGTCATTGTTTTGTACTTCACCTAATATGATCTCCCTCTTCAGTGATGGGTCTTTTTCAATGGTGGATCCAAAGTAAGCAGATGGACAATACTGACAATATTCTGTTGTGATCCATAGGATTTTCACTGACTAATTTTTGGAAGTATATCACCAGGCCTTTCTTCCTAGACTGCCTTAGTGTGAAAGGTCTTCTGAAACCTGCCCACTAGGATGTCCCTGCTCAATTTATTATACTGGTGGTGTAGCTTCCAGCATCATAACAACACGGGAGTCACCACAGTAAGACAAACTCACAGATGAGTGGTGGACTATCTTGACAGAGCAAAAATTAAAATCAAATACATGTATCTGACATATTTCAATTACTCTGTTTCTCTGTCTATATCTCCAACACACACACACACGCATACAAGGATGCACACATGCACATGCATACAGCCTACCAAGGACATGCTAGAGCAGGCTTGCACCAATTTACAAGAACCAACTGTTAAATTTTCAGCAATTTGGTTACCTGACATCAAACATGGCCATCATTAAAAATTAAATTATATAAATTTACAATTAAATAAATTATAAGCAAAGTGTAATAAATAAGCAATACCCTGAGGATAAAATGGAATGAACATACAACAAGGATGAAGCTCAAACTAATCGTATTGAAGCCAGATAAAAGAGAAATACACATTGCATTATTCTATTTATATAAAATTATAGAAGATGGAAACTAAGCTATAGTGATAAAAAGCACATCAGTGGCTGGCTTAGGACAAAGGGTAGGGAGCTAGGAAGGAGTGGGATAGAAAGATTACAAAAGGACATGAGGAAATTTTGAGGAGTGATGGATATGTTCCTTATCTTGATTGCAATGATAGTTTCATGGATGTATACATAAAATTGTACACTTTTGTATATCAATTATATCTCAATAAAGCTGTTAATAAAAACAGAAAACTCATCACTTCCTAATTACTTTACTACATTTGATTATCTATTACTCTTAAGGTTTCTTTATCTGTATGGTGGAGAAACTATATGATGACGCTATTTGCCATCTTCCCAAGTTCAGTGATGCCACTTTGATAGCCTGAAATTGGCCCTATGGGAATATTTACACCATGGACTTCAGCAAATACTACAAATCAGTTCTTTTTATTTTTTTCATTTTGCAGTGTTTCCTCCCCTCCCCTCTCACCCCTGGCAACCAACAAAAAAAGTTTCCTTCCATATATAAAGCTTTCCTTGACTTTTTATAATAATGAACTAATAGAAGAATGGATAACCAAACTATAATTCATACACACAATGGAATTCTATACAACCTTAAAGAATAACATAGAATCAGCAAAACACCGCATAATGTGGATGAACTTGGCGGACATTATGCTGAGTGAAATAAGTCAGTCACAGGAGGGCAAATACTCTATTAGTTCAAAAGGAAATAAGGAAATCAATACCATTTACAATAGCTACCAAAAAAAAATAAAATAAAACACTTGGGAATAAAGCTCACCTGTGCAAAGAAAACTACAAAACACTACTTCAAGAAACCAAAAGAGATCTAAATAAATGGAAGAACATACCATGCTTGTGGATAGGAAGATTGAACATTGAAAATGTTAATTCTACCCAAAATAATCTATACATTCAATGCAATCCCAATCCAGATCCCATCAACATTCTCTTGCCCGTGTAATGGATTCAGCCCTTTGTAAAAAATCAGCTGACCATGAGTGGATGGATCTATTTCTGGGTTCTCAATTCTGTTCCACTGGCCTATGTGTCTGTTGTTGTACTGGTACCAGATTGTTTTGACTACTGTGGCTGTATAGTAGATTTTGAGATCTGGGAGTGTGAGACCTCCTTTGTTCTTTGCTCTTCTTCATTTGGAAATTTTTTCTTTCAGAGTTTTATATATGCCATCCCATTGCCTTCTTTCCTGCATGGTTTCTGCTGAGAAATCCGAACTTATCTTATTGGTTGGCCTTTGTAAGTAACTTTTCCTTTTTCCTGTGGTACTTTCAGGATTCTTTCTTTGTCTTTGGTTTTGGTGAGTTTGATGATGACGTCTTGGTAATTTTCTTTTGGGGTCTGTCCTGTTTGGGGTTCGTTGCACTTCTTAAATGGATATATTCTCATCTTTCATCATATCAGTGAAATTCTTGTCCAAAAAATCTTTGACAATTTTCTCTGCGGTTTTGTCTCTTCCTGTTCTGGAATTCTGATTACATGTAGGTTATTGCTTTTGATGGCATCCCACATGAACCTTAGACTTTTTCATTTTGTTTTGATCTTTTTCCTGATTGATCCCCTTCCAAAGAAGTATTGAGATATTTATCTTCAATCTCACTAATTCTATCTTCCGTTAATTCAATTCTACTCCTTTGCCTGTTCAATGTGTTATCTATTTCTGAGAATTTAGTATTAATCTTCTGGATTTCTATCTGTAGATTTTGTATTATTTCTAATTTTTCATTTATTTTGTCATTTTTTTTGTATTGTCTTCCAAATTGTTCTAGGTTTTTCTCTGTGTTTTCCTTAGTTTTGTCAGTGTTTTCCTTGATCTATCTCTCAATCCATCATAAGTACCTAAACATAATTCTTTGAATTCCTAGTCAGGGAGTTCCAATGCTGCTTCTTCCTCAGGGATGTGTTCTGCGTCTGGATCCTGGTCCCTTGTTTCTACTGCTATCTTGCTTCTTTGTGTGGACTGTGATGGTCTGTTGTCTCTGAGACATTGTGATGTTTTTGTGTTTATATTTAATTGGTGATTTTATGTTGAAGTGATTTGCCCAAGATTTTTGTTTTCTTTGGATGTATCTGAGTAAGCAGGATACTGTGATTCTCTATTCACTAGTTGGCAGCACTTATCACTCACCACCTGTCTCCTTTCCAGTCATCAGCCTCCCATCTGTCTGTGCTGTCTTTGGCAAGTGGAGCCTTTTCCTGGGTCCCAGGAATCTGAATGCAAGTGCTGTCACTTTAAATATCCAAAATGGCTGTGCTCAGCTATCATTTCTAAACATTCAAAATGGTTACACCCAGCTGCTGCTTGTAAACACTCAAAATGGCTGCGCCTTCCAGAAAGCCAAAAGTCCACAGTTCTGTTTGTCTCCTTCTTTGCTGTTTCACTTTTCAGTCATCAGATACCCGTGGAGTAGTCCATGCAGCCCTTGGTGAGCAGGGCTGATTTTTAGGTTAATTCTCAGTCCTAACACCATTTGGAAATATTCAAGCTGTTCATGCCATCAGGACTGCTGACAGTCTGCAGCTCCATTTTTCTCCTTACTCACTGTTTTCATTCAGGTTCTTCTGCTAGTTGATGTTTAATCCTTCTGTATCCTTCCTTTCAAAGCTCAGGGCTCCCAGATTATCACCTGTATCTGTGTCAATTGGTTTCTCTCTTCTTTGTTGAAGAGGGTCTCTGTAGCTTATCTGCCTATTCTGCCATCTTCACAATCTTTTTCTACAAATCATGTCTTGATTTATTCTTTTGTTGATAGTGTAGGCTTAAGAGAGTCATGAAAAAATGTTAATGCAGATTAAACTTTAAAATGTGTCATGGTAAAGCTATTCCATGTAAACAGCACAAGAAAATTAAGAAACTTATTTTAGTATTCAAAACCTATTAAATGATTAAGAAAGGATGTCACTCACATCACTCATGAATGAATAAAGTTCCAACATATTCTTTGTTGCTTCTTTGATTCTTTGATTGTGTCTTATCTTTAATTTAAATGAAAATATTAACCAAAGTTCATGATGAAGCTACATTCATTCATCAGTTGCAACCATGGATTGGCTATGGATACAAGAATGAGGCAAAAATCAATTAAAGCTTTTTGTGAGAATCATTTGGTTATGTTGTTGTTATTAGTTGCTGTCAAGTTGGCTCCAGCCCATGGCAACCTCATGTTTAACAGAGCAAAACAATGCTCAGTCCTGTGGCATCTTCTTCATTATTCATATGAATCTTAGTTTCCTAGAGTTGCTAGAACAGAAATACCAGAAGTGGGTGACTTTAACAAACAAATCTACCTTCTCACAGTTTAGGAGGCTGTTGTTTTGGTTGTTAAATGCCATCAAGTTGGTTCCAACTCATAGGAACCTTGTGTACAACAGAACAAAATACTGTCTCATCCTCACAATTGTTGCTCTATGCTTGAGCACATTGCTGCAGCCACTGTGTCAATGCATCTCCTTGAGGGTCTTCCTTTTTTTGCTGACCCTCTACTTAACCAAGCATCACCTATTTCTCTAGGGACTGGCCCCTCCTGAAAACATGATCAAAGTACAAGGGGCAAAATCTCACCATCTTTGCTTCTAAGGAGCATTCTGGCTATATTTCTTACAAGATAGATTTGTTTGTTCTTCTGGAAGTCCATGGTATATTCAATATTCTTCACCAATACCATAATTCAAATGCATCAATTCTTCTCCAGTATTTCTTATTCATTATCTAGCTTTTACATGCAAATGAGGCAAGTGAAAATGCCATGGCTTGGGTCTGTAGCACCTTAGTCCTGAATGTGACATCTTTGCTCTTTAACACTTTAAAGAGGTCTTCTGCAGTAGATTTTTCCAATGCAATACATTGTTTGATTTCTTGACTGCTGTTTCTATGAGTGTTGATTATGGATCCAAGTAAAATGAAATTCTTGACAACTCCAATCTTTTCTTCATTTATCATGATGTTGCTAATTGTGAGGATTTTTGTTAAGAGGCTAGAAATCCAAATTCAGGGCACTGGCTGTAGGAGATGGCTTTCTAACTCTCTAGGCTCTGGGGGAAGGTCCTTCCCTCTTTTCAGATTCTGCTCCTTGATTCCTTGGTGATCAAGGACACATATACTTATAGTGGCGTCTTCCCTTCTATTTGTGTTTCCTTCTCTGTGTCTAATCTGCTCTTTTTATATCTCAAAGGTAATTGGTTTAAGTCACACCCTACATTGATTTGGTCTCATTAATATAACATACAAAGTCCTATTCCTAAATGAGATTACATCCATAGGCATAGGGGTTTAGGATTTATAATACATATTTTAGGGGGATACAATTCAGTCCATTACAGCATGTTTGAGTCCATTGTTATAGCCCTTGTATCAATCCACCTCATTAAGATTTCCCTCATTTTTACTGACCCTCTACTTTACCAAACTAATGTTCTTTTCTAGAAATTGGCCTTTCCTCCAGTGGTATCTTTAAGGGGGTAGGGGTTGGACCACACCAAGTGACACTGTCAGAAGGGGTGAAACCAGAATGACTATTCATAAAATTTTTGTGCAGTGTTTCAGCAGAAATTTACTT
>NW_006921805.1:844895-859946 GCF_000298275.1 Orycteropus afer afer
TTTCTAGGTATAGGATCATATCATCAGCAAATAGGGATAGTGTGACTTCTTCCTTACCAATTTGAATGCCTTTGATTTCCCTTTCTTGCCTTATGGCCCTGGCTAGGATTTCCAGTACAATGTTGAATAGAAGTGGTGATAGTGGGCATCCACTACAAATACTCACTGTTGTTTTCGTTGCTGCAGGTGTTTTTATAGTTATTGATTTTGTCAAATTTTCTGGTGGTAATTAGTATTTGTGAACCTATATCAATAACTTTTTTGAGAATGAAGTAGTAATCAAAGGAAAAGGAGAAAATCAAACAAGGCTCAGTTACCAACAATGTTTTAACTTCAAATGTTGTAATTCAATGTTGAAAGAATTTACAATACAATTTTGTTGTTAGTATTCAGATAATCTAAGAAATATTACATTTAAACAATTTACAACTCTATTAATCACATACTATTCTATGATTAAATTGATAATAAACATTACTAAGAATTCTTTATGGTCTGGTGTAGGAGGATGTCCATGGGGGAGGACAGGCACTGTGGGTTACCACACTTGGTGATACCAACCCTAGTAATGCCACTCTTCCTGATGACATAGCCAAAGTAAGCAAGTCAAAGTCTCACCTTCCCTTTTCTAAGGAGCATTCTTGTATTTTTTTCTGTCACTGAATTGCTCATTCTTTTGACAGTCTACAGTATATTTAATATTCTTCACCAACACCACAACTCAAATGCATCAATTTTTTTTTCTACTCTTTTTTCATTGTCCAAGTTTCATAGGCATATGAAGCAATTGAAAAGACCATGGCTCACATTAGTCATTAAAGTGATGTCTTTGCTTTTTAAAACTTTAAAGAGTTTCTTTGACTAGATTTGTAAAATGCAATACATCAGTTAATTTCTTCACTATTGCTTCCATAGACATTGATTGTTGATCCAAGTAGAATGAAATCATTGACAACCTCAATTTCTTCACCATTCATCATGATGTTTTTATCAGTTCAGTTGTGAAGATTTCTGTTTTCTTCATGGTCAGACATAATCCATACTAAAGATTATAGTTTTCAACCTTCTGCAGTTAAGTGCTTCAAGTTGTCTTCATGTTTGGCAAGCAAGTTTGTGTCATCTCCATCTCCCAGGTTGTTAAGGAGTCTTCCTCCAATCCTGATGTTGAGTTCTTCTTCATACAGCCCTGCTTCTTAGATTATTTTTTCAACATACAGATTGAATAAAGTGAAAGGATACATTTCTGCCAAACACCTTTTTCAATTATAATCTACTATTGGTTATATAGACTTTATAATAGAAAATATTGCATATATAACTGTAAATTATGTGCTACACAGTAAAGTTTATAATAAACTTATTTTAAAAGTTTTTCAGAAAGCTGGTTATTAAATATTTACCAGTATTGTATTGTTATTACTGTCATTATGACATCATTTGCAAGATACCTATTCCATTTCCTGGTGTTCCATGCTCCTTCTTCACCTCAGTTCTTTATTATGTAGCTCTCTAGTTAAGAAAGTTTTTGTTTGTGTTTATTTTTTATTTTATTTGTTTATTTATCCCAATACCAGAATTCTGTATAAGAAAGGAGGACGCTAGTTTGATCAAACAAGAAAGAAGCGTACCTTCTTAGTGAGAGGGGAAGATCGCAACTGCTTCAATATAATCTACTATCTTTTCTTTTATGTCTGTCACATGATAAGTTCTGGGTATCATGCTTCACTGCTGATAAGGTGCTTACACATAACTATTTATGCTTTAACACAAGCTGGCTATAGTCACTTCCACAAAACCAAAAGGATATACTTGTCATTGAGTCGATTTTGACTCATGGCAACACGATGTTGTTACAGAATACAACTGCCTCATATGGTTTTCTTGGCTGTAACCTTTATGGGAGTATATCTTCAGGCCTTTATTCTGTCACACCACTGGGTGGGTTTGAACCACCAGCCGTTAGGTCACCAGCCAATAACAAACCATTTGCATCACCGAGGGACCTCTGTGGCTGTGTTGTAAAAACTATCATAGGTTTGATTAAGGCTGTTGCAGAGAGAAGTACAGGGGTTTGTTGCATTACATTGTCTGAGCCCAGAGGTGACAAAGCCTTGAAACCAAGATTACCTTACCATAAAAACATGTCAGCATTATGATTATAGAGATAGAAACATTTCCTAGATTTTCCTGCAAAGCCTGGAAAGACATAAAAATGAAAGTACTCAAAAATGAAGGTGAACTTTTTCCTTTGTTTTGAATTCTATTGATGTCACCATGATATTATTGGCACGATGACTGCACAAATAATTTTTTAAAAGCCCACTGCCATCGAGTCAATTCCACCTTATAGAGACCCATTAGGACAGAATAGAACTGCTCCATAGGGTTTCCAAGCCTGTAAATCTTTACAGAAGCAGACTGCCTCATTTTTCTCCAGCGGAGTGGCTGTTGTTGTTATGTGCCATCAAATCAGACTCGACTCATAGCGACCCCTCTTTAGGTTTCTGAGGCAATATCACTACGGAAGTAGATTGCCCAACCTTCCTTCCGAGGAGTGGCTGGTGGGTTTGAACCGCCAGCCTTCTGATTAGCAGTCAAGTGCCTTAGACACTACGCTACCAGAGAGCTCTATCCTTTAGAAAAGCATAAAAATAATTTCGGCACCATTTTTCCTACCATAGAATACCTAGCAGCCCGGTAATGTGAAATACTTTATGATCAGAAGGGTTATGCTGAGGATATTCTTTTCCAAGCCATAGCAGGGGAAAACTTAACTCAATTTCATCTGTTCCCTAAGTTATTGTTTCTCTGTTCCTTATGCTACTACTTTCCCAGAAAATGATTACTCATCCTATAGGTTGAAATTATAGCCACATTCAGATTAGAGCCTCTGAAGTATCAAAGGTAAAGTGCATTCAAAGGCCTTGAAAGCAGTGGTTAAACCATTAATGAATCTTTCACAGAACCTTGACAAGAGATGATAAAACTATGAGCACTTCTCTCTTTCCCAGCCTATTACATGTGAATAATGATATAGGGATAGTTCAGAATTTGGGAGGTGCAGGAGAAAAGAGAGGTGTATTATTTTGAAAAAATTCTCATGAACTCATGGTGATTCTCTTATAAAAAGTCATTTTTCCCTCCTCTTTATTGTTCCTCCAGGCTATGGAAACATTTCTGTTTACATTTTTTTTTCATTCATAAATGTGTTAGTTATTTTTCTCCCACCTACTTCCCTCAAAATGGGAGGGTGTTTTGTTTCTTTTTCCCTCACTATTCTTCTAGCTATTTTATTATTTTCCTCAATATCACTTCTCTTTCCTCTTATTTTCTCTCACAATTGATCATAGTGTAGAACTTAAGTTTATTTTCTAATTGGTATCGTATATCTGAAATTGCACGTATATTCTCTATTCTTCATTGTAAAATTAGAGTTTGGAGGAGGAGAAAGGAACTAACATTTATTAAACACTTTAGTTCCAGATATTATGCAAGGGGCTTTACTAACATAAGTTCATTTAATCATTTTAACAGCTGTGGTGGTGTCTTAGTTATCTAATGCTTTCATATCAGAAACACCACAAATGAGTGGCTTTAATGAACAGAAATTTATTTTCTTATAGTTTGGGAGGCTAGAAGCACAAATTGAGGCCCCCAGCCCTAAGTGAGGACTTTCTCTCTTGTCAGCTCAGGGGGAAGGTCCTTATCTCCTTTCAACACCTGCACTTGGCATCAAGCTTCCCCTGGGTCTAGAAAGTTCTCAGCATGAGTTCAAAGGATGCATTCTCCTCCTGGCTCTTCTTTCTTGTGGTAGTCAGGTCCTTCTCTCTCTCTCCCTCTGTTTGTTTTTCTCTTCTTTTGTGTCTTATGAGATAAATGGTGCAGGCCACACCTCAAGGAAACTCCCCTTATAGCGAATTAGGGCTGGGACCTGAGTAAGGGTATTGCATCCTACCTTAATCCCCTTACAACTGAATAGCTGATCACATCACATGGGATGATCACATCATTACATAACAGCCAAATTACATCATTATATAACTGACAAACCACTGAGAAATATGGTCAAGCCAAGTTGAGTATATTTTTGGAAGACATAATTCAATCTGGAATTTGGAGACATAATTCAATCTAGAACAGGTGGATTCAATTGTTGTTCAGAAATATTCACTCCCTCCCCCTCACTTCCTGAGAAAAGCATACTTTCCTTTCCTGGGATGTTGGGCTCGCCCAGGTGACTGCTTTGGCTCCATATTGGGCAAGGTGTACTTCCTTTCTCCTTAATTTTGGTCTCAGTCATATCACATGCTTTGGCCAATGGGATGTTAGTAGTAGAAACTCAAAATACATTTTCATAATTGAGCTTGCCCTCTTTCTTCTACTATGCCCTGAGAAAAACATGCTCAGGCTAGCCCTCTAGCACAAGAAGAAGGAGGAGACTCTCAGAGAACAAGATGACTCTGACCTCTCTCCTAGCCAAACATGCCCGCACAAGGACGTGAACCCTGGACCCTCAGATTAAATTCTGATATTCTACTATCTGAGGTGTCCAGGCATCCTGGAATTTGTGGCTTTTGTTATAAAGAAATAGTTAAACAAAACACAAATCTATGAGCTAAATAAAATGTAACCAAAATGGAAACTAAGGGTAGCCCATAGTCACACAAGTAAAATGCTGAAGAACCAGGATTTGTACCTAAAATCCAATGCTCTTTTAACTATAGGATGCAGCCTCTCTAAGCTTTATATTGCTCTTCTCACAGAATAAATAAAATAAATTTGATTTTTACTTTCATGTGCCTCTCAGTTGAATTACGCTGTGGTCAATAACCATCCCTAGAAAGTATACTCTTTCTCTTACCCAGAAATTTGACTTCCTAGAATCATACCTTTCCTTATTCTGTGAGTTCTCAACGTGGCCCACCGATAACAGAAATAAAAAAAACTAATAACTGGTTATTCCAAAAAATGTAATTTTATATATATGTGTGTAATTTGCTTTTTAAGCTCAGAATTGATCAGATATGAAGAGCAAGTGCTGGGTGCAAGTATATAATGGATAATCATTTCCTCCTCTGCTTCAGCTCGGAGAAAGAGTGTGTGATAAAGCTGAAGTATTCCAAGTGGTTGGCCCTGATAACACAGTTCTCAGAGCTCGGCAGGAATTGGTGGTGTTTCTGCTGAGTCACTTGTCATTATTTTTCAGAACTGATAGTACTGAAGAGAAATACCTTAAAAATGAGGAAACAGGACAACTACAGTGCCATTATTTTTAAAAGACCGGAAGCCTCCCCTAGGTATTAGAGATTGATCAATTGAACTTCAATATCTGCAAAGGCACGAGAACTAATAGTCGATCTGAAATGATGATCTAGTCAATTCAATTGTCAGCCAGAATTGACTTACTTTGCTAGCTCAACTGTACATGGTAAATCGTTAAATATCACTAGTAGTGGTTATAAGGTGGATAGGGAATATTGCTTTTGTTTGTGGATCTTTGGCATGTAATTGAAGGTTTCTTAATTTTAGCACTATTAACATTTTTACCTGGATAACCCTTCATTGTGGGGGCTGCCCTCTGCATTGTAAGATGTTTGACAGTATCCCTGGTCTCTACTCACTATATGCCAATGTCTCCAACCAAACACCAAATCCATTGCCTTCAAGTAGATTGAACTCATAGCAACCATATAGGACAGGACATAGCTTCCCCAAAAGATTTCCAAATCTTTATGGAAGCAGACTGACACATTTTTCTCCTGTGGAGCAAGTGGTGGGTTTGAACCACTGACCTTTTGGTTGGCTTCTAAGCACTTAATCACTGTGCCACCAGGGCTCCCTCCATTGTCTGCGATGTTGCAAGATGCCCTGGAAGGGCAAAATTGCCCACTGTTGAGGACCACAAGAACACACATTAAAAAAGCAAACCTGTTGTCCTAGACTCAATTCTGAGTCATGGTGATTCTTTGTGTTACAAAGTAAAACTCCTCCATGGTGTTCTCTTGGCTGTAATCTTTACAGAAGCATATCACCAGGCAGTGCCACTGGGAGTGTTCGAATGTCAGCCTTCAGGTGGAAAACTGCTTGTACCATCCAGGGACCTGAAACACATACATACTTTGTTTAATTGTAATTATTTGGTAAGAGCTCTGGTAGCATAGTGCCTAAGGCACTTGACTGCTAACCAGAAGGCTTACAGTTCAAACCCACCAGCCGCTCCTCGGAAGGAAGATGGGGCAATCTACTTCTGTAGTGATACTGCCTCAGAAACCCAAGGAGGGGTTGCTATGAGTCGGGTCCGACTTCACAGCACATAACAACAACAACAACACAATTATTTGGTATGCCAAACCATGATGAAACCTGCTTTCATTGGGCCTTACCTGTTCGTGAGAATGTACCATAAATGTCAGCAAATAATACCCATGTTATATGTTTTGTTTTGTTTACCAACCACAGACCCTCCCCTTGTTACTTTCATAAGTTCACTATGTCATTTTTTTTTCCACATGTTTCTGACTTCATTTTCTATTTCTGGTCACATGTAAACATCACTTATGGTAGAAATTAATTTTATATTACTTGAAATTTAAGTTAAAAGTATTTGCCAGTTATATATCACTTTCAAAAGTGATATATAAAATATAACTTTTATAATTTCCTGATAAAACATTATCATCATTCTTGTGACTGGAGCAGTAGGATGCTATGTTGAAACCAAAGAGTATATGAATGCACAAAGAACTACAAATTAGTAAGTAAGAAATGATCCTAGGCTTAACACTAAAAGAACAAGAGGTTATTTATATTTTATTGCTTTCATAAAACTTAAACTGAAACATAATTTGGATAATCAGTCTTTGAAGTCAAAAAATAAAAGTCTCCAGAAGAAACTGTGTTCTCATCTTAAAATAGGCCTAATGGTTTCAAATAAGACAATCTGATAAGGTTTTCACACTCAAATGTTGAGCTAATGTACTATAATTTTTAACATAAATTAATAGAAACAAATGCACAGTTTCAATTGTTCATTTTCCAATTACTGGGGGACTATAAAACACGATCCTTGACTTCTTGACTATGGCTTAAAATTTTATTATACAATTATGATCAAAAGTAACATTTTCAGACTATTTTTATACACATAAATGGGAGAGTGAAAGAAGTAAACAGAATGAAAGAAAATTAACAGAATGATATGATTTACCTTTAACGTGGGAGGATGATGAATGAGGCCAAAATTCACTTCTGAAAATGTCACAAGACATGTGCAGTATATACATTGGTGTGCTATGCTAGAACTGTTTAATTTAATTTCATAATTTTCGTGTGTCATATGTGTGGGTGCAATATTTACGTGGGCACATTTATTTGCAAAAAAAAGAAAATACAGCACTCACCAGACCTGGCCCCCACTGACATTGCACAGACCATTGTTGTTGTTGTTGTTATGTGCCGTCGAGTCAGCCCCGACTCATAGCGACCCCTCCTTGGGTTTCCGAGGCAGTATCACTACGGAAGTAGGATTGCCCAACCTTCCTTCCGAGGAGTGGCTGGTGGGTTTGAACTGCCAGCTGTCTGGTTAGCAGGCCAGTGACTTAGCCACTATGCTACCAGAGCTCCCGCACAGACCATTAGCACTCCTGAAAGGCCTGAAGTCTCACTCTGCTCTTCTGGGAGTCATCAGGGATTGTCCCACAAACATGCTACAAGTCTTCAGCTACTGTTACCATGTGCTGCTGCCATTCTATCCTCCCCTGCTCTGGCCTCCCTCTGTGATGCCTGCTGCCTGGGAAGCCATTTGAGGCACCTGCCCGAGTCAATGCTGCCAATGTCTATCAGGATGTCTGTGCTGCCTCCCAGGGCTCTCAGAGATGCGAGCCCTGAAAGGGCAGACTGATACCACGTTCCCTAGAGTCCTTACCATATCCGACTCATTCTAGGATCCTTCTGGGAGAGTATCTGTGTGTCATACTGCATTACCTAGGCACCCAGCAAATACTGATTGTACCCCATCCTCAATTACACAAAATCTGTCAGGAAAAGAATTTTGGGGGGCTCAATGGTTCTCAAACAATTTGGCCAATGCTTCTCAAGTGTCATGTGCATAACAAGCACCCAGGGATCTTGTTAAAATACTGATTCTGCTTCAGTAGATCTGAATGGAGCCTGAAGGTGTACATTTCTTACAAACTCTCAAGTGAGACTGGCTGCCATACCACATTTTAAGTAGCAAGATTTTAGCTGATGTGAGACTCACCTGGAGTGTAGATTCCTAGGCCATTTCACCAGTTTTGATTCATGTCTCCGTGGGTCCTAGGAATCTATGTTTTCAACAACTTTCCCTAGCTAGTTCAGAGTCCACATTTTGAGAAACGTTGGCCTTTAGCCCTCATCTTTATAAGACTGAGAAACATATTCTGTAGAGTAGACCCAGTCCATGGAACTCTAAAGCCAAATTTATAGAAATGTTCTCTTCCTGATTACAAGCTCCCTCCCTACAGGCAAATCATCTTCTGCAAATATATGTTTGGTGATACCCAGAGTCATCAGTTTGCCCAGATCAGCAAAATCCCCCAGCAGGTAACCCAGGTTAAATGCTTGCTGGGCCCCCAGCAGAGTGAAAGGCTGGAATACAGGGAGAGCCTTTAAAATGAAAGACACAATTACCAACATACCTTAGAAAATGATTCAGCCATTTGAAAATACGCATTTGGAAAATCCTGAACCTCGTGGCCGGAGAGGCCACAGATCTGCCAGTCCCTGGGGTCTTTTGGATGAGCAGTTCTTTAAGACATAGGAAGTGAAAGATGTGTGCTACCTGGAAATACCTCAGATATTTTGGATTTTCAAGGAAGACTACATCTTTTGTTTGTGCAGCACCTTCATAGGTTAAAATCCATAGAGGCCTCCCTTTCTGGGGTTCATCCACAGAAGTCTTCTATGCTCCTTTTTCCCTATAAAAGTCATACTTTCCAATGAATAACTTCCCTACCCCTCAAAACAGGGACAAGGCATCAAATGAAAAACAGAATAGTTCCAACAGAAGACAGAAAGAGATGGATCCCAAGGTTCAGGAGAAAGTAGACCAGTGTTATGATGCATTAATTTAAAAGGGACCCCTAGACCGAAAATTGAAGTTCCATAACTAGGGATGAATGTAAGGACCACACACTGGGATCCTACAATGCAACTAGCAGTATGCATGAATTATCTTCTATCTCCTTCACAAGGAAAATGAGACATCATCATTTCCACTTTACTGATGAAGACACAAGGGGGTTCAAAGAATTTGAGTGCAAGAGAGAAAGATTCTGGGTTCCTGATCCAAGGGAGCTGCCCTATCAGCCCTCTGCTGCTTACATTGAAATTTCTATCTTCTTTAATTCACTGTTATTTCAGGTCTATTAGAGTACCTGAAACCAGTAATTCAATGATTATAACCAAATTCTATGTCCAAAAATAGGGCATTTAAACATCAAAATTTAGGAGAATTCCCTATCATTTGTCTATTGGGGCTTTCCTTTGATAGCATTTTTGCACATAAATAAAGAGCAGAATGTTCATTGTTTGACCTTTGGGCTTCTCTAGGCTCACCTCCACGCCCCCGTTACCGCTAACGCCAGTAAGGCATCTATCAAACTCTTCAGTATGCGAAGAAATGTCCTGATAGATTTGGTGGTATAAGACTAAATCTACCAGGAAGGAAAAAAAAAAAAAAAAAGTCACTTTCAATTTGACATATGAAGAAACCTATCATACTATTATCTTTCTTTATGGAAACTTGTACTGCAAAGGATGAAGTGCTAAACCAAAACAGATTGATAAATATGCCAGTGTGGTTTTCTCACTTAATTCCAGTTTTCTCCAGTTAATTTCAAAATAGATATCCATCTTCTTGCACACTATTTTTATAAAAATAAATAGCCAACATTTTACATTTAGGTTATGATCCAATCCTCTAATCTCTTAAGAAATATGGATACCATGACCATATAGCCCACATCTTCCAGGCCAACCCAATTTCAAACATTTTTCAGTCATCATCCTCAGATCCTGGTCTGTGATTCACTCCTGTGTCTGAGAGTGCATTCTTGTTTTTCTCATTTAAAATAATACAATATAGACTCCCAACATCTAAAAAGTTGTTATCTCACACTTTTTCTGGAATACATTATATTAGAATAATCTGAACCTAAATCTTTCTTTGCTTTCAACACCAACTTTTCCTTTTGTTTCCAAAGACCCTAATCATTATGTCACATTTTTATTATTTACCTATGCACTATATTTACTATTTTTGATTTGCTTGGTTTTGTCTGTGTGCATATGTATATATCAATCCCTTTGCCTAGACTATGTTGTTGTTGTTAGCTGCCATTGAGTAAGTCCTTAACTCATGGCAACCCAATGCACAATGGAACAAAACATTGCTGGTCCTGAACCAGTCCCATGATTGGATGCATATTGTACTATTGTAATCCCTAGAGTTTCATTGGCTGGCTTTCAGAATTAGATCACCAGGCTTTTCATCGTAGTTCATATTAGTCTGGAAGCTTCACTGAAATCTGTTCAACATCATAGCAAAACTCAGGTCTCCACTGAGGGACAAGTGGTTGTGGCTGTGCATGATGCATGAAACACATTGGCTGTCATCAAACCTCCTGGACAGAAGATAAGAATTCTTCCACTTAACCACCTCATTGCCCATACTTTGAAAATAGGGACCTCATTGCATTTGGCTGGCACCAAAATATGTTTAATAATTATATTGTTGTTAGGTGCCATTGAGTCATCTCTGACTCATAGCGACCCTATGTACAGCAGAACGAAACACTGCATTCTTAATAATTATATAAACAGTTATATGTCTTTAAATTAATAATAGAAAGAAAAACTGATCTTGTTTGCAAGTAAGTATGGAAGTGGGATTTCTGGGCATTAGAGGGAAAGTTGGGCCTGTTTAAGATGCATTACCCAGGCAACATGACTGGCTTGGTTGAGAGGGGAGAGGAAAGGGAATTGTGCTAATGATGTAGATGAAAAGAAGCCAGCGACAAATGTTACCTTCTTCCAATTTTGTCTAGAGCTCATCTTGTCCACAGCAATCACAGAGAACTAAATTTAACAGTTAGAAGTGAGGTCAAGGGCCAAGGGCAGACCTGGAAATTAAATCAATTCTGAAGTTGGAGAGAGAAGAATAAATGCTCTCTTGCTACACTCTAAGAGCATCTCCAAGAAAAATCAGTTCCACTAATATAAAGAATCAGAAACATGGTTTAAAAGAGAGACTGTATCTATAAAAAGCTAATTGCTCTTGTTGGTCAACAATGTGATGTGATCATAGCACCCCATTGTTTTCTTGGGGCTTGTGCCAGGGAACTGGGACCTTTACTTTCATTTATTTATATTTTAATTTTTTTAGAAGACATCTACTGTCTTTGTAGAGCAATTCAAAAGAGAGCTCATGGCTATAGATTATAAAAATAATCTTATGATTTGAAATTTCAATTTTTTTTAATACTGTATTTTTCTATAATAAGTAAAATCACTTTATTTTTTTTCCTCTCACTTCTCTTAAACTCCCAAAAAATTACTTATATTTTTTGTCCCAGAAAGATCTGCTCTGTATGTGGATCATAGGATTGAACAGGAAGCAGGATTATTTTTCTTTGAATTTTATTTGTTGTTGTTGAGAATATACACAGCAAAGCATACACCAATTCAACAGTTTCTACATGTCCAATTTAGTGGCATTGATTAATTCTTTGAGTTGTGCGTTCTCAGCCTCATTTTCTGACTTGTTCCTTCCTCATTTACCTAAACTCATAGTTTCCTAAGGTTCTTGTCTAATCTTTTGAGTTGCTATTGTCATTTTGATCCCATATAAAAAACACAACCACTGCCATGGAATTGGATCCTACTCATAGCAACCCCTCCTTGGGTTTCCTAGGCTGTATTACTACGGAAGTAGATTGCCCAACCTTCCGTCTGAGGAGTGGATGGTGGGTTTAAACCGCCAGCCTTCTGGTTAGCAGCCAAATGTCTTATCCACTATGCCACCAGAGCTCCTTTTAGCTATCCCAGTGGGAGTATAACAGGATCTCATTGTGGTTTTGATTTGCATCTCTTTGATGACTAGTGACACTAAGCATCTTTCCACGTGTTTGGACATTTGAGCGTCATCTTTGGCTATTTGAAATATCTACTTAAGTCCTTTGCCAATTTTATGAGTAGATTTTTTGTCTTTTTGTTGTTGTCAAAGTTGTTTGTGTGTGTGTGTGTGTGATTTAGGTGAAAATTTACAGAGCAAATTCACTTTCCATACAATAGTTCACATACACTTTGTCTCATGACATTGACTACAATTTATCCCAATGCAACAGCTACCCTTCCACTTCCTCCTGATAGTTACCTCTTCCTTGTGTCCATCGCTCCATGCACTCCTGTCCCCTGAGCTGTCTCCCTGTGCATAAACAGCCCTTCTTTCTCCCATGATTGATCTCTCCAAGAAGTGTATCTACCTAGTGTAAATGTTCACTTCATATGCCTGTCTTTTGTTTGGCTGGAAGCCACAGGTGTGGTTTCAATTCCAGACATGAAGGACAGTTAGGGGCCATGGTCTCAGTGGTTCCACCAAGCTCTATGGGACCAGCACACCTGGTCCCCTTTTTTTTTCCCCCAAATGATTTTGAGTTTTGTTCCACAATGTTCTCCCTCTCTATCCAGGATCTCCTACATAGATCTCCCTCCGAGTGGTTCACAGTGGTAGCCGGGCACCATCTAGTTCTTCTGGTCTCACAGTCATATAGGCTTCAGATTGCATAGTGTACCAGTCGCTAGGAATAATTATTTCCATGAATCTTTGGTTTTCTTCATTCTTCTTTGCTCTGGACGAGGAGAGACTCATTCTTGCATCTAGATGGCTGCTTACAAGCTTTTAAGATCCCAGTTGCTACTCGCCAAAGTAGGAGGTAGAACAATGTTTTGTGTAGTGTGTTATGCCAATTGAGCTTGATGTCCCCTGTGACGATGGTCCCAAGCCCGCTGGTTCAACTACTCCGTCCCTCTGGGTAGCTGGCTGTGACCAAGAAGTGACTACAACTTGTCCCTTGTCAGCTTTACTATACACCTGGGAATTCTTATAGATCATACAAATACACTTATAGGACCATTGACTGCCAACCCTATATACATAGTCTTGGGTACACTCCCCGCTTCATAGACATATCTAATAGTTCAGCTTGTCCACCCATCTATCCACTAGTATACCCATGTTTGCCTTCACTGACAATCCAGTACTGTATGTGTGAAAGGGTTCATCTTTGTTTTCTGTACATCCCTTATACCTCTCTATGTCTTCCTCTTCATGAATGCCACCATGTTGATCACTTACATTTGGTACATTGCCATCTCTTCACCCACATCAATAGTTATCTCTACCTATCTAACAGTGTTCCCTCCCCTCCCCTTCCACCCCTAGTAACCAACAAAGAAAATTTCCTTCCATACATAAACCAGTCCTTGACTTTTACAATAATGGACTAATACAATATTTGTCCTTCTGTGATTGACTTACTTCACTCAGCATAATGTCCCCCAACTTCATCCACATTATGTGGTGTTTTGCAGATTCTAGGTTATTCTTTAGGGTTGCATAGTATTCCATTGTGTGTATGCACCAAAATTTGGTTATCCATTCCTCAGTTGATGGACACCTAGGTTGTTTTCATCTTTTGTAAATAGTGCTGAGATGAACATGGGTGTGCATATGTCTGTTCTTATCATGGCTCTCACTTCTTTAGGCTATATACCTAGTAATGGAATGGCTGTGTCAAATGGTATTTCTAATTCCAACTTTTTAAGGCCTCACCATACTGCTTCCCACAGTGGTTGTACCATTTTACAGTCCCACAAACAATGTATGAGGGTCCCTATCTCTCCACATCCTTGCCAGCATTTATTATTTTCCATCATGTGAACTTTGCTACTAGTGCTGGAGCAAGATGGTATCTCATTGTTGTTTTGATTTGCATCTCTCTAATCTCTCTAATGAAGGAGCTCTGGTAGCGTAGTGCCTAAAGCACTTGACTGCTAACTAGAAGGCTGGTGGTTCAAACCCACCAGCCACTCCTCGGAAGGAAAATGGGGCAATCTACTTCTGTAGTGATACCGCCTCGGAAACCTAAGGAGGGGTCACTATGAGTCGGGTCCGACTTGATGGCACACAACAACAACAACAACAATGGCTAATGATTGTGAGCATTTCTTCATATATTTGTTGGCCTCTTGAATATCCTCCTTGGTGAAGTGTCTATTCATGTCTTCTGCCCATTTTTTAATTGGATTGTTTGTCTTTTGTTGTTAAGGTGTTGGAGTTTTCTATAAATTCTAGAGATAAGTCCCTTGTCAGAGATGTAATTACCAAATATTTTTTCCCAATCTGTAGGTTCCCTTTTGACTCTTTCAGAGAAGTCTTTGGAAGCACATAAAAATTTAATTTTTAGAAGGTCCCATTCATTTAGTTTCTCTTCTGCTGTTTGTGCATTTTAAGTTATGCTTGATAGTCTATTTATGCCATATATTGTTGTTGTTGTTGTTGTTATGTGCCATCGAGTCGGACCCGACTCATAGCGACCCCTCCTTGGGTTTCCGAGGCAGTGTCACTATGGAAGTAGATATTAGGGCCCCTAAATTTGCCCCTAGTTTTTCCTGGAGGAAATCTGCAGTTTTAGGTTTCACATTTAAGTCTTTGATCCATCTGGAATTAGTTTTTGTGTATGGCATGAGGTACAGATCTTGTTTCATTTTTCTGTAAATGGATCTCCAGTTTTGCAAGCACCATTTATTAAACAAACATTCTCTTTCCCATTTAATGGATTTCGGCCCTTTGTCAAAGATCAGCTGACCACAGGTCATTGGATCTATTTCTGGGTTCTCAATTCTATTCTATTGGTCTATGTGTCTGTCATTGTACCAATACCAGGCAGTTTTGACTACTGTGGCTGTATAGTAGGTTTTGAGATCTGGCAGTGTGAGACCTCCTACTTT
>NW_006921805.1:861038-879742 GCF_000298275.1 Orycteropus afer afer
TTTTCTATGTTTTGGATTAGTTTGAGTAGGATTGGTGTCAGTTCTTCTCTGAATGTTTGACAGAATTCTCCAGTGAAACTGTCTGGGCTAAGGCTTTTTTTAGTTGGTAAGTTTTTGATGATCTGTTCAATTTCCTCTTTTGTTATGGATCTGTTCAACTTTTCCACATTAGTCTGTGTTAGTTTAGGTAAGCAGTGTGTTGCTAGAAATCTGTCCATTTCTTCGAGATTTTCAAATTTGTTGGAGTACGGTTCTTCATAGTATCCTGATATTATCCTTTTTTATTTCAGCTGGTTCTGTTGTGATGTAACCCATTTCTTTTCTTATTCATGTTATTTGTATCCTCTCCCTCTTTTCCTTTGTTAAATTTGTCAGTGGTTTGTCAATTTTATTAATCTTTTCAAAAAACCAATTTCTGGCTTGTTGATTTTTTTCTATTGCTTTTCTATTTTCTGTTTCATTGATTTCTGCTCAAATCTTTATTATTTTCTTTCTCTTGGGGACTGTAGGCTTTTTTTGCTTTTCTTTTTCTAATTGTTGAAGATGTTGGTTTAAAGTGTTGATTTTGGCTCTTTCTTCTTTTTGATGTATGCATTTATTGCTATAAATTGGCTTCTGATCACTGCTTTTGCTGTATCCAAAGATTTTGGTATGCTATGTTTTCATTCTTGCTTGATTCAAGGAATTTTTGAATTTCAATTTTTATTTCTTCTCTTATCCAGTCTTTCCCAAAGAGGGTGTTGTTCAGTTTACATGTGTTAACTCTTTTTCCATTGATCTTCCTATTGTTGATTTCTAATTTGACAGCATTATGATCTGAGAAGATGCTTTGCAGTATTTCAATGTTTTTAAATTTGTGAAGGCTTGCTTTATGGCCTAACATATGGTCTATCATGCAAAATGTTTCATGTGCACTGGAAAAGAATGTATACTATGCTGTTGTTGGATGAAGTGCTCTGTAGATGTCTATAAGGTCAAGTTGGTGGATTGTATCGTTTAGCTCTTCTGCACCTTTGTTAAGTTTCTTTCCAGTTGTTCTATCTTTTCTTGAAAGTGGTGTATTAAAGTCTCCCACTATGATTGTGCTGTCATCTATTTGCCTTTTCAAGTCTTTTAAAGTCTGATGTATGTATTTGGAGCTCTTTCATTGGGTCCATAGATATTTATTATGGTTATATTTTCTTGTTCAATGGATCTTTTAATCATTATATAATGCCCTTCCTTTTCTCATATGGTGGTTTTTCTCTTAAAGTCAATTTCATCAGAAATTAATATTGTCATTCCTGCTCTTTTACGGTTGCCATTTGCTTGATATACCTTTTTCCAACCTTTGATTTTTAGTCTATTTTTGTCTTTGTCTCTAAGGTGAGTCTCTTGTAGGCAGCATATTGATGGGTTTTGTTTTCTTATCCAATCTGCGACTCTTTGTCTCTTGAGTGGTGCATTTAATCCATTAACATTCAATGTAATTATGGACAAGTATGAATTGGTTGCTGTCATTTTGTTATGTGTTTTTTCATGGTGTCCCAGGTCTCTTTGTTCCATATTATTTTCTATGCTAAGCTCATTATATTTATGAATCATGTTATTGTTTCCTTTGTTGCTGTTGTTTGAGTATTTGCTGAATATTTGTGCTTGTCCTCTTTTTTATTGTGATTATGAAGGTTTATCATTTTTCTTTGAGGTTACACTGTGATTTATAATTTTCTCCCCAAGTTTAGAACAGACCATTCTATCTTGCAACTCTCCTGACTTCCTCAGCATTTAGAAGTTCTATAACTACACAGCATTTTCCCTTTTTAGTTTGTAGTTGTCCTCATTTGCCAATTGGTGTCTCTGGTTCCCTGTTTACAATCTTTTAAGCTTATTTTACTTTGGATATGTCCATAACTGGTTTCTGGGTTATGTCATCTTGTGTATTAATGGTCGGTTGTTGTTTTCTATTTTTGGTTCTCTGTTCAAAGGACTCCCTTTAGTATCTCTTGTAAGGTTGGTCTGGTTTTAACAAATTTCCTTAGTTTCTGCTTACCTGGAAATCTCCTAATTCCACCATCATATTTGAGGGACAATTTGGCTGCATATATAATTCTTGGTTGAAAATTTTTCTCTTTCAGGGTTTTATATATACCATTCCATTGCCTTCTTTCTTTCATGGTTTCTGCGGAGAAATCAGAGCTTATTCTTACTGGTTGTCTTTTGTAAGTAACCTTTTGTTTTTCCCATGCTGCTTTCAGGATTCTGTCTTTGGTTTTGATGAGTTTGATGATGATATGTCTTGGTGATTTTCTTTTGGAGTCTATCGGAATTCCTGAATGGATACATTCTCATCTTTCATCATATCAGGGAAGCTCTCTTCCAACAAATCTTGGACAATTTTCTCAGTGGTTTTATTTTTCTCTTCCTGTTTTGGAATTTCAGTGACATGTAGGTTATTCCTTTTGATGCTATCCCACATGAACCTTAGGTTTTCTTCATTTTGTTCTGATTTTTTTTCTGATTGATCCCTTTCCAAAGAAGTATTCAGGTATTTGTCTTCAAATCTCATTAATTCTGTCATCCATTGCCTCAATTCTACTCCTTTGCCTTTTCAATGTGTTATCTAATTCTGATAATTTGGTATTAATCTTCTGGATTTCTATCTGTAGATTTTGAATCATTTCTAATTTTTCATTTATTTTGTCATTTTGTTCTTGCATTTTCTTCCAAAATTCTTCTATGGTTTTTTCTGTGTTTTCCTTGGTCTGTCTCTCAATCCTCTGAAGATACCTAAAGATAATTCTTTTGAATTCCTTATCAGAGAGTTCCAATGCTGCTTCTTCCTCAGGGATGTGTTCTGGGTTTGTATCCTGTTCCCTTGTTTCTACCACTTTTTCTTGCTTCTTTCTGTGGCCTGTGATGGTTTGTTGTCTCCAAGACATTGTGGCATTATTATATTTAGGTTTCTGCTAACTGCTTGTGAAGAACAGCCAAGGGTGAGTCAGGGTTTTCTTGGTGGTTGTTTATTGTTGTCCTGTTGGTGGAGAAGGAAGTGGTGGTGCTCACTCAGTAAAGGAAGCTGCAGGAGGTGTGGGTGTAGTTGTGTTGTATGGGGAATATTGCTGTGTTCCACTCAGACAAAAATAACAATTGAATAACCATCAAAAAAGTAAAAGCAAATGGACAAAACACACACTGTGTAATCACCTGGAACAGTAACCAAAAAAGGGGGAAAAAAATCTGCAAAGAGGGTTGTAGGAGAAAAAAGGTAGAGAAAGGTAATAATGAAGAAAAAATGAGAAAAATGTAAAAAGAAAAACAAGGAATGGGGTTAACCACAAGGAAAAAAAATAAAAATGCATCCAGGGCAGGAAAAAGAAAACAAGTTGAAAATTAGAACCTGGGAGGGGAAGCATAAAAAATAATAGTAAAAAGGGCAAAAGTAATAATAATAATAATAGTTTTTAAACAGACAAAAACAAACAACCAAAAAAACAGAAAAAAGAAAAAAAAAAATCAGGGCAGAGCAAGGGAGGGCATCCAGGCTCCATCTGAGCACACAGACTGGGATGGAGTTCCTGATTGCCCAGAAGGTGGGTAGGAGTGAGGGATGCCCGCACCTTTGTTCATCAAGATGATGTGGGGTATAAGAGTAACAAGGGGAATTTTGCACCTTTCCAATCTTCCATATCTGTAATATACTTACATTTTTTGGCAAGTGGATCCTGTTCTTAAGTCTCTGGAATCTGTGAGAGCACTGTCACTTTAAATATCCCAAATGGTCGAACTGCTCCTAAACGTTCAAAATGGCTGGGCCCTCCAGACAGGTAAAAATCCACAGCTCACCCTTCCTTCCTCTCTGCTGCTTCCACTTTTATTCATCAGCCACCAGAACAGTCCTCAGTGCTCATTTTTAGGTTAATTCTTAGGTCTTATGTTCATTCGGCAACATCCAAGCTGTCTGTGCTATCAGGATCACTCCAGACAGCAGCTCTGTATGTCTCTGTTTTTGGTGTTTTCATGCAAATTCTTCTGCTAGTTGGAGTTTAGTCCACTTCTATATCCTTCTCTTCAAGGCTCAGGGGTTCAGGATTATCTTTTGTATCTGTGTTAATTGGTTCCCCTTTTCTTTGTTGAAGACGGTCTGTGCAGTCTTTCTGCCTATTCCGTCATCTTACAGGAACTCCCTATTGTCAGAGTTTTACATATATTTTAGTTATTAGACTTTTGGCAGATACATGGTTTCTGAAGATATTTTCCAGTCAGTAGCCTGTTTTTTCACTTTTTTACTAAAGTCTTTTGATGAATAAAGGTTTCTGATTTTTATGAGGTCCCATAATTTATTTTGTCTTTTGTTGTTTGTGATTTTGTTATTATATTAGATAATCTCTCGTTGAAAGCTAAGTCTAATAGTATTGTCCCTGTTTGTCCTTCTAAGAATTTCATGATTTAAATTTGCACATTTAGGTCCTTAATCCATTTTGAATTTGTTTCTTGTATATATGGTGTGAGGCAAGGATCCTGTTTCATTTTTCTGCATGTGGAAATTCAATTCTCCAAGCACTATTTATTGAAGAGACCCTTCTTTGCCCCATTGAATGGACTTAGCATCATTGCCAAAAATCAGTTGACAATGGATTTATGGGTTGAACTGGGATTTTTAAACCAAGTACTTAACAAATTAAATCAGACAAAATTTCAGGGGTCCTTAGGGTCATTTAAAACTTTTATTTTGACTACTAGAGGGGATGCAAGGGAAGGGGAAATTATCTTTAAGTTACATGAGAAAAGGACAGGCCCTGTTAGCATAATTGTTAAGCACTTGACTGCTAACTAAAATGTCAGGAGTTAGAACTCACCCATTGCTCTATGGGAGAAAGATATGGCAGTCTGCTTTCTGAGGCAATATCACTACGGAAGTAGATTGTCTAACCTTCCGAGGAGTGACTGGTGGGTTTGAACCGCCAGCCTTCTGGTTAGCCGTCAAATGCCTTTGGCACTATGCCACCAGAGCTCACATAAAGATTATAATCTTGGAAATCCAATAGGACAGTTCTACTCTGTCTTGTAGGGCCACTATGGGTCAGAATCAACTCAACAGCAATGGGCAACATGAGAGAGAAATTGGGCCTGGGCTCTCATATCATGCTCATGTCCTGTAACATTCACATTAACCAAACTCATCTTCTCCCAAGCAGACAAAACTCATCCCCAAAAGTTAGATTTTTCGAGAGTTCAAAAGAGGTCTGCCATTCGCATATTTCTTGAGTTATTTGAGAAATCCGATGCTTCTTCCCCCCAGTTTTGATTTTTGATCTGTGATTTTTATTTTTGCCTCAGTTCATAAAAGATAATACATCCTTTCTTGGCATTCTGAACCCCCAATTTAGTTACCAGAAGCAGATGGCTATGAACATGTGATCAAACTTATTTTTTTTAATGATTTATATATATTTTTTTTCTATAAAGCCAGTGTATCAATACATGAAAGCAGGCAGTCTGGTAGCCTAAAATAATAAGCACTACAAAAACTTCCTATGTTTGAAGTGAAAACTTTGCTCTCATGCACTCCCTCCACCTCTAGAGGCTTAGCTGGTCTGCAAAGGCTAGAAAAACTCTCTTTCCTCTGTTCACACTGTTCATTAACTGAGGGCATAACTGTTTCTGATTCTGGTCTCATATAAACAACCAGCACTTCACACAGGCAGTTTGATGTGCACAGATTATAGATTGGGGCTTTGTAACTCAATGTGTAGTCACTACTACATTCTCTTTTCCTTTAAAGTAACTACCATCAGCTACTCATGATTATCAAATACCCACTCAACTTAATTAAATCCTTTGTTGATATAAATAAAGTTTTGGTTTAACTTAGCTCAGCAAAAGGAGAAGTATGTTTCCTAAAGTTCTTTAGTTGCAAACAACAGAAATACAATTAGATGAGCTCAAACTCACAAAGAGGAGACTTTATGATGAAGCTGTGTAGTATCACAAGGGCCTTGAAGACCTCAAGATATGAAGACACAGGCTCACGAAAGGAGAGTCCAGGAATTACAATACTAGGAGGATTCACTCAGCAGAAGTGTCTTCTGCTTTCTCTCTCCATAAACTAGCTCTGTCTAATCTCTGTCTTCTTTTCAGAACCTACAAACCCAGCCAAAAGGCTGACTTTCCTTTCAATCTCAACCCCAAATGCCCAGGAAATTGGCTAGTTTGAATATGATACTCAGCTCCTAGTCCAGACAGGAACAGAGTCACTAAAACCAGAAAGACCATCCTGGTTTTAGAATGGGAGTTGTTCCTGAGAAGACAGGAGTGTCTTTTTGGCTGATCAAACATCACCAAACAGGTCCACAAAGAATATCATCTTTTTAAAAAAAAAAATAAATAAATATCTAAACACTCTGCAAACCCACAGCAGATGTGAAGTAGTAAGTTTTGGCAATTGTGTTGAAAACAACGCACACTTTAGACAGATGTTTTGTGTTATTCTGGACAGAATGGTTACCTTTTTCAACCTATAATAGAAAAAAGAATGATAATTTTGGATCATTTTCTAGTTCCTCTAGAACTGTTTTCATAATGTAAATGGACTTGCTACTTATTTCGAAATACTGTGATTTTCCACCATGTCAAAAAAAAAACACCTCACATTCTAATAAAACTACCAAAATCTATTGAAAGCCTAAAAGCAATGACTTATGACAGAGGAGCTCTGGTGGCATAGTGCCTAAGACATTAGACTGTTAACCAGAAGGCTGGCAGTTCAAACCCACCAGCCACTCCTCGGAAGGAAGATTAGGCAATGTACTTGTGTAGTGATATCGCCTCAGAAACAAGAAAGGGTCTCTATGAGTTGGATCCAACTCAATGGCAGTGCATTTTTTTTTTTTTTTTGGTTTATGACTGTAGATTTTTATGTCCTTCAAATTCCAAAGAGCTAAAACATGACAAATGTATTTCAGTTTGTATATTTAATAAAAAAGCATTTTTGGGGTTTTCCTCCAATGGTTCATTTCTTTCCTACTCCTTTTCCTCTCCAAGCAATCAGGCAATTGTAAGCTCATCACCTCAAGAAAAGGACAAGCCCTGATGGGAGGTTGAAGTAATGGAGTCTTTCCCCACTGGGATTTCCAAAATCCTAGGTCATGTATTCAGGAACAAGGAGAGGATAAATGGTAACCATCCTCAGCACAGATAGAAGTATGGTAGAGAAATTCCATGGTTAAAAATGGAGAGGCAGGGTGGGAGTATTAAGTGGTCCAGGTTTTCCATCAGAGTTGGAAAATTCCTCTTGGGCTGCCAGAAAGGGAGAGATTCAAGAGACAGACCAAGCATTTGGAAAACAGAGTGTCCTGTACATTGCAGCCCTACCTGCTTTTTCTTGGCTAGGGCACCTAGTCAGAGAAAATCCTCAGAAAGACTATAGACTTAGGAGTATGGGAACTCATCAATTGCGTAGAATTGTGGCACAATCTTCATGATAATCTATGGTGACCTTATCTCAGGCAGAGACCCAAGGAGCATAACAGGCATCTAGGTAGTCAGAACATTGCTCATCTCTGGCCTCAGAGAGTTTCAGAACATTGGTCATCTCTGGCACAGAAGCAGTTGTATAGTTCTCATGCTCCAAAGCACCAGGCAGAAGTAGTAAACTATAGGAGAAGTTATGTCTTAGTGATCATTTACATAGATTGACTTTTAAAGTCAGAAGGACAATGAATATCTCAGTGGATGTGTGCACAGAGAGATGACACACACACACACAAAAAAAAAAAACCTACATGCTCCCCAGGTATATTTTGATAAAAACATAAGCCTCCAGGATTTAGATACAATCTTGAAAAAGATAGAGAGAGCTAATTCTGAATTAAATAAGGTTAAGTTCCAGCCACTTGGCTAACTAGGGGCTCAAAATAGAATTAGGTTGCATTGTGGAAAAATAAAGTTCTATTTATTGCACACTTGAATTTCTGAATTGAGATATATATCCACTAAATAAATACATAGAAGAGCAAGAAAACAAGAAATTCAGCAGATCTCATAGAAGATCATTCAATGTCCTTCAGAGTTTTGGTAGATTGTGTCGTTTTCCAGCAAGAATTCACTCTCTCCTTCCCACTCCTGTGGAACTAGTGTATTTCTCTGACCCACTGATGTTGAGCTTGACCCTCTAGACAAAAGAATACCAGTGTAATTGTTATAGGTTGTTATGGGTTGAATTGTGTCTCCAAAAAATATGTGTTGTAAATCCTAACCCCTTTACGTATGGTTATAATAGAACTTGGGAATGGGTAAGGTGTGTCTTCTTCAAACAATCTTTATTGAGATATAAAAGAGCAGATTAAGCAAGCAAGAAAGCAAACACAAATGGAGTGGATGATACATACCACATGATCACCAAGGAACCTAGGAACAGCTGAAAAGAGACAAAGACTTACTCCTAGAGCAGGAGAGAAAGAGCCTTTTCTTAGAACCGGCACCCTAAATTCAGATTTCTAGCTCCTAAACTATGAGAGGAAGCTCTGGTAGCCTAGTGCCTAACACATTTGACTGTTAACCAGAAGACTGGCGGTTCAAACCCACTAGCCACTCTTTAGAAGGAAGGTTGGGTAATCTACTTCTGTAGTGATACCGCCTTGGAAACCCAAGGAGGGGTTGCTGTGAGTTGGATCTGACTTGTCGGCAGTGAGTTTGGTTTTTTTGAAACTATGAGAAAAAAATGTCTGTTCATTAAAACCACCAAATTATGGTATATCTCCTATAGTAGCACTAGATAACTAAGACAGTAGTTGAGGCAGAGACATTTAAAAACATTCTTACACAGTTTGGCTTGATCTTGTTGCTTCTCTTCTCCATCCTGAAAAGAATATGCCCCACACAACACTTGTTTCAGAATGAGGACTTGCATGGAGCAGATCAGAATCCAACCCATAGCCTAAAGCAGAGTCATTCTTGCTGACCCCACACCCATGAGAAATAAATGTGTATTGTTATAAGCAACTAGGATATTGGGGTGACTTGTTATGCAGCATTATTAGAATAATAACTAGCAAATAGAAATGAATAATACAATCTCAGAAGATCACCAGCTTCTCTGATGTTACAATCAAATCTCAAGTGTTTATGTGCACAGAAATCTAATCCTCCTCTAGTATTTGACCATTATTATGAATACAATGAATATCAACGTTTTAGTTTATCCAGTTTCTTGCCATTCCTCCAGGAAATTTACCCTCTTTCTCTTGTACATCTGTTCTTGCTCTCCCCTGCCAACGATGTAGTTCTACTGAAGATTGGCAACCACAGTACCCAGCCTTCTTGGCCACGCTGATTAGTCCAGCCCTGTATATGCAACTCAAATAGGACCAATCAGAGCCTTTCTCTAGGATCTTTTAGTGTTGGAGTTCCTAGTGACCACGTCCCCCTTAAATGAATAGACAATGCATATCAACAATACATGAGAATGAAGCAGACAGTCAAAGGGAAACAAAGATACAACACATGGAAAATCATTTCTAGAAATCTTCAGTTTTTGCTTTTTGTTCTGCCTCACCACATACCTATCTCTCCTAGCTGTACTACCAAATAAATTCCCTTTTGTCTAAACAAATACAAACTCAGTTTTTGTCCCTTGAGGCCAAAGAATCTTGACAAATCATTACTTACTATTGCTGTATCAACTGCTGTGGCCATGACCAGCTATGTTCTCTGCATCTTCCCATCACAGATTGCGCTCTTAGAGCCGTCATTCTGCTACTCTCTGGTTCTGTGCTGCCCTCCTCTTGCTGTATGTCTGTATCTGTCTCATACGCCACCATCCTGAGAGGGGCCAGTCATCATCCAGGATAGAGTTAGGCCACCTCAAAGACTGCTGGCCTTTGGCTGTCTTTGAACCTGGAAAGCATCTCTTTTCTAATCAGGTGTAGCCAGGATGGTGGATGTCACATGGTACAAAGCATGATTCTCTCTTGTGTTCAAGGGTCTCTGTAAAAAGGTGCTGTGGGCTTGGCAGGCACTCTGAGGCCTCTCAGAAGGAACAGTATAAACAGACCTGTGCTTTACGAATTGGCTGCTCTTGCTGATCCACATTATCCTCCCTGTCCATTTGTACAGACGATGGAGGTTTTTTCTGGAAATCAAAGCAGAAACAGATTTCTATATAGAGGTTAATCTAAAATGAAGAATTTCTTGGGAAAATAATTGGTTTGTAGATTCCAACATACAAATAAGTAGAGAAGTTTTTATTAGTCTCCAACTCTTCCATGTTTCTAAGATCTTCCTGGTACCATTTTTCATCTCCCTGATTTAAATGAATTTTCTGTCTAATAGTTCTCACTTCTAATATTTTCTTCCAAACAGAAGGTTGGAGTTCAGATCATTCATTCATTCATTCAACAAATATGTATTTCTTTATCTATTTTATTTATTATGGAAGCACAATTTACTTTGTTTTTTTTTTTCTCAATTTCATCAATTTGTAAATGATTATTTAACTAATCATATCTTTTTGCTCTTCTCATATTGCAAATGTCAAACTCACAGAAAGAATAATCAAATGAATACCTGTACCACCTTTCACTTAGATTCAACAATCAATTGTTATTGATTAGTTTCCAATACTAACACTATTTCAAGCCTGAGGTCATAAAGATGAAAAAGACAAAGCAAATAACTCCAAGGAGCTCAAGTTCTAGTCCAGGAGTTCAAAAAACAAACAAAAGAAAAAAGCAGGCAGGTCTGGTAGTAGACTGTCTCTTTCGAGAATCACTGTCTCCAGAAATTCTAAAGCCAGATTTGAGGCTGCTGGTCTAGCAGAAGAGATACATAAAGAAAAAAAAGAAGCAATGTGGTAGACTGAATTAAAGATAGGAAAATGTTCTGTGGAAATAGAGGATGTAGCAGGATTGGAAGGTTCATATGGGGCTAATTGAAATTTCTCAAATGGAGCTGGATATGACAGTGTGACAGCTATTCTTAACTCTGGTTCTACAAATGTCCATTAATCCACTCTTGGATCCTCCACCTACGGTAGGCATAGTAATTGGTATATATATTGGGTACTCAGCTAATAATTGTTCAACCTCCCATAGCTCTTGAAAATGTCTAGAGATATTCTCATTTGTAGAAAAGGGTTAATAATATGTTTTCCTAACCATTTCACAGGGCTGTGATATGAATCAAAGAAAGGAAAGCTTCTGAGCCTCCTTTGTTGTCTGACAAGTGATTTATACACATAGAATAATTATTATCACCCTCAGTCAGTGGATCCATTTTCACATTCACACCATCCACATGTGTCTGGGTGCTATTTCTCCCAGCAGCTTTGTCACAGGATGTGTGAAGAAGCAGAGTACATGCTAAATTTTTATTGACCTGACTTTTGGATAGTGCCAGCAACTAACAGTCATACAATATACTTTCATTGACTAATTAATTGATAGGCTTTTTCCAATTACATTAATCTCCTCTGAAGATGAAATGGAGCTGTTTGACATATTTCTGGTCTTAGACCATTTCTCCTACTGAATATATGATCTCACAGTAACAAAAAGATATTGATTCTTTCTCAAAGAAGATTTAAAAAATTCAAAATCATAAAAAAAAAAAGAGGGGGGAATGGGGGACCAGGTTTGCTGGTCTGATAGAGCCTGGTGGGACCACTGAGACCATTATGGCCATTAGCTGCCCTTCGGGTCTGGAATTGAACCCACTCCTGTGGCTTCCAGTCAAACAAAAGACAGGCATATGAGCTAAACATTTATTTTAGGTAGATACACTCCTTGGAAAGATCGATCATGGGAGAATAGAAGGGCTGTGTATGCACAGGGAGACGGTCCAGGGGCAGGAGTGCATGGGAGGGAAGAGGTAACTATGGGGAGGAAGTGGGAAGAGAGCTGCTGCATTGTGGGAAACTGTAGTCAGTGTCATGAGACAAAGTATGTGAACTGTTGTATGGAAAATGAAATTACTCTGTAAACTTTCACCCAAATCACAATGTTGTTGTTATGTGCCATTGAGTCAGACCTGACTCATAGCGACCCCTCCTTGAGTTTCCGAGGCAGTATCACTACGGAAGTAGATTGCTCCATCTTCCTTTCGAGGAGTGGCTGGTGGGTTTGAACTGCCAGCCTTCTGGTTAGCAGTCAAATGCCTTAGGCACTATGCTTAAAACTTAAAAAAAAAAAAAAATCACCCTGGGCAACACAACCTGATGTGGAAGAGTTACCTGAAATTTCCTTATTTCAGGGTCCAGGGCTCCTTGTAAACCATTGATTTATCAATCAGATTATCTCCATCACTTTGTTTCCTAGTTCCTCAAGCCCCTTAATGTGGACAGGAAAATCCGATTTGGTCCAATTCTTTTCTTGAGTTGGGGAAGGTGACAGTTGCCGCTGCTGTTATCTTGCCCCATGTTTCAGAGTAAACCTGTCATCAAGAAGTCTGTGTGGGGTCTCTAACTTGTTTGCCTGACTTTGTTTCTTGTTAAGTATCAGAAAAGGACACACATCTGAAGCCTGCTGTGTGTAATTAAGAGATAATTTTAGTTGTCTTGGCATTTGGTGCTGCTATACCAATAGCTTATTTGCGAGTGATACCTAAATGTAGTTAGGCTGATAATTTCAAAAGTGAGTGAGGAATACATTTTGAAGAATGAATTGTGTGGTAATTTGAAAGAGAATTTTACTTTGTTTTGCTAAGAAATGCTACCTTTTAGCTTGATATTTTAAAGTTAAGCTTGATGTTTTTAAATTAAGCTGATTTGCCTTAGTTTCTAAGAGTGATAGTCACATGTTTTGTCCTACTGTGCACAGCCTTGAAAATTCTAACTTCTTATTCCATAAGTTTCCTTTCTCAGAGATGTGTAATACAATCTTTGGACAACTGAATATGATTAAATGCATTTTAGAGAAATGAATAATGATTCCTCATGAATTTTGGAGCAAGTCTATACAATTTCATTAAGTCTACCAACATTAGTACTTCGGTCATATTGTCAGAAGGGACCATTCCCTGGAGGAGGATATCATGCTTGGTAAAGTATAGGGTCAACAAAAAAGGGGAAGGCCCTCAACAAGATGGATTGACACAGTGGCTGCAATGACGGGCTGTAGTATATAGCAAGGATTATGAAGGTAGCACAGGATCAGGCAGTGTTTCATTCTGTTTTACATAGGACCATTATGAGTCAGAGCTGACTTGACGGCACCTAACAACAACATTATCTAATATTAGAGAAGAAATTATTTGGTATTATCCTGGGTGTGAATTTTCACTCTTCTACTACATGATGAATGCCAGTGAGTTGTTTATGGGGAAAAAATATTCCTAAAACAATATACCAAAAGTCTTATTTATTTCAATGAATTGAAGTGAATTGGATGAGAAGTCAAAGAATTAAGACCAAAACTTTAAGAGTTGCTTAAATTGAAACAATGCACATAATTACTGTTTCACTACTGTATTCTCCATTGAACTATATGTCATTTATGTTTGGGTTGGGCTTTTTTCAATAGGGCTTCTAAAGGTCTCTGTTGTCATTAGCTGCCATCAGTCTGGTCCCTGATTCACAGTGACCCCAATCACAGCAGAATGAAATGCTGCTCAGTCCTGCAGCATCCCATGAGAGGTTGTGAATCTAACCCAGGTGTCCCACATGGAAGGTAAGAATTCTACCACTGAACTACCAATAACTCATAAAGGTCTCTGTTGTCATCAGGTGCCACTGAGTCGGCTCTGACTTATAGCAACGCTACGGACAATAGAATGAACCTCTGCCTGATCCTGCACCATCCTCACAATTGTTGCCATGCTTGAGCCCATCATTGCAGCCACTATGTCAATGTATTTCATTGAGGGCCTTCCCGTTTTTCACTGATTCTCTACTTTACCAAGAATGATATCCTTCTCCAAGGACTGGTCCCTTCTGACAACATGACCAAAGTATGAGAGATGAAATCTAGCCATTGTCACCTCTAACGAGCATTCTGGCTTTACTTTTTCCAAGATAGATTTGTTCATTTTCTGGCAGTCCATGATATTTTCAATATTCTTCACCAGTTCTAAATGGTAAGAGTATACATACAAATCTATACCCCTGATAAGCACTTGGCAAAATCTTGTTGTTTTCTAATAGAACTGCACAGAAGTGTTGTGATCACTTCTACTTAAAGCACTTACATGAGCAAAGGAAAGTGAAAAATTGATAAGATACCTGAAGATAAATTCAGTTTGCATTGAACACAATTGTATAAATTTATCATCCCCCAATAGTGCTCATCTGAGTTCGACATTCTATTTTTTTTTTTTTTTTTAGCTTACAGAGAGGACTAAAATGAGTTAAATTTTAACTTACCTTAAAACAAAGAAAAAGGCAAAATATTATTTGCCCTTTTGCAATAATCACACCCTTCACTTTGATAATGGCTAACATAACTACTATAATCTTAGAATTGTCATTATTATAAAATATTTATTGAATCCTTCATTGCCTGCATAGATTGTGGAAATTTATAGAGTTGATTAGAAACAGCCAGTACTCTCAATAGTGTATAATCTACAGACAGAGATGATTCAGGAGAACATAAAAGACACTGGTCTCTAGAAGCTCTGAAGGGCATCATCTATTCATTCTGTATTACTCATCTCTCATCATCCTTCTACAGTCTCTTATCCTACATGGGTTCTCACAAAGTCAAACCCTGAGACAAAAATTTTGGTTCAAGTCTCTTATTTGGGAGGTGATCCCAGGAAGCACAGTAAGGAAGTGGGAAAATGAGAAAGAAAAGGGAGTAAAACTAATAAATTGTTTGTTAATAGGCAGGTTACTGCTATGGGCAACAAGGGCTCAACCCTGCTGAGGCCCCACTGACCAACTATATAGAACACGTCTCAAGATTTTTTCTCCTGTACAAGAGGGTAGGGAAACACAGGCATTTTCCTTTCACTTCCTCTCTCTACAGGACATAATTACTTTTGCTGCTTTGGGGACAATCCTAGGCACTGCAGGCATGTTCCTCATACAGGGCCAGAACAATCCAATCCCATAGCTAGAAAAAAGAAAAAGCTCTCCAGATGAGAAAGACAGAAAGGAAGAAACTGCTTGTTGGTAGCTGTCCATAGAAGCTGTAAGCAATCTCCATCGTGGACCCAAGGGAGGCAAGGGGGGCATTTACAGCATCTGTTCCACGTCTTTTCCATTTGGGTAAAATTTAGTCCTAAACCAAAACCATGGTAAGAATACCTAGAATTTAAAACATTTTACTACTCTTTTAAGGTACCACATAAATGAAAATCCTCACAACCAATAAGCAGCATCATGATAAGTGGAGAAAAGACTGAAGTTGTCAAAAATTTCATATTACTTGGATCCCCAATAAACACCCAGGGAAGGAAGCAGCAATCAGGAAGTCAGACATCCTATTCACTGGGCAAATCTGCTGCAAAAGACTTCTTTAAAGCATTGAAGAACAAAGATGTCACTTTAAAGACTAAAGTGTGCCTAAACTAAGCCATGGTTATTTTCAATAGCCTCATATGCATGTGAAAGCTGGACAAAGAGTAAGGAAGACAAAAGAAGAATTGATGCTTTTGAGTTGCGGTGGCGAAGAATACTGAAAATACCATGGACAGCTAGAAGAACAAACAAATCTATCCTGGAAGTTATATGACCACCAAGACAACACTGGGAAATGAGAGGACACCAAACTGTGCACATAAGAGATAGACAACAGATGTTAAAACCAACCAATGTGTCCACAATACCACATTGCCATTAACACCAAACAGTAGGCTATACAGATAAACACATAAACACCTGAGATGATCAGACAGGGGTCAGGGAACAGAAGTATACTCTAGACCAAGGATAGACTCAGCTGAGGCTAATCTTGTACAGACACCAGTGATACAAAATACCTGCAGTCCTTACAGAAACAATAGAAGAAAGACACAGAGTAATCCCTCACAGACATCCAGACACCATGGGAGAGAGCTCCAATAGATCTACTGCCGCAGGACCATGGTACTGGGGGACACCGGACTCAATTGGCACAACAAAATACATAAAAGCATTGCTCCACATCCTACATTGGTGAGTAGCGACTGGGGTCTTTAAAGCTTTCAAGCAGCCATCTAGGATGCAGCTAATGGTCTCCTAGCATTGGAAGTAAAGAAGAACGCACACATAAAAGGGGGGAGGCATTTAGAAGAAATCAACCCTAGGACACGATGGCCCTCAAAACCAGAACTGGATGGTGCCCGGCTACCAATGCCAACCACTCAGAAAAGGATCAAATCTGGAGATCCTGGATAGAGTGGGAGGGAAAACGTGGAACAAAATCCAAAAACTCAATAATGACCAGAATTACTGGTCAGATGAAATCTGGTGAGACTCCCAATACTATGGCCCTGAAATACATTCGGCACCTGGAATAAAACTCACACCCAGGGTGGGCTCTCAGTCCAATAGTTAACAAGATGTACAGGCAGGCAGACCACTCAACCCAGGATTCTGCACCCACACACTCAATGGTAATACATCTCTTAGAGCAATAGACCATGGGACACCAAAGGACCAACATTCAAACTGAGGAAATGCAGGACAAACAAGAGTGCATAATTATGAGGGACACAGGGGGAGGGTTGTAGGGTAGGGAGGGGAGGGGACTGGGTTAGGGTTGGACATGGTGAATGGGGCAAGAAACTAAATGTACGTGTGATGTTGAATGTAAAACAAGCTCTTAAAATAAAATAAAAAGTAATCCATAAAAAAAAAAAAAATCTATCCTCGAAGAAGTGCAGCTGGAGTGCTCCTTGGAAAGGGAAATGGTCAGACTTCATCTGACCTACTTTGGTCATGTTGTCAGAAGGGACCATTCCCTGCAGAAGGTTATCATGCTTGGTAAAGTGGAGGGTCAGCAAAAAAGGGGAAGACCTTCAACAAGGTGGATTGGCACAATGGCTGCAACGATGGGCTCAGGTATAGCAAGGATTGTGAGGATGGTGCACGACTGGGCAGTGTTTCATTCTGTTGCACAGAGGGTCGCCGTGAGTCAAAGCTGACTCAACGGCACCTAAAAACAACAACAACACCTAAGTTGTACTAAAAATTACATAGTGTCTAATTTAGTCTTGAATAAACAACCTGAATTTAAATAGCCCAGAAATTAGCACCCATATCTGTACCATTTTTTATCACTGTCTTTTTTTTTTCCTAGCACAATTATCTCAAAAGAATCAAAGTGAAATCTGCACCAACCAAAATATCACATACTTCAATGTCACCAAGCAATTGCATGTGATATTCCTGAGGTTCTGTCCATGCCAAACAGGTTCAATCAAATTCCATTAAAAAAAAAAAAAAAAAAGACTGAATTCAATGAAATCTATCTTCAGAGGTTGTCCTCATGACAAGAAATAGCTGATGGATTTTTCCCCCCCCAATTTTCCAAAAGGTTGTGTGGGTGATCTAATGATACAGTTTGTCTTAAATGGACAGAGGGAAGTCAAGATTGGTGTAAAACTGCAAATGCGGTGGGGTTTTTTTCTTTTTTTTAATTTTTATTGTGATTTGGGTAAAAGTTTACAGAGCAAATTCACTTTCCATACAGCAGCTAGCATACATTTTGTCTCACGACATTGACTGCAATTTCCCACAATGCAATAGCTCCCCTCCCACTTCCTCCTCATATTGTCTCTTCCCTGTGTCCTTCCCTCCCATGCACTCCTGCCCCTTGAGCTATCTCTCTGTGCATACACAGCCCTTCTATTCTCTCAAGACTGATCTCTCTAAGGAATATATCTACCTAATGTAAATATTCAGCTTATATGCTTGTCTTTTGTTTGGCTTCATCTTTTGTGAAGCCACAGGTGTGGGTTCAATTCCAGACCTGAAGGGCAGCTGGGGGCCATAGTTTCAGTGATTCCATCAGGCTCTATCAGACCAGCAAACCTGGTCCCTCTTTTTTTTCTCAAATGATTTTGAGTTTTATTCCATATTGTTTGCCTACTCTATCCAGGATCCCGTACAAAGATCCCCCTCTGAGTGGTTGACAGTGGCAGCCAGGTACCATCTAGTTCTGGTCTCATAGTCATATAGGCCGAGGTTCACTTAGTGTACCAGTCACTCGGACTACTTGATTCCACGTGTCTTTGATTTTCTTCATTCTTCTTTGCTCTGGACGAGGAGAGGTCCATCGTTGCATCTAGATGGCTGCTTGCAAGCTTTTAAGATCTCAGTCACCACTCACCAAAGAAGGATGTGGAACATGTTTTCACGTAGAATGTTATGCCAATTGAGCTTGATGTCCCCTGCGACTATGGTTCCAAGACTATGGGTCCAACTATTTGCTCCCTCTGGGTAGCTGCCTGTGGCTAAGAAGTGACTACAAACTTGTCCCTTGTCAGCTCTTCTATATACCTGGGAATTCTCACAGAACATACAAATACACATGTAGAAACACTTTCTGCCAAGCCTAAACATGGCCATGTGCACAGTTCCTTTTGCAAAGACATACCTAATAGTTCAGCCTTCCACCCATCTATCTACCCATATATCAATGTTTGCCTTCACTGACAATGTGATTCTGTATGTGCAAAAGGTTGGTAACCAACAAAGAAAATTTCCTTTCATATATAAACCTTTCCTTGACTTTTTTTTTTTTTTTTTTAATTGTGATTTGGGTGAAAATTTACAGCACAAATTCACTTTACACACAGCAGTTCAC
>NW_006921805.1:880329-912816 GCF_000298275.1 Orycteropus afer afer
CATATACTTTGTCTCATGACATTGACCACAGTTTACCACAATGCAACAGCTCCCCTCCCACTTTCTCCCCATAGTTACCTCTTCCCTGTGTCCATCCCTCCATGAACTCCTGCCCCCTGAGCTGTCTCTCTGGGCATAAGCAGCCCTTCTTTCTCCCATGATTGTTCTCTCCAAGGAGTGTATCTATCTGAGGTAAATGTTCAACTCATATGCCTGTCTTTTGTTTGGCTGGAAACCATGGGTGTGGGTTCAATTCCAGACCTGAAGGGCAGCTAGGGGCCATAGTCTCAATGGTTCCACCAGGCTCTATCGGACCAGCAAACCTGGTCCAGCTTGCAAGCTTTTAAGGTCCCAGTCACTACTTGCCAAAGTAGGAGGTGTAACAATGTTTTGTGTAGTACGTTATGCCAATTGAGCTTGATGTCCCCTGAGACTATGGTCCCAAGCCCACAGGTTCAACTACTCAGTCCGTCTGGGTAGCTGGCTGTGACCAAGCAATGACTACCACTTTGCCTCTTGTCAGCTCTACTATACACCTGGGCATTCAAATCATACACATAAACTTATAGGACCATTGTCCACCAACCCTATACATCTTCTTGGGTATACTCCCCACTTTATAGACATGCCTACTATTTCACCCTGTCCACCCATCTGTCTACCCATCTACCCACCTGTATACCCATGTTTGCCTTCACTGACAACGCAGTACTGTATGTGCAAAAGGGTTCATCTTTGTTGTCTGTACCTCTCATGTACCTCTCTATGTCTTTCTCTTCCTCAATGCCACCTTGTTATCACTCACATTTGGTACACTGACCTTCTCTTCACCCAAACCAATACTTGTCTCTACCTATGTAACAGTGGTCCCTCCCCTCCCCTCCCAGCCCAGGTAACCAACAAAGAAAATTTCCTTCCATATGTAAACTTTCCCTGACTTTTTACAATAATGGACCAATACAATACTTGTCCTTCTGTGATTGACTTATTTCGCTCAGCATAGTGGCCTCCAATTTCATCCACACTCTGCAGTGTTTTGCCAATTCTACGGAATTCTTGAGGGTTGCATAGTATTCCATTGTGTGTATGTAAAATATGGTGGTCTTTTATAAACACTTAGAAGGACAAGACTATTAGAGTCAGGACATGTAAAAGGGGCAGGAGGGAAAATGCACAAATCAGGTCAATGCTATTTTATCACTTAGGATTCTGACAAGAAACAGAAAGCATACTCAAACTGAGTAATTTGAGAGCAGAGTGGAGAGTTTGTTACTACCCTAAGGCCTGCAGGGGCAGCAAGTAAGAGAAGTTACCAGGAATCAGAGAGAGGGAGAACTGTGAAAGGAGGATTGTGCCTTTGGCCAATTGAGGGACAGAGCCAGCACTGGTGATCCCACAGAGAGGGTGTGTGGAAAATAAATATCCCAACCTCATCTACTTGTGTTCCCCATTAACCAAACCCAACTGAAAGCCAGAGATGAAGGGATAGCACTGATATATCCATACAGGTCAGCCACCAGGAGCAGAGGACAGGATGGAGAGCAGCTCTGATAGGGCAAAAGAAAATATCTAGCATGGTCATCATAGAGAGGGCTTTGTCTAATTTGTCTGTAAGTTATATAAGACCACCATCCCCAGGTGTTGTTACTCTTTCTGAGTTATCTTGATGTCTACTTGGGAGAAGGCAAGTAAACGTCCGCCATCTTATCAGGCAGTAAGACGTCCCCTAATATCAAGTATGAGAAAAAGGACACTTTGTCACTACAATGGCAGAAAGTCTCAAATATCAGGATCCCATTTATAATCCTAAAGAGGATGTGTAGCTCCCCAAGTTCCCTTAATTTGTGACAGACTCAGAGAGAAGAGTCCCCATAATCATAAATTAGTAAGATTCCCCCGCTGCATACCTGGACATTTGTAGCTTGACCTTGTGTTTCATAAGCTTTAGGAGTCTCTACGGTGCTCCCATGCATAATTGCATTAAGCTGGAAGCAACTGCTTATAATGCCCTGAGGGATGTGAATGATGTTCTGTAGCATGGCTCTAATTCAAGTTAAATAATTTAAAAAAAAAAAAAAGAAGAAGAAGAAGAAGAAAAGAAAGAAAGAAAAAATACATATAAGTGAAAGACACCCAAACTTCTTCCATTCCTGGAAGTTTATATTCAGGGCTATGTTGGCATCTGGTTGTGGGAAGATGGGCAGTAGTTGACTCAGATGGGTTCTTCTCATCTGTGATGATTTGTAGCAACTTTTCTCAACAGTGGCTTAAGAAAATCATGTCTGTTTATACTTTGGGAGGCAGCAGGTAATGCTAAGCCTCAGAAAGCAGGTGAAACTTGGACTGTGACGACAATTTCCCTTGCTTGAAAGGAACTCTCTGATAGATAAGAAATTGAGCACTATGCCATATGGTGCTGCTGTATAATTTAAATTCAAAAAGCCAAATTTCATAGCCTGAAAATTGCAGTTGGTAGACACTCCTAATCACTTTGCTGATATAAGTAGGTACAGAGAAGCATAGTAATTTAAGTGAAAACCATACTTTCAGAGTCTTATAGGAAAACTCCCAAGCCTAATGTTTTGCCTCTTCTGCCTCAAAGGAAAGGCCCAGAGAAAAAAGATGCTAAGGGAACAGGCTAGGCAAATTGATACCATTAGCAAAGTTACTTTAAAAAAGAAAGAAAGCTATACTGCTGACCAACTGTTTGGAACCCCTTAAAATGAGACTGTTATGGCAAGAGTCTCAGATCGACAGAGAAAAATCTATTAAGCTCTGATTCCCACAGATACTGTTAATGTTAATAAAAGTCATTATTGAGAAAGTGGAAGTAGGTATGCAGCCAAGCTATTTTGACACAAGAATTTTGCTGAATATCAAAAGAATATCAAGAAGCATTTGCTAAAGATTAATAAATATACCTACAATAGGTATGGCTGAAAATTCCAGTTTATGGGTCTTAGTGGAGATTTACAAGCCCACTTACTTTTTAAATCATCAAATCCAAGAAGGTTCTAAGAAACACAAGCCCTTACCTCTCCTTTAGGCTAAAAGGAAATGGAGAGTGAAAATGCATAATTTGTCCCTTAGGAGAGCTAAGTAAAAACTCAGTAGTTTTGATCAACTGTGAAGAGAACTGAGAGCTTGAGAGGATGAGCATATAAAGATGATCTTATCTTCCCTGTCAGGAGAATCCTCCTTTCTATACAAGTCAGTGTCTTTCAGTTGCAAAAAAATAACAATAAAATGAGTTTAAGTAACAGGAGTAGTTTGGCTTCAGGTGCAGCTTGATCTAGAGATTCAAACATACCATCAGGGAAAGATATATTTTTCATCTTTCAACTGTGTTTCTTCAACACAGGCTCTATTCACAGTCAGGTTCTCCTTTTGTAGAGGTACAGCAGAGATGACTCAATGTCCTCCAATACCTCTTCTCCCCTTATTCCTTTGTAATAAAACCCTTCATATATGGCTGAGCACATAGCCTCCTGGAATAACTTGACATTTCCTTGCCCCTATTGCAGCATAGCATGGTCAATGAGATGTAGAAATGTCATGAGCAACTTCCAGAAAGTGTCCTTGAAGGATCCCTCTTGACCCCTTCCTCCTCCCTGCTGCCTAGACACTCAAGCACCCAGCCATCTTGTACCATTGAGTAGAAATGTGTATCACAGATGACAAAGATAGAGAAGACAACTACGTCCTGATAACCATGGGGCCACCACACCTCTAGGCTTCATTATATGAAGAAGAATATGTTTATCTTTTGATGAAATTACTGTAATTTCAGGTTTTTCATTGCTCGTAACAAAACCTAGTCTTAATTAATACGAGTAGCAGAATGTCTGCCACAGTTTCAAGCTTATATACTACGAGGTAAAACTTCATCAGTAAACTATGCCTATCTCTTTCTCAGTAACCCTAGGCACAGTTTCAATTTAATAGATCAGAAGTTTCTGAATGGGTCATAGGTCAATCCCTGAACCAATCCTTGTGGCCTGGGGCTCTGACTGACTGAACAGAGATATGCCCACTGCTAGAACTGAGACTGTTGCTGTCTCTACTTGAATTGCACATATTGAATTGCAAATATGACCTTCAGTATATCCCACCTAAATTTAGAGACCATCTGAAGAACAGATTTGATGCATTGAACACCAGTAACTAAATACAAGACAAGTTATAGGATAACATCAAGGATATCATACATGAAGAAAGCAAAAGATCATGAAAAAGACTGGAAAGAACTAGACCAAAATGAATGTCAGAAGAGACTGAAACTTGCTCTCGAATGGAGAGTAGTTAAAATGAATGGAAGAAAAATTTAATTAAAAGTAAAATAAAGTGAATGAAAGAAATGACAAAGTAAAAGAGTTGAACAGAAGATTGCAAAGGGCAGCTTGAGAGCAAATGTAAAGTATTATTACTGAAATGTGCAAAGACCTGGAGTTGGAAAGTCAAAGGGGAACAACATGTTTGGCATTTCTCAAGCTGAAAGAACTGAAGAAAAATTCAAGCCTCAAGTTGCAATGTTGAAGGATTCTATGGGCAAAATATTGAATGATGCAGGAAGCATTGAAAGAAGATGGAAGGAATACACAGAGTGACTGTACCAAAAAGAATTGGTCAATATTCAGCAATTTCAGAAGTTAGCATATGATCAAGAATCCATGTTACTGAAGGAAGAAGACTAACCTGCACCGAAGGCATTGGTGAAAAACAAGGCTCCAACAACGGATAGAATAACCATTGAGGTATTTCAACAAATGGATGCAGTGCTGGAGGTACTCATTCGTTTATGCCAAGAGATTTGTTAGAGAGTTACCAGGCCAATTGACTGGAAGAAATCCGTATTTGTGTCCATTCCAAAGAAAGGTTATCCAATAAAATGCAGAACTTATCGAACAACATCATTAAATTCACACGCAAGTAAAATTTTTCTGAAGATAATTCAAAAATTGTTGTAGCAGTATATTGATAGGAAACTGCCAGAAATTCAAGCTGGATTCAGAAAAGGATGTGTGTGGAATGTGGATATCTTTGCTGATGTCAGAAGGATCTTGGCTGAAAGCAAAGAACACAAAAAAGAGGTTTGTCTGTGCTTAATTGATTATGCAAAAGCTTTCCATTGTGTGGATCATAAGAAATAATGGATAACATTGAAAAAAATGGGAATTCTAGAACACTTGATTGTGCTTATAAGGTACCTGTACATAGACCAAGAGACAGTCATTTGAACAGAACAAGAGGATACTATGTGGCTTAAAAGCAGGAAAGGTGTGTGTCAGGTGGTATTCTTTCACCATACTGATTCAATCTGTATCATGAGTAAATAATCTGAGAAGCTGGACCACAAGAAGAAGAATGTTGCATCAGAATTGAAGGAAGACTAATTAACCACCTGTGATACGCAGATGGCATAACCTTGCTTGGTGAGAGTGAAGACAACTTGAAGGACTTACTGATGAAGATCAAAGAGCACAGCCTTCAGTTTGAATTATACCTTAACATAAAGAAAATAAAAATCCTCACAACTGGACAAAAGGCAACATCAGGATAAATGGAGAAAGATTGAAGTAGTAAAAAATTTCATTTTACTTGGATCCACAATCAACATCCAAGGAAGCAGCAGTCAAGAAATCAAATGATGGATTGCACTGGATAAATCTGCTGCAAAAGACCTCTTGAAAGTGTTGAAGAGCAAACACGTCATTTTAAAGACTAAGGTGTACCTGACACAAACCATGGTATTTTCAGTAGTCTCATATGCATGTGAGAGGAGGACAATGAATAAGGTAGATTGGAGAAAAATTGCTGCATTTGAATTGTGGTGTTAGTGAAGAATAATGAATACAGCATGAACTGATAGAACGAACAAATCTGTCTTGGAGAAGTACAGCCAGAATGCTACTTACAAACAAAAATGGCCAGACTTCGTCTCTCACACTTTGTCAGAAGGGACAAATCGCTGGAGGAGGCTATCATACTTGGTAAGGTAGAGGGTCATCAAAAAAAGGTGAAGGCTTTCAATAAGATGTATTGACACATGGCTACAATGATGGGCTCAAGCTTGGCAACAATTATGAAGATGGAGCAAGACTAGGCATTGTTTTATTGTATTGTACATAGGGTTGCTGTGAGTCAGAACTGACTTGATGGCACCTAACACCAACAGTGAAAAAGAAATATTTAATACACATCTCAGGCAAATCTGCTCCTGAATTTTATGATCTCTATCCAAGCAGGTATTATTCTAGACTCACAACCCTTTATATCTAATCTGTCACCTCTTGTTCGGTGCTAGATATGTTCTCTTCTCCAACATCTCTCAGTAAATAAAAACAAAGAAACAGATACAAAAGGCACATTACTGCTCAAATGTGTAAAATGCATGTGGCCACAATTTCCCAGAAAAATATTGTAATAAAAATTACAAACACAAATGTTAGAAGTATACAAATCAACTAAATATCTAAGTGGTACTCTTCAAAAGTATCAAGGTCAAGAAAAGTTATGGGATGTCACTTCTATGATTGTTGTTGTTAGGTGTTGTAAAGTCTATTTCATCTCATAGTGACCCCATGTAACAAAGTAGAACTGCCTCATAGGGTTTCCTAGGCTGTAATATTTTGGGAAGCAGACTGCCAGGTCTTCCTCCCGTGGAGACGCTAATTAGGTTCAAATCACCAAACTTTTTGTTAGCAATTGAGTGCTTAACCACTGCACCACTAGGGCTCCTTGTTGTTGTTGATAGGTGCCATCAAATCGGCTCCAACTCATAGAGACCCTAGGCATGACAGACAAAGTATGACCCAGTTGTACTCCATCCTCACAATCCTTGCTATATTTAGCCTATCATAATACCCATGGTGTCAATCCATCTTGTTGGGGGTCATTCCCTTCCTCACTGACCCTCCACTTTACCAAGTATGATATCCATCTCCAGGGAATGGTCCCTTCTAACATTCTGTTTTGCTAATCTAGTGCCACTCTAACTACAAAGGTATGGCTTTAAATAAACAGGAATTTTTACTCTTACAATTTAGGAAGCTAAAAGTCTGAGTTCAAAGTGCCAGCTGTAGGGGCTGGGTGAAAGCCCCTTGACCTTGGGTTTCAGCTCTGCCTCTTTCTCCCTGCCCACTGAAGCTGGAGGCTTCTTTTAACTCAGACAGCTGCTGGGCACTAAGGTTGACAAACCCAAGGCTGAGAAACGAAGTGGCACAGTCCTCAGATTACCAAACAACATGGCAGGCCACTAGTTCAAATCCAGAGACAGTCCCCAGATCAGCAGGAAACATGGCAGGCTGCTGAATGAAGACTCAACTAAATGTAGAGTCCAAGCATGTCAAAAAGCTACAGAGACCTTTCTCAATGGTCTTCTTATATACTGGAAGCAGACCACGTCTCTAACGCAGCTACTCAGATGTTCCAGTAGATTCCACCATGGAGTTGATTACCAGTCTTATCATAGGGAATAACCACATCCAGCTGCCCACCCACTCAAAACCAGGCTAAGCCAAGTTGACACACAACTTAACTACCATAATGACCAAAGTAGGTGAGATGAAGACTGGCCAATCTTGCTTCCAAGGAGCATTCCACCTCCTTCTTCTAGGACAGGCATCAACTCTTCTTCCGTCTTCCTTATTCATTGTCCAGCTTTCACACACATATGAGGCGAATGAAAATACCATGGCTTGGGTTATAACACACCTTAGTCTTCAAAGTGACATTTTTGCTTCTTAAAATTTTAAGAGGTCTTTTGCTGCACATTTACCCAGTGCAATGTGATGTCTGATTTCTTGACTGCTGCTTGCACAAGTGTTGATTCTAGTTCCAAGTAAAAAAATGAAATGCCTAAAAACTAAAGTCTTTTCTCCATTTATAGTGATGTTGCTTACTGGTCCAGTTGTGAGGGTTTTTGTTTTCTTCATGTTGAGGTGTAATCCATACTGACGACTATAGTCTTTGATCTTCATCAGTAAGTGGTTCAACTCATCTTCCTTTTCAGCAAGCAAAGTTGTGTTGTCTGCATATTGCAGGTTGTTAATAAGCCTTCTTCCAATTCTGATGCCACATTCTTCATCTAGTCCAGCTTCTTTAATTATTCACTCAGCACACACATTGAATAAGTATGGTAAAAGGATACAACCCTGACTCACTCCCTTCCTGATTTTAAACCATGCAGTGTCCCCTTGTTCTATTCTAATGACAGCCTCCTGGTCTATGTACAGGTTCCTCATGAGCACAATTAAGTGTTCTGGAATTCCCATTCTTCTCAATGTTATTCAAAACTTGTTATGATCCACATAGTCGAGTGCTTTTGCATAGTCCAATAAAACACAAGTAAATATTTTTCTGGTATTCTTTGCTTTCATCCATGATCCATCTGACAACAGCAATGATAACCTTCATTCCACATCCTCTTCTGAATCCAGCTTGCATTTCTGGAAGTTCTTTGTCAATATACTGCTCCAACCTCATGATCCCTACAATATCTGAGCCCATCGCTGCACCCACTATGCCAATCCATCTTGTTGGGGGCCTTTCCCTCTTTTGTCGACCCTCTGCTATGCCAAGCATGACATCCTTCTCCAGAGAATGGTTGCTTCTGACAACGTGACCAAAATAGGAGAGACGATGTCTGCCCATTCTCACTTCTAAGGAGCATTCTGCCTGAATTTCTTCCAGGATAGATTTATTAGTTCTTTTAGCAGTCCACGGTACTTTCAGCATTTTTCACCAACATCACAACTCTAAAGCATCAACTCTTCTTTGGTCTTCCTTATTCATTGTCCAGCTCTCATATGGTTATGAGGCAATTGAAAATACCATCGCTTGGGTTAGGTGCATCTTAGTCTTCAAGGAGATATCTTTGCTCTTCAGCACTTAAAAGAGGTCTTTTGCAACAGATTTGCACAATGTAGTATGTCTTTTGATGTCTTGACTGCTGCTTCCATTGGCATTGATTGTAGAACCAAGTAATATGAAGTCTTTGACAACTGCAATCTTTTCTCCATTCACTGTGATGCTGCTTATTAGACCAGTTGTGAGGACTTTTGTCTTCTTTATATTGAGTGTGTAATCCATACTGCAGACTGTAGTCTTTAATCTTCACCAGTAAGTGCTTCAAGTCATCCTCACTTTCAGCAAGCAAAGTTGTGTCATCCGCGTATCATAGGTTGTTAATGATTCTTCCTCTAATCTTGATGCCACATTCTTCTTCATATAATCCAGTTTCTCGAATTATCTGCTCAGCATACAGATTGAACAAGTATGGTGAACAGATACAACCCTGATACATTTCCTTCTTGATTTTAAAGCATGCAGTATCCCCTTATTCTGTCTGAATGACAGCCTCCTGGTCTATGTACAGGTTCTTCATGAGTACAATTAATTGTTCTGGAATTCCGTTCTACTCAATGTTATCCATAATTTGTTATGATATACACAATTGAATGCTTTTGCATTGTCAATAAAACACAAGTAAACATCTTTCTGGTATTCTTTGCTTTCAGCCAAGATCCATCTGATGTCAGCTATGATATCCCTCATTCCATGTCCTCTTCTGGATCCAGCTTGCACCTCTGGAAGTTCTCTGTCAATATACTGCTGCAACTGTTTTTGAATTATCTTCAGTAGATTTTACTTGCGTGTGGTATCAATGATGTTGTTTGATAATTTCCACATTCTGTGGGGTCACCTTTCTTTGGAATGGGTACAAATACGGATCTCTTCCAGTCAGTTGGCCAGGTAGCTGCCTTCCAAACCTCTTGGCATAGTAGAGTGAGTGCCTCCAGTGGGGCATCCGTTTGCTGAAACATCTCAGTGGGTTTTCTGTCAATTCCTGGAGCTTTGTTTTTTCCCAATTCCTTTAGTGCAGCTTTGACTTCTTCCTTCAATATCATTGGTTCTTGATCATATGCCACCTCCTGAAATGGATGGTCATCTACCAATTCTTTTTGATACAGTGACTCTATATATTCCATCCATATGGAAAATTCTTTTGATGTTTCCAGAATCATTCAACATATTGCCCATGGAATCTTTCAATATTGTAATTTGAGGCTTTAATTTTTCCCTCAGTTCTTTCAGCTTAAGAAATGCCGAGTATGTTCTTCTCTCTTGGTTTTCTAACTCCAGGTCTTTGCACATTTCTTTATAGTAATTTGGAGCTCTGTTAGCATAGTGCCTAAGGCACTTGACTGCTAACCAGAAGGCTGGCGATTCAAACCCACCAGCCAGTCCTTGGAAAGAAGGTTGGGCAATCTACCTCTGTAGTGATACTGCCTCAGAAACCCAAGGAGGGGTCACTGTGAGTCAGATCCGACTAGACTGCAGTGTGTGTGTTGTTTATAGTAATTGGTTAATCATTAATGGTGGAGGAACAATTCAGGAAGGGAGGGTGAGAATGTTCGCACAACTTGAAGAATGTAATCAACGTCACTGAATTGTACATGTAAAACTTGTTAAATTGGTGTATGTTTTCCTGTGTATATTTTCAACAGCAATAAAAAGTAAAAAGATTATAGCAAAAAAAAACAAAACTATGGAGCAGTTTTACTCTCTAATACATGAGATCATCATGAGTAAGAATTGACTCAATGGTAACTAACAACTCACAACAACAACAATATGCTTAGATTGCTTCCAGAATTAATCTCTTCCCTTTACTCAAACCTTTACAACAGCATCTCAACCCAGGGATAAATGTCCCCAAGATATTGTACCTTGTTGACATCAAGAGAGTTTTACAATTTCAGATCAATTAAAATGTAGAGCATGTGTTCAACTTGGCAAAGGAAATGAATGAGGAAAACCAGAAACAGTTATTAAAAAACAAGGCTCCTTTTTACAGGTTATTTATTTATTTTTTTTGAAAATGAAAATCTGCACCCCAAACAAAACCAGATTAACAAATGATACTATGTGACTTGGTGAAAATGTCCCGTACCTGGTTTTGTGCATGCTGTAGAGTTGCTCCTGACTCATAGCAGCCCTATAGGACAGAGTAGAACTGCTCCATAGTGTTTCCAAGGCTATAATATTTATGGAAGCATACTGTCACATCTCCCTCCCTGGGAGCAGCTAGTGGGTCAGTCAAGCACTTAACCACCATACCACTAGGGTTCTTTGTACCTGGTTTAAATGCAAAAAACGCAACCACTGCCATGGAGTCAGATCCAACTCATAGCGATCACTCCTTGGGTTTCCAAGGCTGTATCACTACGGACGTAGATTGCCCAACCTTCCTTCTGAGGAGTGGCTGGTGGGTTTGAACCGCCAGCCTTCTGGTTAGCAGTCAAATGCCTTAGGCACTACACCACCAGAGCTCCCTGTACCTGGTTAGAGGAGCATAAAAATTATTTGAATAAATGCTGTCTTAGTTATCTAGTGTTGCAATAACAAGGGGGAAAAAAAAGCGGGTTTCTTTAACAAACAGAAATTTATGTTTTCACAGTTTAAGGCACTAGAAGTCCAAATTCAGGGTGCTGGCTTTATGGGAAGGCTTTGTCTCTATTGGTCTGGGGGAAAGTCCTTACCTCTTTTTAACTCCTGTTGCTTTGTTCCTTGGAGATTGTCATGTGGCATGGTATCTATCTTCCCCATCTCTATTTACTTAAACTGCGTTTATATCTCAAAAGAGATTGATTTAAGATACTCTACAGAAATATCTGCCTTATTAACATAACAAAGGAAAATTATTACAAAATGGGATTATAACCACAGGTACAGGGATTAGGATTTAAACACACCTTTTTTGAAGACACAACTCAATCCATAGCTATGTCTTATTTTTAACCCTGCCTACAGAGTCAAAACATTCAGCTGCTAACCAAAAGTTCAGTAGTTCAAGCCCACCAGCTAATTTGCAGGAGAAAAATGAGGCGGTCTGCATCCATAAAGATTTACAGCCTCGGAAGTCCTTTGGGGCGGTTCTGCTTTGTCCTATAGGGTCTCTATGGGTAGGAATCAACTCAGTGGCAGTGGGGTTGGTTTGATTTGGTATAGAGTCAAAAACTCTTAAATTTATTGGGAGCTGGCAGGATATTTCTTGCTACTTACCCTGAACATTATGAATTCCCATGCAGATCTCTCTCTCTCTTTTTTAATTCTAGTACAAATATATACAACAAAATATTTCCCATTTCAACACTTTTCACATGTACAATTCAGTGACATTAATTACATTCCTCATTTTGCACAACCATCACTACTATCCATATGAAAGTTTTTCCATCACCCTTAACAGAAACTCCGTGCCCCCTATACACTGATCCCCCTATCCACTTACATCCCACCCCGGGTGATCACTAATAAACTTTTGTCTCTGTACATTTGCCTATTCTAGATATGTCATAGGAGCCCTGGTAGCACAGTGGTTAAGCATTTGGTTGTTACCCAAAAAGGTCAGCAGTCAAACCCACCAGCCACTCCAGTAGAGAAAGATGAGGCAGTCTGCTTCCATAAAGATTTATAGCCTTGGATACCTTGGGGCAGACCTATTTTGTCTTATAGGGTCTCTGTGAGTCAGAATCAACTCAATGACAATGAGTATGAGTATGAGGAGATATGTGGGATCACACTATATCTATCTTTTTGTATTCGACTTATTTCCCTGTGCAGATATATGGTCAGTGCCTACTAACAAATCTGTACTTACATGGTTTGTCTTCAAGCTATTTAACAATTCCTCTGAAATTATAAAACCTTCTTTTGAAGTAGAGATAGAACAAGGCATTTCCTACTACTAAAGTAGAGGCACAAAGCCATAATTATATTACAGTATAAACTAAATCTTTTTTATCAAAGGGCACAAAGATGAACAGGGGAAAATAGAAGAGAACTAACTTAAGGCTCTTATTATACTCATAGAAGTTACTACCTATTAACCATTCATTACTTTTGTTAAATAATATACATAGAAAGATATTTGAATTTCTTATTTCACAATTACTTTTAAAAGTAGATTTTAAAGTGCACTCAGAATTTTGAAGGTTTTTCTTATAACTGTAATACAGTAAACTGGTGGACACGTGCACTTCATAAGTGCTCTCAATTCAGAGAAATAAAAACTTGAAATTCAAATTGAAATAAATCTAATTTTAAAGCTAATGCTTCAGGTCTGTTGGCATACCTGAAAAAGCTTTTACTCTCACAAATGTTTGGCTGGCTTCTTGTTGTTGAAAGGAAAAGGGAGTGGTGTACGTCCTTGGATGCTGGAAGTTGGGAGAAGGCTGCCATAGCAAGTTTGGCAAACTGCTGGTAGATTGTTTGCAGTCCCACACTCCTAGGGGAGGGAGTGAGGAGCTAATGGTGCTCATTAATCCCGCATGAGACACTGAGACATGGCATCCCCCAGAGACAAGAGTACAAGTATAGGACTTCTTTGGAATGTTTTCAGGCCTGAGTCACCAAGGAGAAATTGAAAATATTTGTTTTGTGTACGTGTGTGAAATGAGAATAAGTTAAATAAAATGTATATTTTGAGTCACGGTTATACTTCTTGATTCATGAATATACAAGACGATGTCTAAATATATTGCATCGTGTATATGATACAGAGGAGGGACTACTGAGGTTGAATTTTATGTGTGGCTTGTCAGACATCTTGCTGCTTTACAGTTTGTACCTTGCACACAAACACGCACACACGTGCACATACTTTGCCAATAAACACCACACTACTAAACCACTTTCAACTAAACATGACCTTTGGGTTGTTTTTCCAATAGTGGTTTGAGGTTTGTACTGTTATTCCCTCTCGTGTGGCTGCCTTTGTGATCCAGTGCACATGTTTCCAAATTTCCTGGCTGAAGTTGCAGCTGGGAAACAGTTTTTCTCAGTGAAAAGCTAAGTGTTCTGTAGTAATAATTACAACATTTATTGAGTGCTCACCCTATTAAGCACTTTCCTTGTGCTTTATTTCAACAAACTCATTAGCTCTTGATAATCTTGTGGTGTAGACACTATTATAAATATCATTATTATCTCTTTCAACCAATGACAAAACATAGGCATAGACAGGTTGAGTAACTTACCCAAAAGCCTTAAAAAAAAAAAAAAAAAAAAAAAAAGCAAGGATACAGATAGAGGTAATCTGGTTCTAAGAACCATGCCCTTAATCACTATATTACTGTTACCATTGTATTCTATTTTATTGATAAGAAATATCTTTAAAAAGTGAAATAAAAGGTAGGTAGACAGAAAGTGGAAATTTGGACATAATGAATAGAATATTTCATAGTCAGAAAGATGTGGGGTTGTATCAGTGGTAGTGATATTTGCTGTTCATTGATAACCAAGTGCTCAGCTCCTTTCTCAAGCTCTCTTGATATTTGTTGAGGCCATGTGACAAGTTCTGGCCAACGGGTGATGAGTGGAAGTGATACAGGACAATTCTGGGCTGAAGAATTTAAGAGTCAATGTGTTAATCTACAACTGTCTTTTCACCTGTCAAGGTGTTTGATCCACAATATGTAGGTAGGTCCCTGAGCGACTGTGTGGAACAGAGCTCCTCCTAGGGTCACCTGAATATAAACTATGAGTGAGAAATAAACTTTAGTTGTGTTAAGCCCCTGGGAGTTAGGGCTAATTTGTTTCTGATACTCTCTAATGCAGGACACAACATTTGCCATTTCTACCACTTTAGCATGTACAATTTAGTGACATTAATTACATTCATCATGTCTGGCAACCATCACTACTATCAGTTGCCAAATGTTTCCATCACCATCAACAGAAAGTTGGTGCCCCCTAAAGAATGACTTCCCTTTCCCTTCTCCCTTCTGCTCCTGGTAACCACTAATTAACTTTGGTCTCTATGCAATTACCTATTCTGGATATTTTGTGTAAGTGAGATCATACAATATTTGTCCTTTTGTGTCTGACTATATTTCACTCAACATAATGTTTTCAAGGTTCAGCCATGTTATAGCATGTGTCAAAACTTCATTTCTTTTTTTGGCTAAATATTTCATTCCAAGCATATGCCATATTTTGTTTGTCCATTCATCTGTTATTTCATCCTTTTGACTATTGTGAATCATGCTACAATGAATATTGTTCAATATTCTATTTGAGTCCCAGCTTTCAATTCTTTTGGATATACACTAGGAGTGAAATTGATGGGTCATTTGGTAGTTTTATGTTTAACTTTTTTAATTACCACCCAAATGTTTTCCACAGTGACTGCACCATTTTACAATCCCACTAAAAATGAATGGAGGTTCCAAACTCTTCACATCCTCCTCAATCCTTGTTATTTTCCATTTTTCTGATAATAGCCATACAAATGGGAGTGAAGTGGTATCTCATTGTGGATGTGATTTGTAGTTCCCTAATGATTGCTGAGAGGAGCTCTGGGGGTGCAGTGGTTAAGTGCCTGGTAGTTAGATGAAGTTCAGTGGTTCAAATCCACCAACTACTCCACAGGACAAAGATGTGGCAGTCTGCTTCCAAAAAGATTAAAAAAAACAAAGAGAAAAAAGAAAAACTAACCCGTTACCATCAAGTTGATTCTGACTCATAGTAACCTTATAGGACAGAGTAGAACTGCTCCTTATAGTGTCCCAAGGCCATAATTTTTATGGAAGCAGACAGCTACATCTTTCTCCAACAGAGTGGCTGTTGGGTTAGAACAACCAGTCTTTCGGTTAGCAGCTACCATAAATATTATAACCTCAACAGTTCTACTCTGTCCTTTAGGGTTGCTATGACTTGTAATCAACTCAATGGCAATGGTTTTCATGACTAATGAAGAGAACTCCCATGGCAAAACGGTTGAACATGCAAAAATAAAAATTCAAACCAGTTGAGGGGAACATAAATATTGATTGAATAAATGCCTTACTTGTATCCCTGTATATAGAGTCAAATGGTTAAGCAATCAGTTGCTAACTGAAAGGTTGGCAGTTCCAACCCACCCTGTGGCTCTGCCTGAGAAATTTGCTTCCATAAAGATTACCTATAAAACCCTACGGGGCACTTCTCCTCTGTCACATGGGGTTGCTATGGGTCAGAATAGATTCAATGGAACAACAATGATGACTAATGATGTTGAATATCTTTTCAGGTGCTTGCTCAACATTTGTACATCTGCTTTTGTAAAATATTATTCAAATTCTTTGCTGATTTTTTATTGGGTTTTCCTTTCTTTTTGTTGCTGAGCTGTAGTTCTTTATATATTCTGAATATTAAACTCTTATCAGATGTATGGTTCCCAAATATTTTCTCCGTTCTTTGTCTCTTTACTTTCTTGATTAAGTCCTTTGATGCACACAATTTTTAATGTTGATGTTGTTGTTGTTGTTAGGTGCTGTCGAATCAGCTCCAACTCATAGTGACCCTATGTACAACAGAAGGAAACACTGCCTGGTCCCGTGCCATCCTCACAATCCTTAGTAGACTTTAGCTCATTGTGCAATCACTGTGTCAATCCACTTCCTTGAGGGTCTTCCCCTTTTTTAGTGACCCTTCACTTTACCAAGCATGATATCCTTCTCCAGGGAATAGTCCCTTCTGACCACATGACCAAAGTAGGTCAGATGAAGTCTGGCCATTCTTGCTTCCAAGAGCATTCTGGCTGTACTTCTTACAGGATAGATTCGTTCATTCTTCTGGCAGTCCGTGGTACTTTCAATATTTTTTGCCAATGCCACAACTCAAAAGGATCATCTCTTTTTTGGTCTTCCTTATTCAATGGCCAGTTTCTACATGCATATAAGGCAATAGAAAATGCTATAGCTTGGGTTAGGCACACCTTAGTCTTCAAAGAGACATCTTTGCCCTTCAGCACTTCAAAGAGTTCTTTTGTAGCAGATTTGTCCAGCGCAACACCACGTCTGATTTCTTGACTGCTGCTTCCATGGGTGTTGATTGTGAATCCAAGTAACATGAAATATTTGACATAAATTTTGATAGAGTACCATTTGCCTATTTTCCCTTTTGTTGTTTATGCTTTAGTGTCACATCTAAGAATCCATTGTCAAAAACTAGGTTCCCAAATGTTACTCTTATGTTTTACTCTCAGAGTTTTATAGTTTTTGTTTTTACATTTAGTTCATTAATCTATTTGGTGTTGATTTCTACATATAGTATGAGGTATGGGTACAACTTCATTCTTTTGAATGTGCAGGTCCAGTTGTCCTAGCCATTTCCTTATCTTTAAAATAGTAATAGGAATACTCTTCTGGCAGAGGTGTTTTAAGAATTAAATAAGAGTGCTTGATATGCTAGGCAAATTGGAGATGGCCAATAAATGTAAACTATTATAATTTATTCAGTATTATGTTACAATAAAGTAACATAAAAGCTCAAGGGACAGGTGTACAGAATGTGAAAGATAACTGCTTAACAGAAACTATTACTGGATCCCTATAAGTGGTCCATAACTATAAAACAGTAAAGAATATTTCCAATACAGTATATAAACAAACTTATAATGTGAACATATCACATAAATATTTTTTGTATTTTTCTATATTCCTTGCTTTTGATAACTGTAATATAATTTTCCATGGGAAACCTTCTCTTCCCTGATTCTCAACTGATGTACTTCAGGTGGTACTCCATTCAAGTTTAAAGATGGAGCATGAGTAGAAAATTAATGGAACAAAGAAATCGACACCACAAAAAAGCACATACCAAAAATGACAGCAACAGATTCATTTTTGCCAATAATTACATATCTGGGAAGGGACTTATCTCTATTATTTACAGAAAACTCCAATGTCTCAACACTAAAGGAATTAACAATCCAATTGAAAAATGGGCAGAAGACATGAATAGACATTTCACCAAGGAAGAGATTCAGGTGGCCAGCTAATACATGAGGAGATGCTCATAATCATTGGCCATCAGAGAGATGCAAATCAAAACAACAATGAGATACCGTCTCACCCCAGCACAGATGGCAAGTTTCAATGAGACAGAAAATAACAAATGCTGGTGGGGATGTGAAGAGATTGGGACTCTCATACACTGCTGTTGAGTCTATGAAGTGATACAACCACTGTGGAAAGCAGTATGGCGATTCCTTAGAAAACTGGAATTGGATATACCATTTGACACAGCAATCCCATTACTAGGTATATATCCTAGAGATGTGAGAGCCAGGACAGGAACAGACATATGCACACTCATTGTGGCAGATATGTTTCTGTGTCAACTTGGCTGGGCCTGGTTGAATGGCTGGGCAGCTGGTGGTAGTATTCCTCATGATGAGACTGGCAATCAGCTCCACGATGGAACCTACCACAAGCAGCTGAGTAACTGCCTTTGGGATGTGGTCTGCTTCCTGTATTTAAGGGGAAGCTTTGGGAATGGTCTCTAGCCTATGGCATGCTTGGACCCTGCATGTAGCCATGTCATTGCTCAGCAGCCTGCTATGCTCTGCCAACCTTGGGACCTACAACGGACTTAAGTTAATGGCCTGCCATGTGGTTTGGTAACATTGGGACTATGCTTTTTCCTTGTCAGCCTTGGGGCTTCTCAGTCTCAGCAGCCAGTGGCTGTCTGAGTGAAGAAATGCCTCTAGCTCCAGTGGGCCGGGAGCAGGAGGCAGAGCTGGACCCCAAGGTTGAGGGGCTTTCACCCAGCCCCTAGAGCCTGGCACTTTGAACATGGACTTAAAGCCTCCAAATTGTGAGAGAATAAACTCCTGTTTGTTAAGGGCATCCCATTTGCAGTATATTCCTGTCAGAGAGGCACTGGGTAACCAGAACACTCATGTTCATTGCAACACTAATTACAATAGCAAAAAGATGGAAACAAAGTATGTGTCCATCAGTGGAAGAGTGGATGACCAAACTATGGGACATACACAGAATGGAATGCTATGCAGCACTAAAGAATAATATAGAGTCTGCAAAACTCCACATAACATGGATGAACTTGGAGGACATTATGCTGAGTGAATTAAGTCAATCAAACAAGGACAAATACAGTATTAGTTCATTATTGTGGAGGGTCAAGGAAAGGTTTATATATGGAGGGAAACTCTCATTGTTGGTTGACATGGGTGGGAGGTGTGGAGAGGGAACCTGAAAAAAAAAAAAAACATGCATTGACCCATGTCACTTTAGTTTTGTGTATTTCACTGTACATAAATTATATTTCAATAAAATGCATTTTTAAAAAAGGAAAAGAAAGGACAAATACTGCATGATCTCACTATTATGAAAAGACAAGAATAGTTATGTATACCTACTGGAACCAGTGTTCACTGGTGGTTACCAGAGATTCAGAGTGGAGATCACTCTCTAAATAGTACGCTTGTTATTTTGGGGGATGGGAAATATAACACTAAATGTGGGTGAAGTGTGCACAGCTTGATCAAGGTAAATGATGTCACTAAGAAGTACACAAGAAAAATGACTTTTTGCTAAGGGCTAGGACACACACAACAGTGCAACAACTAAATAATAGAAGAGTGGTCACGTGTGTGTGTATATGTATGCATTTAAGTGTACAGGTCTGCATATGTGTGTATATAGGTGGGCTTATACCAAAGCATATATATATGCAGGTGTATATATATGTATACAATTTGGGTGGAAATGTGTGTGTCCATCTCTATTCATACACAATAAAGCACATCCAAAACAAACAAACAAAAAAAGATGGAGCATGAGACTTGAATTATCACAAATAATTTCCTTGTCCACAGTGATTTGTTCAAGGATCAGCACATTGTCTTCTCAGAGCCAGTAAGATGCAATGAGAATGCTTGGAATCCTGAGAAAAATGTTACATGATTCTTTTCTCATTTGAACATGAGATTTTAAGATATTTGGAGACATGATAGCCATGTTGAATCACAGCGGTAGAGCCTATGTGGGAATAAAGCCAGTATAGAGGTGAATAGTACAAATTGGATGGTTGTGATAGAGAAATGACATGCTAGTCGTATTGTTTGAGCCCTTAATTAAGTGGCACCTGAAACCAAAACAAATGCTGAACTTTTCACTTTAGTAAGCTAATAAATCATCTTTTTGCTTGAGCTAGTTTGAAATGCGATTTCTTTCAGAAGTGAAGTTTGGGCAGCCCAAAAGAAAAGTTTCCAATTCTGACTAGATGGTAGTAGAAGTGGAATCACAAAAATCGATATAGAATTCCTTCCTATTCCTCGATCTCCACAAAGCAATGTTTTCTGCTGCTCTTCCTCTACTCTTTATTGACTTCTTTATTGCTTTCTAGTTCCACATTTTGGATTTAGAATCTTCCTTTACCTTACAGTTAAGTCTATGATTAGGTAAATGAAGTTAGGCTTACATTCCCTAAACATTAAAACTCCTCATATAATTAAATTTTTTCCAAAGTGACAAGTTTACAAGCAGAATATATTTCTTTCTCTCTCATTTAAACAAAGCATGCCATATAAGTAAAGCAGATGTTCTTCAGAGGACCATATATTTTGCTTAAGAAATATAGAACTGTGTTTCCTTAAAGAAGAGAATGCTCTAACTTCCGGCTCATAAATCTGCTGCACAGAAGTATATAAACTACACTTTATAAACCATATACTAATAAACAAAAAATAATATTTTTTTATAAATTGTACTATTGTTTTCAATTTTTCACTTTCCTGGAATAGGATTGTACACCCTTTTTTTTTTTTTTTTTTTTTTTGGCCATGAGACTTTGCAGTATAATTTGGTGGCATATACATCCCCAACCCATTAATGCTGGACTTAGTCATATCACTTGTTTTGGTCAATAAAATATCAGCAGACATTACACAAATGGTGACTTTAAATGTGCTTGCATGATTTAGCTTAATTTTTGAGCTTCTGCCATCTACCATGAGAAGAGTATGATCTGAATAGTTACCAGGGCCAAAGAAATAGAGGAGAAACATGCAGAAGACCTCAACCCTCCCCACATCTGAAACTAAACCCAGGTGATACCCAACAGAATCACAAACTACTCACTGGCCTATGAGTGAGAATAAGTGCTTGTTGTGATAAGTTACTGTTTTGGAGTCGTTATGTAGCATTGTTACACCAGTAGCTGAATAAAACAGCTCAACCTTATTATTAGAAAGAAATACTAAAACTAATACTTTCTCTGTCAAGTATAACTCTGTCTCTGATAATATGTATTTTTTTGGAATCTAAAAGGTATTTTATAATAAAAACTTATTACTTTTGTATAGCATTTAGTGTGATGTAATGGTAGGCATTCAAGATACACAGGAGTCACTAGAACTGAGTCCTAAGTCTAGCTTAAACACTATGTGCCTTGACAAGTCACTTAACATTTCTGGACCTCTCAGTTATCTATAAAATGAACAGCTGAACTAGATTTTTTGGAACCAAAAATATTATGATTGTGATTTTCAAATGACTCACATGTAAAATATGTACATAAAAATTAAATATAATGTCTATGTCATATGTTAATATGTTTTGGAATATAAGTAAAATAATATTCAAAGTATAAGAATTCTGGTACTTTTTATGTTCTTGAATTTTCTAGATTAATGAGATATATGTGTTAGCAATGTCCATACAATCCATCTCATTAAGTTTTATAGGATTAAGATCCCATATTTTTAAAACATTTTGTAAATATTCTAGAGTAAAAGAAGTCACTTAAAGAAAACGTACTGATCACCTAGGTTGTGCTCAGTACACATATAGTGAAAGGATAATTTCATGGAAGAAACACAGATTCTGGCCTCAGATAAGGACAGGATTAAGATCAGACCTGCTGGAGTATCTCTAAATTCTTTCCCATAGAAGAATGAGGAAAAAAAAAAAAAAAAAAAAAACGCAAATAATCTTATTTTTATGGACCCTGCTCCATCTCTCTGCAGTAGGCTTATTCTTGGATTTGGAAGTGAAGAACTCAGCAAATTGCTATGACTTTGCCAAATATTTCAAACCACTGCTCCTGGAGAAATTTCTCCATACAACCTACTCCAGACCTGCAAGGTCAAGGTCTGAGTTATATGTTGTATATGGCACAACTTCAACTCCATTCTCAGGCGGGTTGAAAGTAACTCTCCTAAAATTCAATTTACAGGTTTGGTTATCTACGTGCAGGATAGCATTCCTGGCTTACTACATGCAACAAGTTTGAACTCAGCCAAATATACACTATCATTGTATCTGGAACAAAATTGCTGAACCATCACTTGAAACTTTTGATGGTGTTGTAACAACTCCTTCACCCTCATCAATTTATTTGGCTGCTGCCTTTGCACTCAAGACTTTTCTTCTAGAATGAATGTAGAAGTACTTAAATTACAATTCTGGAGTCACACAATTGGGAAGCTATAGTCTAAATGAAATGATACACATAGAAATGCTATATAGTCATTAAAAAAAAAACAGAAACAAAAACCTCACTGCTGTTGAGTTGGTTCCAACTCATAGTGACCCCTCCTTGGGTTTCCAAGACAATATCTCTATGGGAGTAGATCGCCCAATCTTCCTTCTGAGGAGTGGCTGGTGGGTTTGAACCGCCAGCCTTCTGGTTAGCAATCAAATGCCTTAGGCACTAAAACAACCTTGAAACTTGCTTCTAGGTGATAACAAATATTTTTATAAGCAAGTCAACTTTCATATTGCAAAGACAGTATCAATTAAACCTTTTTTTTTCAAGGGTTTGCAAATACACTTTGGGCCAGATCTGACTTGCCAGCCATTTGTGCAAAAAGAGTTGTAGTGGAACACAACTACTCCATTTATTTACACATCATCCATGGCTGCTTTCATGCTACAATGGCAGAACTAAGTAATTGAGACCATATGGCCTAAGATTTACTGTCTCACTCTTTACAGTAAAACTTTTCTAATCTCTGCTCTAGATTGACATCAGGTCTAAATCAAGCTACCAGTCCTTACCACCACCATTACCACCACCTTAAAATGCTTCTTTTATGTATTCTCTCAATTTAAAATTCTTTGGTGTTATTCTATCTGATGTGTACATTGTAGTATAACTATATTCAAATTGTTTTCATCTTGTCCAAAATTTTCCATTGTAGGTGTAGTAGAGGATTATCTATTTTTCCTTAGGATCTAGTCCATCTTTTTCCTTTTAGTAACAATATCTCAGATTTCTCACAAGCAAGTTGTATGAGAGATTTACCCAACTCAAGTTCCAGGACAGTGGGTCCTGACTGATTCTTGGCCATGACACTTGGTCAGGAATTGGCACATGATCTAAGTCAGACCAATCAAAGTCACTGAAACCCAATTTCAGGAGTTTTATGTGGGCTATCAGGAAGGCCAGACATGCCTAAAGAAGTGAAGCCTATAGCCCTGGAAAAACAGAAATACATTGTGTGATCATCAGAAGTGGAGGTGGTGGGTTTTTGGTAATGAGACTGAAGAGTAAGTGATCAAGTCTACTAAGGGAATTTCTAGAACTTTCATTTTCTTAAAAAAAAAAATATATATATATATATAGAGAGAGAGAAAGGATAGATGAGATTGATACCTCTTGACCTCCTGCCCCAAATGCTAAAGTGATATCTGGAGCTGCAGCAATGATATTATAGTAGTGAAGCATCAAACAAGCAAAAGAATGAAAAAAACATGTAAGGCATTGAGTGTATATTGCTGAGTTCAATTAGGAAAACAGTTATTTTAGGTATTCCAGAAATAAAGGGTTTAATATATGAATGATAATTAACACAAATGTGAAAGGGCAGAAGGAGTAAAAATCAAGGAACTTGCTACTTGGAAATCAGGGTCAGGGAAACAGACTTTGAAAACTTCAGCCTGAAGGAGCAGAAACAGGTAATTCTCAGAAGCTCTCTAGGAAACTGCTACAATTTTCCATAATCTCCAAAAAAGCTACTACCAACTGCCTTAATCTACAACAGTATAACAGGTGGTTCTTTTACTAGTCAAAAAGATGCTGTGAATGTTTTAATTGCTCTTTCTCCTCCTCTATCTATAACCACCACTCTTTCTTTTCTATCTTCCAAATTTTGACTGAGTTCCTTTCATTGGCAAACTCTAATCTGGAAGAGTTGTGTGTTACTGTGAGGCTGAAGGCTATGCCACTGGCATTTCAAATGCCAGCAGGGTTACCCATGGTGGACAGGTTTCAGCAAAGCTTCCAGACTAACACAGACGTGGAAGAAGGAAGAGGTCATCCACTTCTCAAAGAATTGGCCAGTGAAAACCTTATGAATAGCAGTAAAACACTGTCTGATATATTACTGGAAAACTTCATGAATAGCTCTGTAACATGGTCCAATATAGTTCTGGAAGATGAGCCCTCTAAGTTGGAAGGCCCTCAAGATATGACTACAGAAGAGCTGCCTCCTCAGAGCCAATCTTAATGAAGGGAAAGAGTAAAGCTTTCAGGACCTCCATTCACTGATGTGGCATGACTCAAAATGAGAAAAAAACAGCTGCAAACATCCATTAATAATTGGAACACAGAATGTATGAAGTATGAATCTAGGGAAATTGGAGTTGTCAAAAATGAAATGGAACGCATAAAGATTGATATCCTAGGCATTAGTGAGCTGAAATGGACTGGTTTGGGCCATTTAGAATCAGACAAACATATGATCTACTATACTGGGAATGACAAATTGAAGAAGAATGGCATGACATTCATCATCACAAATAATGTTTCAAGAACTATTGTGAAGTTCAGTGCTGCCAGTGACAGGATACTATCCATATGCCTACAAGGAAGACCAGTTAATACTACTATTATTCAAATTTACTCATGAGCCACCAAAGCCAAAGATGAGGAAATTGAAGATTTTAACCAACTTCTGCAGTCTGAGATTGACCAAACATGCAATCAAGATGTATTGATTATCACTGGTGATTGGAATGTGAAAGTTGGTAACAAAGAATTACTGGTAGTTGGAAAATATGGCCTTGGTCATAGAAATAAGCTGGAGATCGCATGATAGAATTTTGCAAGACCAACGACTTATTCATTGCATATACTTTTTTCAACCACACAAATGGCAGCTATACACGTGGACCCCCCAGATGGAGTACAGGAATCAGATTGACTACATCTGTGCCAAGAGGCAATGGAGAGGCTCAGTATCTTCAGACAAAACAAGGCCAGGAACTGATTGTGGAACAGACCATTAACTGCTCATATGCATGTTCAAGTTGAAGCTGAAGACAATTAAAAGAGTTCATGAGAGCCAATATATGACCTTGATTATCACCCTCCTGAATTTAGAGACCATTTAAAGAATAGATTTGATGCACTGAACACCAGTGATGGAAAACCAGAGGAATTGTGGGATGACATCAAGAACATGATCCATGAAGAAAGCAAAAGGTCATTAAAAAGACAGAAAAGGAAGGAAAGATTAAAATGGATGTCAAAAGACTCTGAAACTTGCTCTTGAATGGAAAGTGGCTAAAGCAAATGGAAGAAATGATAAGATAAAAGAGATGAACAGAAGATTTCAAAGAGCAGCTTGAGAAGACAAAATTAATTATTATAATGAAATGTGTAAAGACCTGGAGTTAGAAAATGAAAAGGGAAGAGCATGCTTGGCATTTCTCAAGCTGAAAGAACTGAGGAGAAAATCCAAGCCTTGCATTGCAATATTAAAAGATTCTATGGGCAATACACTGAACAATGTAGGAAACATTAAAAGAAGATGTAAGGAATACAGAGTCCCTGTACCAAAAAATAATTGGTCAATATTCATCTGTTTCAGGAGGTGGCATATGATCAAGAACCAATGGTACTGAAGGAAGAAGTTGAAGCTGCACTGAAGGAATTAGTGAAAAACAAGTCTCCAGCAACTGACGGAATACTCATTGAAATATTTCAACTAATGGATGCCCTGCTGGAGGCACTCACTCGGCTATGCCAAGAAATTTGGAAGAAAGGTGCCTGGACAATTGGAAGAGATCCATATTTGTACCCATTTGAAATCCCACAGATTGTAGAATTTATTGAACAACATCAATATCACACACAAGTAAAATTTTACTGAAGATAATTCAAAACCTGTTGCAGCAGTATATTGACAAGAGAACTTCCAGAAATGCAAGTTGGATTCAGAAGAGGATGTGGAACAAGGGATATCATTGCTGATGCCAGATGGATCCTAGCTGAAAGCAAAGAATACCAAAAAGATGTTTACTTGTGTTTTATTGACTATGCAAAGCATGTGATTGTGTAGATCATAACAAATTATGGATAATATTGAGAAGAATGGGAGTTCCGGAACACTTAATTGTACTCATGAGGAATCTGTACATAGACCAGGAAGTTGTCATTTGAACAGAACAAGGTTTAAAATCAGAAAGGGAGTGTGTCAAGGTTGTATCCTTTCACCATACTTGTTCAATCTGTATGCTGAGCAAATAATCCGAGAAGCTGGATTATATGAAGAAGAATGTGGCATCAGGATTGGAGAAAGATTCATTAATAAACTACAATACACAGATGACACAACTAGAAAGTAAGTCTCACATGTTATTCATTTTCATATGCCCCTACACCACTTAGACATTGCCTAATTTTGCAATGTTGAATCATTGTCTTAACTTCTTTCTCACCCAAAATTCTCAATTAAATTTATAGCAACTGTCTTCCATGGGAACTAAGGAATACACCAACACAGGAAAAGGGAGTAAGTTTCACAATTCACTTTGTTAATGTTGTATGTAGCAAACAAAATACAAATGCTACAAAAGCCCTCCCTGACTTACCATCAGGTTCTATTTCAACAAATCTCCTCTCTTTTCTAGTTTTATTATTGCCATTTCTATTTATAAATCCAATCTTTGTCTTTGGAGGTTGGAAACATTACATACACACTTATGGGAATTTACATCTGAGAATGATATCAGAAAAACATTGCATATAGTACATATTACAAACTACAAAATATACAAAAAAAAAAGTCTTAAGTGCAATTCATTGTAACTTGAATACACCACAAGTTGAGGACTACCTGTATTGTAGTGCACCCCAATTCACTCATTCATTCATTCAGCAACTATTTACTGCTATGAGCCATGCCCACTACTAGTGACTAGGACTAGAGCAGTGAAAGGATAAGCATGGTCCATGTTATGTACTTTAGATACTTCTTCACAGATTGCACTGAATAACCCCATGAGATTGTGTTGTTGTTGTTGTTAGGTGCTGTGCAGTTGGTTCAACTAATTTCAACCCTATGTACAACAGAATGAAACACTGTCTGATCCTGTGCCAATATTTGCTATGTTTGGCTCATGCAGCCACTGTTAACCCATCTCATTGAGGATCTTTCCCTTTTTCTCTGACTCACTACTTTACCAAGTAAGATATCCTTCACCAGGGAATGGTCCCTTCAGACAACATTACCAAAGTAGGTGAGATGAAGTCTGGCCATTCTCACTTCTAAGGAGAATTCTGGCTATGCTTTCAAGACAGATTTCTTCATTCTTCTAGCAGTCCATGGTAATTCAACACCACAATTCAAATGCGTTTATTCTTCTTTTGTCTTCCGTATTCATTGTCCAGCTTTCACATACATATGAGGCTACTGAAAAAACCATGGCCTGGGTCAGGTGCACGTTAGTCTTCAAAGTGATGTCTTTGGTCTTTAACACTTTAAAAAGGTCTTTTGCAGTGGATCTGTCCAGTGCAATATAATGTCTGATTTCTTGACTGCTACTTCCATGGGCGTTGTTTATGAATCCAAGTAAAATGAAACCCTTGACAACTTCAATCTTTTCTCCATTTATTGTGATGTTGTTTATTGATTCAGTTGTGAGAATTTTTTTATTTTTTTTTTTAATATATTGAGTTGTAATTCATACTGAGACTGCAGTCTTTGATCTTCATCAGTAAGTGCTTCAAGTCCTCTTCACTTTCAGGAAGCAAGGTTGTACCACTGGTGTATCATGGGTTGTTAATGAGTTCTCCTCCAATCCTGATGCCATGCACTTCTTCATATAGTCCAGCTTCTCAAATCATTTGCTCTGCACACAGATTGAATAAGTATGGTGGAAGGATACAACCTTCCTGATTTTAAAGAATTCAGTATCACCTTGTTCTGTTCAAACAACTGCCTCTTGTACAGGTTCGTCATGAACACAATTAAGTGTTCTGGAATTCCTATTCTTCACAATGTTATCCATAATTTGTTACAATCCACACAGTCAAATGCTTTTGCATAGTCAATAAAACAAAGGAAAACATTTTTCTGGTATTGTTTGCTTTCAGCCAAGATCCAGCTGACATCAGCAGTTATATCTCTTATTCCATGCTCTCCTCTGAATACAGCCTGAATTTCAGGCAATACCCTGTCAATATACTGCTGCAACCATTCTGAATTATCTTCAGCAAAATTTTTTTGTATGTGATATTAACGATATTTGATAATTTCTGCATTCTGTTGGATCACTTTTCTTCAGAATGGGCATGAATTTGAATCTCTTCAGTTGGTTGCCCAGGTAGCTGTTTTCCAAATTTCTTGACATAAGTGAGTAAGTGCCTCCAGCACTGCATCTGTTTCTTGAAACATCTCAATGGATACTTCATCCATTCCTGGAGCCTTGATTTTTGCCAATGCCTTCAGTGCAGCTTAGAGTTCTTTCTTCAATACCATTGATTCTTGATCACATGCCACCTCCTGAAATAGTTGAACATTGACCAATTATTTTTTGTACAGTGAATCTCTGTGTATTCCTTCCATCTTCTTTTGATGCTTCCTGAATCATTCAAATTTGCCCACAGAATCTTTTGATATTGCAACTTGAGGCTTGAATTTTTTCTTCAGTTCTTTCAGCTTGAGAAATTCTGACTGTGTTCTTCCCTTTTTGTTTTCTAATACCAGGTCTTTGCACATTTCATTATAATACCTTACTTTGTCTTCTCAACCCACTCATTGAAATAATCTATTCAGCTCTTTTATTTCATCACTTCTTCCATGTGCTTCAGCTTCTCTCCATTCAAGGGCAAGTTTTGGAGTCTCTTCTGACATTCATTTTGATCTTTTCTTCCTTTCCTGTCTTTTTAATGACTTTCTGCTTTGTTCATGTATGACGTTCTTGATGTCACCTCACAACTCACCTGGTCTTTGATCACAGGTGCTCAATGCATCAAATCTGTTCTTTAGGTGGTCTCTAAATTCAGGTGGAATATAATCAAGGTCATATTTTGGCTCTTGTGGACTTGCTTTAATTTTCTTCGGCTTAAACTTGAACTTGCATATGTGCAACTGAGGTCTGTTCCACAGTCAGCTACTGCTCTTGTTTTGACTGGTGATATTGAGTTTCTCCATTGCTCTTTCCACAGATGTAGTTGATCTTATTCCTGTGTATTCCATCTGACAAGGTCCATATGTATACTTGCTGTCTATGTTGTAGAAAAAGGTATTTGCAATGAACAAGTCATTGGTGTTGCAAAATTCTATCATGCAATCTCCACTGTCATTTCTATCACCAAGACCTTATTTTGCAACTACTAATTCTTTGTTTCCATGTTTTGCATTCAAATCACTAGTAATTAACAATACATCTTGTTTGCCTGTTTGATCAATTTCAGACTGCAGAAGTTGGTAAAAATCTTCAATTTCTTTATCTTTGGCTCTAGTGGTTGGTGCATAAATTTGAAAATTAGTAGTATTAACTGGTCTTCCTTGTAGGCACATGAATATTATCCTATTACTGACAGCATTGCACTTTGGAATAGATCTTGAAATGTTCTTTTTGACAATGAATGAGATGACATTCCTCTTCAATTTGTTATTCCTAGTGTTTTAATTACTTTGTGCCATTCTAACAGAAGATACCACAAATAGGGGGCTTGAACAAACAGGAGTTTATTCTCTTACAGTTTTGGAGGCTAGAAATCCAAGTTTAAAGTGCCACGACTAGGAGCTGGGTGAAAGCCCCTTGACTTTGAGCATTAGCTCTGCCTCTTGTACCTGGCCCACTGAAAGCAAAAGGCATCTCTTCACTCAGGTAGCTGCTGGCTGCTGAGGCTAACAAGCAAAAGGTTGGAAAATAAAATGGCACAGTCCTAATATTAGCAAATCCTATGGCAGGCCATTGATTCAAGTCCCATTAACAGTCCCAAAATCAGTAGACAACATTTGGAAGTTGTCAGTCATTATTCAGCAACTGCTGAATAATGAGTTGGCTACGTACAGGATTCAAGAATGCCAAAAGCTGCAGATCATCCCCAAAGCTGCTTCTTATATACAGAAAGCAGACCACATCCCTAAAGCAGCTACTCAGTGGCTCACAGCAGATTCCACCATGGAATTGATTGCCAGTCTCATCATGGGGAATAACTACCACCACCTGCACAGCCACTCAAAACCAGGCTCAACTAAGTTGACACATAACTACCACACCTGGCATAATAGACTGTATGATTCTCAGATCCAAAATGGCCAATACCAGTCCATTTCACCTCACTAATGCCTAAGATATCAATCTTTATGTGTTCTATTTCATTTTTGACAACTTCCAAATTTCCTCGATTCAAACTTCGTATATTCCACATTCCCATTAATGGATGTTTGAAGCTGTTTCTTTTCATTTTGAGCTGTCCACATGGTCAAATGAAGGTCCTAAAAGCTTTGCTCCATCCATGTCATTAATGTTGACTCTACTCTGAAGAGGCAGCTCTTTTCCAGTCATATTTTGAGTGCCTTCCAAATTGAGGGGTTCATCTTGCAGCACTGTATCAAACAATGTTTCACTGCTATTCATAAAAGTTTTCCAGTAACATATTAGACAATGTTTCATGGCTATTCATAAGGTTTTCAGTGGACAATTTTTTCAGAGGTGGATGGCCCGGTCCTTCTTCCCACTCTTAGTCTGGAAGGTCCACTGAAACCTGTCCACCATGGGTGACCATGCTGGTATTTGAAACACTGTTGGCACAGCTTTCAGCCTTACAGGGACATGCAAGCCACCACAGTACAACAAACTGACAGATGAGTGCTGGTAACAGATTGTAGAACTCTTTAATTTAGTGAAGCTCCATTTATTTCACAGGTACATTCAGGAAACTTTGGTGACATGCCTAGTCATTTGAGTTACTGGCAAGACCTGATCCAGAACCCAACTCTCAATTACCAGTCCAGGGCTCTTACACATGAAAGACCCTTCAACTTCTGAGAGCTAAAGTTGAAATATCAACCTTAAACTCATAGTGTTTCCCAAAATGTGTTCTAAGGACTGGATATTTCACAGTCTATTATTAAGAGTTATGACAAAAAGATGTCCTGAGGTCAAATAGGTATGGGAGATGCTAAGTTAAGTAATTTACTACAGGACTTTTCACAGAGCATTTAATATAATAATATTCAACATAAATCTCTAAAAGGGACATAAAGCATGCAGATTTATTTGACCAGGAAAACTCTTTTTTTCTCTCTCTCACAGTATCATATGGATTTGTCTTCTTTAGAACATTCTTTGGGTAATTCTGTGGTGATAGTGGTGGGGCTGTTTCTTTTCATCCTTACAGGTTATTTATATATATTCCTAGGAAAAATTATACCAGAAAGGTTACTGGTAACCTTGTCATTCTTTATTTTCACCATATTAGTTATCCATAGTTGTGAAACAGATTACTCCAAAACTTAGAAGCTTAAAACAACAAGCATTTATTGTAGTTTCTGTGGGTCAGGAATCAGGGTACAGCTTAGCTAAGTCCTCTGGTCTAGGCTTTCTCACTATGATGCCATTGAGGAGCCAGCTGGGTCTGCAGTCAGCTCAGGACTCAACTAGGGAAGGTTCAGCTTCCAAGTTCACTCATGTGAGTGTTGGCAGGCCTCAGGTCCTTGCTGGTTTGTGGCCAGAGACATCAATTCCTTGCCATGTGGAAGTTAAGAGAAACAGAAAGAGAGGAGAGACACTACTCTGTTCTAACTTAATTTTGCACGTGACATCCCATCACTTTTGTTGTATTCTCTTTGTGACAAACACATCAGTAGATCCAACCCATGCATGAGTGGAGGGGATTACACAGGGTATGAAATGAATATCAGGACTCAAGGGTCATTAGGTGCCATTTTAGAAGCTGCCTACCACCCACACTGTCCAAAATCTTCTTCTTAAATTAGGTACCCACTAGTTTAACAATCAGACATATTAGTGACACAGAATTCCTAAGTAGTATTTGCTTTTAAGCAGATGCTTGAAGGAAGCAGACAAGCAATCAGATGGACTCACGCCATGGAGGATTACATTAAAGATGTCCAAGGAGGTCAGTCTCACAATGTATTGCAATAGTGCCCATAATAGTTAATAACCAACAGGTATCGAATGCCTCCTTTGTGCCCCTGCTCGACATTCTTTCCATGTATCAATTCATTTACTCTTCATTACAACTGCAAGAGTAAAGTGTTATCCTTATCCACACTGTGTTGGATTGGGTTCTCTAGAGAAACACAAAAACCAGCAAAGTATATATATATATATTTATAGAGAGAGAAAGAGAGAGAGAGAGAAATTTATCTTAGATAAATGGCTCACAAGCGTGTAGAAGCCGACAAGTTCAAGCTGAAGAGTTCGT
>NW_006921805.1:919121-942700 GCF_000298275.1 Orycteropus afer afer
CCCCTGGGGAAACTCCCCCTAGGCCGACTGGCCGCTTAGAACGCAGTCATGTGATCCATCATGGGAACCACCACTCACAACTGGAGTCCAGCCAAGTTGACACATCTTCAACTATCACACACACTTTACAGAAGAGGATACCCAGGCAGAGAGAGGTAGAGTAACTTCCCGAAGAAGTGACTAGGAAGAGTGGAGTCAGGATTTGATCTCAGGCAGTATGTCTCCAGAGCCTGTGGTCATTTAATCTTTTCTTGACTTGATTTGGTCCTCTCCTTTCAAAGCCAGACTCCCAGAAAAGTGATCTATACTCCCTGCCTCCAATTCCTTTGGTCCTGTTCCCTTCTCATCTCCTGCCATCTGGATTCTGCCTCCTATGACTCTAATAAAATTGATCTTGCTAAAGTCACCCATGAACTTCTGGTTGCCAAATACAAGGTACACTTCTCAGCCTGTGTCACTGATGACTTCACCTTATCTCCCTGTCTCACCTGTTGGGCCATCACTTTTTTTTTTAACTTTTTATTGTGTGGTAAAAGTTTACATAGCAAATTAGTGTTCCATTGAACAGTTCATACATATTTGATTCATGACATTGACTGAAATCCCACAATCTGATGTAATAGCACTCTTCCCACTTCCTGTGTTTTTCTTTTCCATTAGGCCTTCTTTCCTATTTCTTCTACATTCTGAGCTTTTTTCTGGGCAAATGCTGCCCTTTTGGTTTTGTATAGTTGATTGTTCTAAGGAGTATGTAACTCCTTGGTATTATTGTACACCTTATATGCCTATTGTTTGACTGAAAAGTTGAGCTACGGGGTTAGTTCATTTCCAGTGTCTAAGAGCAGTAGTATCAGGGGTTCTACCAGTAAGACTGGTCATTTTTATGATTTTGATTTTTGCTCTACATTTTTCTCCCACTTCATCCAGGACCTTCTATTGTGATCCTAATAAGAGTGGTCAGTAGTGGTGGCCAGGCACCATCTAGTTCTTCTGATTTCAGGGTCATGGAGGCTTGGATTCTTGTGGTCCATCAGTCCTTTGGTCTAATTGTTTCCATGTGTCTTTAGTTTTCTTCACTCTTCCTTGAACTGGATGGAGAGAGAAGTTGCATCTTTGATGGCTACTCAGAAGTTTTTAGGTTGCTACTCACCAAAGTAGGATGTAGAACATTGCCTTTATGGACTATGTCATGCCACTTGACCCCGATGTCCCCCAAGACTATGGTTGAGAGTCCCAGGTCCAGCAACTCGTTCCCTGAAGGTGTTTGATTATGGCTAAGAAGTTTAATAACTTTGCTCCCTGTATGCTCTACTATGTACATGGATATATTTACAGCACATATATATGTAAGGAGCTCTGGTGGCATAGTGCCTAAGGCATTTGACTGCTAACCAGAAGGCTGGCAATTCAACCACCAGCTACTCTGCAGAACGAAAACTGGGCAATCTACTTCTGTAAAGATATACTGCCTCGGAAACCCAAAAGGGGGTCACTATGAATCGAGATCAACTTGAAGGCAGTGTTATTTTTTTTTTCATATATATGTAGAATTATCCTGGCAAACCTTTATGTATTTGTGGATATAGTCCTATTTGCCTTCCCACACCTCTACGTATCCACTTGTAGACTGTTGTTACTATTATTGCAGGATTGTGTCTGAAATAGTATTTATTTCCCTTAACTCTTATTCTCCTCCCAGTGTTTGCCTTTGCCTTGGTCATTATGTGCTACCCTCTGCCCTACTGTGTATTGCCTTTCCCTTCACCCAAGTTAATAGATAGTCTACCCTCTAGGTTGTGATTTATCCTTTCCTCTGCTTCCATTCCAAGTAACCATCAAAGCATGTTTCTTTCTGTATGTAAATTCTTGACTTTTTATAATAGTGATCTTATACGGCTCCCATTTCTTTGGTTGTTCTATCTCAAGGCACCACTTCTGACTTCTTACTTTGGGAGTTTCTTAGGATTTAGTCCTGAACTTTCCTCTCATCCACTCTAAATTTGATTCCAGCAAAATTTCATCCCTGGCCATGTAGGCCCAAGACTTTATCCTTCCCCAAGAAATCTTATTCCTGTACGTCAGATCTTTTTATTAATTGCCTGTGTTCTGGTTATCTAGTGCCACTGTAATAGAAATACCACAAATGGGATGGCTTGACCAAACAGGAGTTTATTCTATGTAGTTCAGGAGGCTAGAAGTCCAAGTTCCAAGTTCCAGGCTCTAGGGACTGGGTGAAAGCCCCTCAAACTTGGGCTTCAGCTCTGCCTCCTGTTCCCAGCCCACTAAAGCTAGGGGCATCTCTTAACTTAAGCAGCTACTGGCTGCTGAGGTCAACAAGCCCAAGGTCGACAAATAAAATGGCACAGTCCCAATGTTACCAAACCACATGGCAAGCCATTAATTTAAGTTCATTGAAAGTCCCAAGGTCGGCAGAGTATGGCAGGCTGCTGAACAACAACATGGCTACATGTAGGGTTCAAGCATACCATAACATAGAGACCATTTCCAAAGCTGTTTCTTATATATGGGGAAGCAGACCACAACTACATAGCTGCTCACAGTAGATTCCACCATGAAGTAGATTGCCAGTCTCATCATGGGGAATACTACACCCAGCTGCACAGCCACTCAACCAGGCCTAGCCAAGTTGACATACAAACTTAACCACCACAGCCTATTAGCCAACTTTCTTGCATGTGGCTTTTTTTTTTTTTTTTTTGTACGTGGGTGTGTCACCCTGGGATGAGTGGTCTGCATGTATGTGGATGTGGCTCTTAAGGATATCCTAAAGAGACTTAAAATGTGACATGTCAATTGTTAACCTGATCATCTTCCTTCCATACCTGCTCGTTGTCCAGTGTTCTTGTTTCTTTGACACTAACTCCCATCCAAATGCCAAGCCAGAAAACCAGGATCATTCTAACCCCTACTTCCTTTATCCTCACCCACACTATCAATTTCTGCAGATTCTATCTTCTTGATACTTCTCCCATTTGTTTCCTTCTCTCTGGGTTCTACTGTCCCTGTTCTGGTGCCAAAGCATCTTACCCGAACATCTGCAAATGCCTCCTTATTGGTCTCTCCCTTTTAATCTTGTTGTTGTTATGTGCCGTCGAGTAAGACCCGACTCATAGACTTTCTAATACATCCTTCATGATGCTGTCAAAATATTTTCTTCCATCAACAAAGTCTGATCATGTTATTACTGTTCAAAATGCTTTAGTGGCTCTCAGATGCTTACAGGATAATATTTAACTCCTTAACCAAGAAGACAATTCCTTGATAATCTGGTTCTTATCTCCCTTTCATCTCTTAATGCACCCTTATTAACATTAAACTTTATGTACTAATTTGAAGGACTTCCTTATCCCTGCTTTTAATCTACCCCCACCCTCTTCCTGATATATGTCTGGCATATTCCTTCTTATCCCTCAAATTTCAGCCCCAAAACTGCCTCCTCTTAGAAGCTCCCACATAGACTCAGGCCCTCATTCTTTGCTCCTGAGGAACCACTGCTCTACTCATGAAATCACACCGTTTAAGTTTGACTATATGACTGCAGAGATTTGAACTCTGGCAGGGCATAACAGGCACATAGCATGAACAAGAAAAGACACAGAAAGGCAAAGAAAGTCACAAAAGCTTCATGAACAACCTGGAAACCATTTTTCTGTTTATGGACTGTAAATTGAGAATTCAAAATGTTGACATTTATTTTTATGGATTCCTTAGTTGTTCCCCAGCAAGGTATTCATCACAAAGTAACCTCTGAAATCTCAGATGCTGGCACAGGTAGATTGATGAGAGATCTCTTAACTGTTCCTCTTTCCAACTTGCTCTACACATTGTAGCCCCAGCAATCTTTTCGAAATACGTATGTTCTCTCTCACTGTCTCATACACAACATTCTGCTTAAAACCCTTTATGGTTTCCCCTTACTCTTAGGTTAAACATGCCAACCAAAAAAACCTCTTAAAATGAGCTCCACTGCCTGGCCATTCTTTTGACTCCTACCCTGCTGTGTCTCTCTATTGCAACCATACTAGATTGCCCTTTTCTGGGTTCCTTGTCATTTTCCCATCCCTTTCCCCTCTTCTTCCCTAATCTCTTCCTCTGGTTCATTCACCCTTATTCACAATCCTCAGCCTTAGCGTTACTTCCTCAGGGGTGTCTTTTCCACCCTTTGTGTGTGGATTAAATCCCTCAAGTACCTCTCCTCCATAGCATTTTTCATATTGCATTTTGATTCTCAACACTGTAATGATTTAGACAATGCACATCTCCCTGAAGCTGGCTGGTGTACCACATAAGGGCAGGATCCATGTCTCTCAAGTTTCCTGCTGCATCCCATTGCCTGCATAGTGTCTGAGATATAGGTAGAACTCAATAAATACATGAATGTGGGAATGAATGAATGAAGACCAAAAGGGATTTTTCTTACTGCTTTTACCTTCTCCACTACCTTACATTTGTGTATGTTCTTTTACAATTTTAGAGAGGGTTTTCAGAAGGCTATCTCATTTAATGGGAGCTCTGGTAGTGTAGTGCCTAATGAGTCAATTCCAACTCACGGCAACTCCATGTGTTATAGAATAGAACTGTTCCATAGGGTTTTCTTGGCTGTAATCTTTATGGAAGCCTTTCTTCCAGAGTCATTGGGTGGGTGTAAACTGGCAACCTTTAGGTGAACAGCCAATTGCAAAGTGCTTGCACCACTTAGACCTTCCTTTACATGGCTCCCACCACTGCCAAGTTAATTCTGATGCATAGTGATCCTATAGGACAAAACTGCCCCATAGGATTTCCAAGGCTATAATCTTTACAGACTCACTGCCGTTGAGTAGGATACGACTCACAGAGACCCCTCCTTGGGTTTCCGAGGCTGTCTCAATACGGAAATAGACTGTCCAACCTTCCTTCCGAGGAGTGGCTGGTGGGTTTAAACCATCAGCCTTCTGGTTAGCAGACAAGTGCCTTAGGCACTACGCTACCAAAACTCCGGTAGTGCACACTATGGGGTCGCCATGAGTCGGTCCGACTTGATGGCACACAACAGCAACAGTCTTTACAGAAGCAGATTACCATATCTTTCTGCCATGGAGCAGCTGGTGGATTTGAACTACCACTAATCTTTTGGTGCCACCAGGGCTCCACTTTCCATGGGTTTAGGACCAGAACAGAGCCTTTCACTTTCCATACCATACCTCTGTCATTAAACCACTAAAAATAAAGCAAAAGACAGTGTAGAACTTAATAGAAAGCATCTACACAAAACACAAAAATAGAATTATGCATTCATGATTAACTAAAAACACAACACACATTTTACTATTTTAGGATGATAGAACTTTGGTTCATGGTACATGGGTAAAAATATTCTAAATGCTGTATTTTAGCACATACTGTTAGGGACCTGAGAAAGAGCATGTCACCTTAGTCTGTACAAGGATCAGTAAATATTTATACATAATTCTTATTAAAACTTCAATGTTCATGGATTATTAAATTGTTGGCAGGAAAAGAAAATTATTTCTGGAAATCTTTTCATCCTTTTATGAATGAGACCTTTTTATTTTGGGTAAGGAATGAGAAAAGTTCATCACTTACCAGGTTAAAAGTGTAGTTGGAACTATTTATCAGCTCAAAAAGCATTTTCAAACTAAGTACACTCATTATCTGTTTTGAAAACCTATCATTTCAACAAAACCTCTGGTTTAAAGAGAAATTTGTAAATGACTTAATTATTAATTACCTTTATAATTTTTTCACAAATGCACCTTTTAAGTTCAGATGTTATTTACCTAATAGAGTGAACAATTATCCGTGAATTTGCATAAAAATTAGTATTAATTGAATCTTGATTATATTGGAAACTACAAGTCTTCCATGGGGTTTTTGTTACAGCAATTCTCGTCTTCCCATTACCTCAAGTATGTACAAATTTGTTTTGCCTTGAGTTTAGCCTACCGCGGGGAAGCTCTGGTGGCAGCAGTACCTAAGGCATTTAACTGCTAACCAGAAGATCGGGGTTCAAACCCACCACTCCTCAAAAGAAAGGTTGGGCAATCTACTTCCATGGTGATACCGCATGGCAAACCCAAGGAGGGGTCGCTATTAGTAGAAATGGACTTTACAGCATTTTTTTTTTTTTGGTTAGCCTATTTGGTAGCACTTTCTTTAGCCTCGAGAGGGGTAAGGACAGGAACATAGAGAAATACAACCTTGTTGCTAGTTGCCCATAGAGTCCGTTCAAACTCATGGAGACCCTATGTGCACAGAAGAGAATTGTTCCATAGGGTTTTCAAGGCTGTGACCTTTTAAAAACAGATTAGGCCTGTCTTTGAAGATGACTCTGGGTGTTTTGAATCACCTACTTTTCCGCGAATAGTCAGCTCTTAACCTTTTGCGCCACCCATGGACGCCTAGAAATACAACTTAAACCAGCAACCTAGACCTAGATCTGCAAAAGTTCGTGAACAGGAATCTCCCTTTCATTATTTACCCAAGAGAGAATTGTTAACAGTTCAAAGTATAGCGAAAGTTAAATCGTCTCACTGATTTGACGGAATATATATATTCCGTCACACATATATATGTATTTATATATACACATGGCTTTACAATGATTCTTGCATTTGCCCATAATTCCAGTGAATATACATTACTTTTGCAATTAGTGGCACACAAGAATTAAAAAGACAGGACAAGGTCGCGCACTGCCCACCCTACTCTTTTCAATGTTAGGAACGCGTTTGCCGGCTCCGGAGGATTTTTCAGCTCCAGCAAACTTGTCTTAGCTGGCCTCAGAGGACTGTAGTTGTCACACAGCTGGAGGCTGAATACGGGACACAACAGCCGGGACAGACCGTGTCGCCGCCACCACCAGGTTACTCCCTGCCCGGGTGTCGGGTGCGGCGAAAAGCTGAGCCCAGCCAGCCAGACCCACGCGCCCAAAAGGTAGTACACCGCGCCTGCGCACCCTGTCACGTGGTGGGCGCACCTCGCAAAGCGGGTTTAAAGTCACGCCCGCGGACAGCCCGAGAGCGCTCGGCCGGCCGGCGCCCTGCGGTGCTCTCCACGTCCTCAAACGCTAGTTTGAAAAAGGTAGCGCCGCTGTTCTCCACCACCTCCTGACCCCTTGACCTGGCTGAGTTCTATGAAACGAGCGAACTATCTTAGGGTCTTCCCTTGCCGACCGCACACGCGCGCGAAGCCCCGTCTTTCAACTGACAATGAAGCCGTAGCCACGCAGCTCCGCCGCTCCGCGCGAATGGGCGCGAGGCCGAGAGGGGGAGGGGGAAGACGGTTGGTCTACGCCCCGCCCAAATCATCCTCCTATTGGCGGGCGCCGTGGTTCTGGGCCCGCCCCGTAACGGACCTGTCGCTTTGTGACAGGCGGAGGGGTCAGTTCCTGTTGGGTTGGGGGCGGAGCCAGCAGTAGTCTGAGCTCCGCCCGGACTCCCGGCGGGCTCCTCCTCCTTGCTCCACTCGGCAGGGCGGGCGACGGGCGTGAGAGGGAATGTCATTGCTCCTCCGAGTCGCTGTGCCGCCTCCGTCTGCTCCTTCTTCTCTGGCGCCCTCGTCCCGTTGGCTTTCGCCGCCGCCGCAGTTGCACTAGGGATACGGATGGCTAGTGGGGTGCAGGAGCCATCCGCGTTGAGAGAGCGGCGGTCGCGGCCGCTGCTGAGGCGGAGACTCCCTGCCGCCGCCTCCACCCCCCGTCCCCCAGCTTCGCGGCGCTGAGGGCGGGAGCGCGCGGAGCTCTTCCCTCCTCCTTTTTTTTTCTTCCTCCTCCTCCTCCTCCTCTGGGTCCCCGCCCAGCACCCCTCGCACCAGGCGGCGGCGGCGGTGGCGAGGAGCGATACCCGCCGCCGGGGCACAACATGGCGGAGCCCTCGGCCCCGGAGAGCAAGCACAAGTCGTCCCTCAACTCGTCCCCGTGGAGCGGCCTGATGGCCCTAGGGAACAGTCGGCACGGCCACCACGGGCCCGGGGCCCAGTGCGCGCACAAGGCGGCGGGCGGCGCGGCGCCGCCAAAGCCAGCCCCCGCGGGGTTGTCCGGGGGGCTGTCGCAGCCGGCTGGTTGGCAGTCGCTGCTCTCCTTCACGATCCTCTTTCTGGCCTGGCTCGCTGGCTTCAGCTCGCGCCTCTTCGCCGTCATCCGGTTCGAAAGCATCATCCACGAGTTCGACCCGTGGTAAGTGCCCCGCCGCCCCTCCCCCTCCCGCAGGGATCCTGGACCCGCGCCTTACCCTCCGCGCTCTCCCAGGACCTGGCCTGGCGCCGCCTCCGAGCCCCGCTCGCAGTAGGCGCAGGTCCCGGAACTCCAGGCGCGCCCCCTGCCCGCGGCTGAAGTTTGCCCCCAAGCAGTCCGAGGCGGGGTCATCGGGTACCCGAAGTGAGAAATTTACCCCCTGGCGGGGCAAGTGGGACAACTCCCTAGAGGACGGATGCAGCCCGTGGGCAAGGTCCTGAGCGGCCACGCCGGGAGCCGGCAGATCGCTCCTCCGCCTCCTCTCAGGCATCGCGCTCCCCGCCCGCGGCTTTTGCGTTGTTTCATTTTTGCCAGCGCGTTTTGCTGGTTCGGATGGGAGCGGCTAGGGGTGCCCTGTTGCCGCTGTAGGTGAGTCTTGATGTGCTGAAGTCTGGTCAGCTCAGCTTCGCAGTTTACCTCTCCGACTGTGTCTTCTTTTGCTCTCATTATACAAGAAGGGAAAAGGAGACTGGGGTGTTGTAGTAAAGGAAATAATATCCCTGAAAGTGATCTGAAAGCTGAGGACTCTTTATTTAGCATTAGGTATTGCCAAGAGTTGCTTTTTTCATGACCCTTAAGTATATTCAGCTCCTCACTGTTCCACAATCATTTTGGCTTGCTTTTTAGACTAAGATCAATACTCTGTTAGCCAAACTGTCACCCTTAGTGTTTTATGCACAATATCCGAAAGTGTTGCATTATTTCCTTTATTGGTGTCTGTAGGGAGGTTTGTGGATAAGCGAAGAAACGATACTACTTAGTGGTGTGGGCTGTACTTATCGAAGTTGGACGTGGTTTCAGTGGCTGACCTGTTACAGGATATTACCCCATTTTTAAGGGCATTAATTTAGACACCATGCTGATCTGTGAATTATTTAGATGAGGAGAATTGCTTTAATTTTTTTTTCAACTTGCCCAACTTGAGAAGTCTTTTGACATTTGAGAGTATGTGTCTGAAACTAGCTTAATTCATCTTGTTGACCTATCAGCTTTGAGTTAATCTTACTTTGTAATTGGAATTAATTAAATTTTAGGATATTTGTTTTATTTGAAATGCGAAGAAATCTTGAGAGTGTTATTAAATATATAGGTTAAAAAATATTTCTTTGGATAAGTTACCCATGTATTAAAATGCTGGATTGAAGTTCTGGTGTAGAGAGAAAAATTGGTAGTACATCATCTATTGAACACCAGAGGGGCCCACTCATGGAGAATTCAATTTAGATAAATATCACTATGATATTCTCCCTGAAACGTTTTAATGCCGTTTTAGGGGATTTGATTTTTTTTTCCTAGTTTTTATTTTTTTAAATAACTTTTCTGTTACAGTACTTGGAATCATACAAGAAAAAAAATTAGTGTGGATTTTTTATGAGCCTAAGAATATCTGTGAACTTTCGTAGTCTTTGCTATGGGGACATTTAAACAAATTAGACAAAAATGAAATTGGAACCAGAAAATGAAAACTGCTAGTATTTTATTGAGCAATTTGAAAAGAGAAAGTCCTGTCTTTTTAGATTAAAACTGCAGAAATGCATGACTGACCAAACGTTACTCGTGGCAAAAATTGTGAGCCCTATTTACAGAGAGTTTCATTCTTAAAAATGATAGTCTAAGTATTGTGTAATAGTTACTGTGAGGCTGCAATTAAGGAGTGTAGAAAAATTCACAACTGAATGATTAAGCTATTTTGTCTTATTTTGAAGGAAGATTAGAAATTTGCATCAAGTCAGCCAAAGAGTACTAGCATAATTGAGTAATTTAATCATGAAAAGGCTTATCAGGCTGCTTCATAGATGAAGTAGTTAATTATTCTTTTATAAAAAATGTAAATAATTAAAAGTTGATTTCTTTATCCAGTTTCAAGAATATGCTTGGTGCTCACAACTCTTTTCATTCATATGAAAATGTTTTGCTTCTATTTCTCTATAAGTATAAATGCACATATCTGACATTATAGAAGTGTACACCTCTTCTATCTTTAAAAATCTACTTAATTTAAATATTCTGCTTACTGATGAAGTTTTAGTGTTACATTTTATTTTACTCCTGGTTAAATGTTTATGCTCATAATATTAGATAATTTTGATTACTAGGAAACATTTATATATAAAGGAATTGTCCCTATTTCTAACTGAATGGAAATATGCCAGTAAAAATCCAGTATCTAAGTATAATCCTTCAGGTGACTTAGTGAGAGAATTGTGTTACAGATCATTAAAAAAAAAAAACCAACCTTTTTTGACCACTTTTTTTTTTGTCTCATATTTGAAGAGTTCAAGTAGTTAAGCATCTCATTCTTTCATACTTGTTGAAAGTTTTTTAAAAATTGAAGATGGGGGAAATTGCTTGTCTTTATTACTTTGAATTTTTAAAGCAGTTTACCTGCAAATCTACTCATACTACCAACACTTGAATTGGTCTACAGTCCATTGTCATTCTAGCCTGGGAGTTTCTCAAATTATGTTTTACTATGTAGCAATGACGTGATCCAATCTATTCTGGCCTACCACACCTTCCCCTACTCCTTTTGCCATGTCTGTGTCATTGACTTCATTTCTAGAGTCTTTTTAGTGAAAGGTTTACTTTGTTTGATTATGAGTTATTTCTGTACATTTTACAGTAGTTAAATTGTGTGAGACTTAAGTTAGCTGTCAAAAATGACTCAGTGTCACAAAGTTACAGTGTTTTTTTAAAATTTGTCACCCAAGTTATTTTATGCACCTTACCAACTGTTTTAAGGGTTGGTCTATGATGGTGAATATTAAATATTTAAAAGTGCTTTGCAGTTACTTAGAACTTTAGCAACATTTTGGTAATGATCTCATCACCAACCCACTACAATCATTTCCACCCTTATCATTTGAGTTGATCAGATGTGAGGAAGCAGTTTCTGAATGTGTTGTCTGTACTTGCCAAACATTTGGTTTAGTTGGCCAAACTTGTTTAACAGCATCTAATTTTATCTCCCTTTTATCTGAAGCACATTGTAGTTCTGGTTACTTCTGTTCTAACTTTTAATTCTTTCCCATTGTATTGTTATATGCTAGCAACCCCTCCTTGGGTTTCCAAGTGGTTTCACTAAGAAGTAGATTGCCCAACCTTCCTTTTGAGGAGTGGCTGATGGGTATTAGTCAATTACAATTTCCATAATCATTGTCTTTCTGAACTGTGGTAGTTTTTCCTGTGGAGGCCATTGTAAAAACTCCCTATGTAAAGAGAGCTGCCTTTATCCCTGCCTTCACAGGTTGTAGTGGGTTCTCCCCAGAGCTTTGTGCTTTAGTTCTCTGAGCTTTGGGTTTTAGTTGCAGTTAGCCTTAAAAGGGCAGTAGATGCCTTTTTGCTGGGTAGAAAGCTGCATTTTAGAGTTGAAACTTGGAATGTAATTTTTTCCTTAGAACCTATGGTGTTAGTGGGTTAATTAGTACAGACATGCTTTCATGTTTCTTGGGGACATAAGTTATTTATAAGTTGGGGACTACTTTCTGTATTTTGAGGTCTCCATATTTTTCTTCACTTTGCAGATGACAGAAAGAGGCTTTTGACCTCAGTATTGAAAAAGACAAAATGGGTAACAGAACTAGTTTTAGAATATGGCCCCAAATCTTAAAAACTCACTTCGTGAAATCATTAGCAACAGCTGTCCAGCTGTACTTCAGAACAGGTACACTGTCACTGATTTCATTGTAGTTAAAAATTTTTCTGGCCTTGAGCTTTGAGATCATTATAAATTACAAGTACACCATAGGGGTGAGGTATGGGAAGTACCTTGAGCTGCTAGATTGGATGAGGGAATTGGACCTGCTCCCATTTTGGTTAAGTATGGTGACTCCTATAGGTCGCAATTGCTGGGTGTCATGAACATATAGTAGGCCCCAGAGTAATTATGATCTATCATCAAAACTTTGGAATTTTTTCTTTTCTTTTGGAATTTTCATATCTTGAGTGCTAACTTGGGTAGAACTTAGGGCCCCTTACTGCTCTGATTAGTTTGCATAAAGACAGCGTACACCAAGCTTTAGGAACTCGGCACAAAGGTTTGTGCTATGGCCTTTGACCAGTTCTTTTGAATATAGGGTAACTCACTGGCCTATCTGTACCTAATATATCTCTGATTTTTATGCTCTTGGTAACTTTTCAGTATTTTGGAATATGAGTAAATGTTAAAACTTCTCTTCATTGTAATATCATCTCTTAATATTCATCAGTGCATATACCTGCTCTCAGAAATAAAGAATGGAAAGATTAATGTTATTCTCCAGTGACTGAATCACACTTTTTTCATAATTGGTTTATGTACTTTGAAAATGTAATGATCTTGGGGAGGGACAATACTGCAATTCACCTGAATTTTAAAGCACCTCACAACTACACAAAAGGGCCCCTAGTGACGCAGTGGTTGAGTGCGTGGTTGCTAATTGAAAAGTTGGTGGTTCAAACCCATCAACTGTCCTGGGAAAAAGATGTGGCAGTTTGCTTCTATAAAACTTTATAGCCTTGGAAACTGTGTGGGACAGTTCTACTTTGTGCTATAGGGTCACTAAGAGTTGGAATTTGAGTCCATGGCTGTGGGTTTTTTGTTAAAACTACCTAGATTTGTAACAGTTAACAGTGGCTAAATTGTTATGACAATTTTCAAGCTATAAAAATGTTGAAAGAAATTTATAGTGAACACTCATATTTACCACCTAGATTCTAAAGTTAACATTTTACTTCAGTTGTTTCATCATATATTTCTGTCTGTTCCTGCTATTAAATCCTTCATGGAGACACACTTGTTAGTACATTTTTCACTGTAATAAGAAGAATGTTATCATTGTTTCCCAATTCCATTATAAAGAGAATCTCTTATTTCTGTGTAACATTTGTTTTCTGTAATACTTGAACATAATGTGTATGAATATTGGTTTTACATTATTCTAAGTTGGACTATGGGATTGGGTCAGATTCTTAACATCCCAGGTTTTGGTTAGTGACTTGAGTCCATGTATTATTAGCCCCAGGTCTGTTACGTGACTTTATTTTGCTGTAACTGGTCTCAGGAGAAATTCTCAAGTGGTTAGAAAGTATTGATGTTGTTTTTATTAGACTTAATTATGTGGGAATCCTAAATGTTTTTTGTATTATAAAAGACTGTTGATCAGCTTGCTGCTTCCTCGGAGTCTTATTCATCGAGCTTTGTCTGCCACATTTCATCCAAATTTAATACTTCATTTAGTCATATATATGATTGCAAAAGTGACTTCAGTAGTATTTACGATAAACAAAAAAAAGAGAAAACATGTTTTGAAGTCATATAGGACTCACATATACACTATATGGATCAAATTAATACTGCTGAAAGGAACAAAATATTAAATGATTAATCTGCTGTTCCATCTTAACCCTTTTGTCTATATATTCGGTACGGTGTATATTTTTTTTGTTTTAAAACCAGTTCTGCATAAGGATTGAATAATACAGGCCAGATTGACTCCAAAGGTCCCTGGGTGGCACAAATGGTGAAGTTGGTATATCAAACCCATGCAGTGGTGTCATGGAAGAAAGGCCTGGTGGACTGAGTATGTAAAGATTACAGCCAAGAATATGTTATGGAGCAGTTCTACTCTGTAACACATGGAGTCACCATGAATCAGAATCAACTTGATGGCAGCAGGTTTTGTTGTTATTGTTGGCCTGACTCCAATGTCTATGTCCTTTTTTACTGTACCCTCTGCCTCCAAGGCAGGCTTGAATAAACGTCCTCCATTAAATTTATGCTTGTAATCCAGCTGCTCTGATTTAAGTCTAACGAAATTTAAGCCTATCAAAATGCCTGGTTACAATCCTTGCTCTAGCTAATAACTAAGCTCACTAGTTGGGTGATGGCTAATTATTTTGGTTATTTTGATATAGGGAAGAGAAAACAGTTGAAAATGGTTTGAAGTTGCTTGAGTGACTAGGGATTTTTAGAAAAGGGAGTTTTGTTTTTAAATTTTTATTGTGATTTGGGTGAAGGTTTTCAGAGCGATTTCATTTTCCATACAGCAGTTCATATACATTTTGTCTCATAACATTGTCTGCAATTTCTCTTCCCACTTTTCCCCATAGTTACCTCTTCTCTGTGTCCTTCCTTCTCATGCACACCCCTCCACCCCCTGCGATCTCCCTGTGCCATTCTGTTCTCCCATGATTGATACCTCCAAGGAGTGTATGTAGCTGATGTAAACGTTCAGCCCATATACCTGTCTTTCATTTGGCTGGAAGCCACAGGAATGAGTTCAATTCCAGACCTGAAGGGCAGCTAGGGGCATAATCTAAGGGGTTTTTCACCAGGCTCTATCAGACCAGGAAGCCTAGTCTCTTTTTTTTTTTTTAGTTTTGAGTTTTGTTCCATATTATTCTCCCACTCTATCCAGGATCTTCTACACAGATCCCTTAGAAAAGGGAGTTTTAAGGGAATAGGTGAATGGGAGGGGAAAGATGATTGAATCCAGTGCTGTGTCCATTTAGATTTATTTTCTATGTAGACAGTTAATAGTAATGAGATTGGAAGTATTAGCCATTCCAGATAATGAGCTATGAGGTGGGCAGGTATACTTTAAGAGTAGACTTCTCAGTCTACAGGTTTTTAGTGTATGCATTTCTTGGCCTGTGTTCCCATTTCCTGAACAAAGAAGCTGAGGACTAGAGTGGTGAAGTACTTACTTTTTCTAAGGTGGTACCATTATAGTTTGGCTAGATTCTTCATTTATATGTCTTTCTACCTGTGGTTACCTTAGAGGGAGGTTTTTGAAAAATTGTTTTAAAGTTGTTGCTTTCAAAGATGAGGGGAAGTTACTTTCTACTATTCACGTTAAATGGACAATACTGAAAATGTTGGTAATTCAAGGCTAGCGTGGAAATGAGTAGAGTCCAATCCGTCCCTGTTGTCGTCGTCCTCATCGTCTCCACCCCCAACCCCTCGAGCTTTTGGGAAATTGACTCCTTTGGAATTGATTTTAAAGAACTGTGTGTGCCCGGTTGCCTGGGATCTCCATTAGTTAAAGTTTTAAAGCCTTTTTCCTTTTTTAAAAAAATTTATATCAAAAGGGCAATGCTATTGAATGTAGACACAGTTTTTAAAAGTTTTATGTTTATTTTAGTAAAGTATTAAAAGTATTGATTTAGGTGATGACAAAGTTGAGGTTTCCTTTTACTTTCTTTTTATGCCTTGCAAGTTTATTAGCTGTTCACAGATATTAAAACAATTTTCCACATAGTTTGGGTTTTTTTTTTTCCACTTTATTAATATCCAGCAGTCCCTCCATCTTCCGGAAAACTTCAATTTTTGATTTTTAAACCTAAAATTCTCTCTCTCCCCTGTAGATGGATAATGTTTTCAGTATATGAGGCATATATGTAAATAGTAATGTGGAAGATTGCCGTGTAGTAAATTACTTAGTGTGGCTTTTCTACCCCTAAGTCTTTGTAAACTCCAAGGTAGGATTTGCTATGAGCAACTGAGGAGCTCCTGATTGCTGAAGGTGTCCACCTGGAGTATTTCTGTTCGGAGTGGCACAAAACAATGTTCTGGGAGATTCCCACTCTCTCTCAAGGTGCTTAGAGTTCTGGTGCTATGATTGGCTAGTTTGGCCACTCTGCTAGGCTCAAAAGGAGGCCTCCTAGAGGCAAAACTCTCTGACTGCTGGTTGAGGAAGACGTGCTCCTGAAAGAGACATGGGCTCCTGAGACACGCGTTGATGGGAAAGAGACACACATTGCTGAGTGAGACACCAAGGGACATGCACTGCTGGAAGAGAGACTGTGAGAGACTTGGCTGAGAGATGGTGGACTGGGAGAGAGACTGAGCGTTTTTTCCTGAACTTGAATTGTAGCCTGGTGCTTCCCTAATAAATCCCGTAACCTGTGAGTTCTGTGTGGCCACTGCAGTGAATTATCGAACCCAGGAGAGAGGTGGTGGGTGCTTTGGGAGGAACAGTTGGTGAAAGGGCTGGAGGGAGGCAGCATGTCTGGCCTCGAAGAAATAGGCCTTGGGCTATTGATGGTGATTCTGTCTTCCTCTTGTGGGATTAGAGGAGGTCAGAACATGTGGCCTCCTTTTCCTTTTAGCAAAGATAAAAGCTTATATTTCCATGACATTTTAAAAATGAAAATAAACATAGTAGTTAGTAATTAATTTCTAAAGTTCCAGAGTTGTATATTACAGTATTTAAGAGGAACATAGGTCAAATTGTTGGAATGGACTTGAGCAAAATAATTGTTAAATTATTGTACCATCTTGCTTGTGTAATCCACAACAAAAATAATGGAATACACATTTATTAGAAGGTGAGCATTCTAGTAATAGCTGAAATATTTTTGAAAATACATCTTAAGTGCTTACATAAAACAGAAGCAAAGAAATGTGTTCAACAGAGACTTTTTATTATAGATGAGGTGTTCAGCTTCAGTCTTTTTTTAAAAAAAAATTCTTTTATGTTAAATATAACACATGCCGAAAAGTATATTAGCCTAATATACAACGTAGTGAAGATTTAAGATAGACACCCATCTGACCATCATCCAGATCAAGAAACAGAACATTGCCACCACCTCAAGAAGCCCTGATATGTGCTTTCTCAATCCCTCCCTACCCAGACTTCTGTAGCACAGGTAGTCCCCTGACTTTGGTGGGATTCTGTTCCAGTGACTGTTCAACTTTTTTTTTTTTAAAAAGTTTTCTTCATCATTGCCTTTTATTATCAATATCTTTGTAAATATGATCATTGAACCATCTGTGAGCGAACATCTGAGAATGATAACATCAGCAAATTACACACTACAACAATGTAGTGGTGCATTTTACTAACAGTAATTCAAAACCCACTGCCAACCAGTCGATTCGACTCAGTAACCCATCTTTGGGTTTCCCAGGCGGTGTCTGTACAGAAGTAGATTGCCCAATATTCCTTCTGAGGAGCGGCTGATGGGATTGAACCACCAGCCTTCTGGTTAGCAATCAAATGCCATAGGCACTATGCCACCAGAGCTCCCATTATTAACAATAAGAAGTACCAAAAACAAAATAAAACAGACTGTAGGAGATAAATATATAGTAAATCAGAGACTGACTACTTGTAATTAACATCTTTGCTTTTCCTCATGGGTGATTAAAAAAAACTCTGTGTGCATCCCTAAGTAATAAAAGTTAGTTTTGCCTATACTCAAACTTTAGGTAAATGGAACTGTGACGTTTGTCTTGCTTTTTTTGTACAACATTGTTTTTAAGATTCATCTTTGTTGGTAAAGTGGTTATTGAATGTATGGGTAATAAGATTCAGCAGTACTTTGACTAAGCAGGCTTCTTACTCACTTGAGATTGTCTGCTTTATTCTAGCAGTAAGCACCAATAGGAAACGAAAGGGGGAGTTTTCATGCTTTTCCCCTTTGAGTTGAGATAAAAAATTATCAAGGCTTAATTCTTGAGCTGGAGTCAACCTTGACAACTTTTGAAAGGTTTACTAGCTGGCTGGAGATGTCCAATTTTTCAATTGATGTTGAGGATATAAAGATATAAAGTTTGGGAGGAAGAGACACCACTGCCTTAGACAAATGATAATATATAATCAACCAGGCAAATGCAAAGTTGCTAATTTAAAAAATTAAGGCTTTTGTCAATTGTTACTCATTTTAAAGAACATGCTAGACGTAAGGAAGAAAAATTGGGGAAGGGAGTGTTGTGGTAGTTCTTTAAAGAAAGGAGGAAAGACTGTTGGAAGCGTACCTGAGATAAAGGAATTTAGGAAGCCCTGAAAATGGACTATTTGATGTATTGGCATTTTTATACAGGACTGTTTACATTGTGTTGTGTGTATGTGATTGTGTGTGTGTGTGTGTGTGTCATGGATGTTGAATCTCTCTCATTACTCACAGTTGTTTTTATTGCTGCTTTTTCCAATTTTCCGTATCTACCACTTTTATTCTTTTCCGTATCTTTATTTCCTTAATTGAATTAGTGGCTCTCTTGGTCTTGGAAGAAGTATAGTAGTAGAATCCTTTCAGAGATTGTTCATAGGGGGCAAAAAGTTTTACTAAAAGGATGGTAAAGAAACCATCATTGGTCTTTTTGTAGGAACTTGACATCTGTTCAGGTATGAGAATTTGGTGTTGCTTGTTAGCAATTGATAGATAGTGTTTAAATGAACCATGAATACTGCCCAATGTATTTATTATTTTTGGTCAGAATGATTTTGATCAAATTTGATATTTTTCTGCTAGGCATTAGTATGGAACCTATACTACTTGAATTGGGTTAACAGTTGGTTTCTTTTGTTACAAATAATAGACTATTACTACAGTTAATTTATTGTTAGTTGAAGAAAAATTAAATCTAAAGCTGCCTTTCTTCAGACTCTCAATTTACTCAGTGCCAAAGGGGCAAGGAGGCCATCTTCTGACCTCCTCTAACCCCATTAAGAGGAAGACAGAATCACTATCAGTAGTCCAAGGCCTATTCCTGCGAGGCCAGATATGCTGCTTCCCTCTAGTCCTTTCACCAACCATACCTCCAACAGTGCCCACCACCTCTCTGCTGGGTTCAGTAATGTGTTGCAGTGGCCACACAGAACTCACAGATTATGGGGTTTGTCAGGGAAGCAACAGGCTACAATTCAAGTTCAGAAATGCACTCAGTCTCTGACAGACCACCTTCTCTCAGCAGTGCACGCGTGTCTCTCGTCTCTCAGGCAGCAGTGAGAGATTAGTGCTGCCTCTAGGAGGGCTCCTTTTGAGCCTAGCAGAGTGGCCAGACTAACCAATCCCAACATCAGAATTCTACACACCTGAGAGAGAGCGTGAAAGTCCCAGAAAATTACTTTGTGCTGCTCCCAACAGAAATACCCCAGGTGAATAACTTTAACAATCAGGAGCTACTAGGTTGCTCATGGCAAATTCCACCATGGAGTTTACAAAGACTTATGGCTAGAAAAGACATACCAGGTAATTTATTACCCCACAGCTTGTGTTTCTACAGAATTCAAACTTAAAATTTAAACGAAGTAACAAAAGGAAGGTATGCAGATATCTCTTCTCCCTCAAATCTCATGTAATTAATACATGCAAAAGAGAAATATAAATGACAAGTTATGCTCTATTTGGATAACAAGTCAACATAATGACTTAAGCTATTTTAGCACCTCTTATGTACCTCCTGTATGAATTCCCCAAGGAGATGAAGATACTTTTCTGAAAAGTAGTAAATGTTAGGAAACATGCCCAGGCATACTTCTCTCAGAAATAACAGTCTGGTATATAGCTTGTCTGTCTTAGGTACAAGTTTTATTAATTCTAGTATAAAGCAAACTGCAGGTTAGTTGTTGTTGTTGTTATGTGCCATTGAGTCAGCCCCGACTCATAGCGACCTCTCCTTGGGTTTCCGAGGTGGTATCACTATGGAAGTAGATTGCCCAACCTTCCTTCCAAGGAGTGGCTGGTGGGTTTGAACTGCCAGCTTTCTGGTTAGCAGTCAAGTGCCTTTGGCACTATGCTACTAGAGCTCCTAATTTTATTTAGGACTGTTTATTTGACTAAATAGGCTAGAGTCATTTTTAAGTTTAAAACCTGCAGTAAAAAGTCAACGAAACTTAGTTATTCTTTGCCTAAATTGTTATGATACAGTTATGGTAATCAGAATTTTGGTGCTTATTGAAGGTCCTCCCCTCCCATTTTCCACCCTACTCCCCAGGTAGTATTTTAATAATAATGACAGAGAGACAAAAAGATCTTTTTTTAGAACAAAAATCTCTTTTTTAATGTTTCTATAGTGTCCTGTATTTTCTAATCCTATACACTATTGGGAATATACTAAGTACTCAGTAAATGTTAAATAGGACCTTTATGTTAGTGATGACCACATTTTATGTTTTGGTGATAATAGTACAGCACATCTCTATTATGTAATACTTTGATAAATGTTGAATTTGACTGTGATGTCAGTAAAAACATATGTGTACTGAAGATCATAATCCTGTGTACAGTAGAGGTGTTAATTTAATCTTACAGAGGAAAGAAAGATTGGCTGAAGAAAGATGATAATGCTTACAGAGGAGGTGATTTATGTGAGTTTCAGTGATTGCCATCAGCAATTGGGAGATGGCTGGCTGGTTGGATACCATCTTTAGAAAGAACTTGTGTAAGGGAGGAAATTTTTAGTTTCATGAGTATTTCTTCCAGATACAAATAACTGTTAAGAGTGTTCAGTCTCAAATTCTAACTCACCAGTTAAGGAACACTGAATAAGAGAAGATAAACTAGTTAATCCCCAAGCTATCTCAGTTCTAAACGTTTCAGGGTTAATTTCTGAGGTTATAAATGAAAAAAGAAATTGAAAAAATTTATAGCTGGCATTTGAACTTGAGAAATATGTTCAGATGTGGAAGAACAGTAAAGAATTAAAACTGTAGTTGCATGCATAGGCATTAGCTAAAATATACACTACTAAATTGGTGTGAATCATGAGTTTGGATGGGGTTAGAGTAATGATCTATTTAGTTTTGTGGCTCTTGATTTAACTTTATGATATAGGGGATCAATATGCAAATTGCACAACACTTGAAGAAGTCATCACAGCTGAGTGAGCTCATTTAAACTTTACCATAAGAGGTTAAAGGACACTAAATAAAAATACCCATTAGAAGTGTCTCTGTAAAAGTATATGTGCAGTGAAAATAGCTTTGCCTATGTCTAATTATTGGAAGGATCTTGAATATTGTATATCTTGAGAGTTAAATAAACCAAGATATAAAGTCTTTATCTTCATTTACTATAGATTGAACTTTAACAACAGGTAACTGGCCAGCTCTTTACTTATACTACTGTTCCATGTGATAAAAACAATATTTCTTTGAGTCTTAAGAATGGTGTGCACTTTTAAAACAAATCTGTTTATCAGTGTATCTTTTTCCTACAGTTTTTTTTTTTTTTTTAATTGTGATTTGGGTGAAAGTATACAGAGCACATTCATTTTCCATATACCAGTTCACATACACTTTGTCTCATGACATTGACTGCAATTTTCCACAATGCAACAGCTCTCTTCCCATTTCCTCCCTATAGTTAACATCTTCCCTGTGTCTCTCCCTCTCATGTGCTCTTGTCTCCCCCCCAGCTGTCTTCCTGTGCACACAGCCTTTCTATTCACTCATGATTGATCTCTCCAAGGAGTGTATGTACCTAATGTAAATGTTCAGCTCGTATGCCTGTCTTTTGTTTGTCTGGAAACCACAGGAGTGAGTTCAGTTCCAGACCTGAAGGGCAGTTAGGAACCAGTGTCAGGGTTTCCTTCAGGCTCTATCAGACCAGCAAACCTGGTCTCTCTCTCTTTTTTTTTTTTTTAATGATTTTGAGTTTTGTTCCACATTGTTCTCCCACTCTATCCAGGATCTCCTACATGGATTCCCCTTTGAGTGGTTCACAGTGGTACTCGGGCACCATCTAGTTCTTCTGGTCTCATAGTCATATAGGCTGAGGATCGCATGATGTACCTTGGACTAATTGTTTCCGTGCATCTTTAGTTTTCTTCATTCTTCTTTGCTCTGGATGAGGAGAGACCCATCGTTGGATTTAGATGGCTGCTTGCAAGCTTTTAAGATCCCAGTGGCTACTCACAAAAGTAGGATATGGAACAATGTTTTTGTGTAGTATGTTATGCTAATTGAACTTGATGTCCTCTGCGACCACAGTCCCGAGCCCACAGGTCTAACTAATCATTCCCTCCAGGTAGTTGGCTGTGACCAAGAAGTGACTACAACCTTGTCCCTTGTCAGCTCTATATACCTGGAAATCTTACAGAACATAACAATACACTTGTAGAGGTATTGTCTGCCAACCCTACATATGTTCATGGGCACACGTCCACCTGCATAGAGATACCTAATCATTCAGCCTGTCGATCCATCTATGCACCTGTGTGTCAGTGTTTGTCATCTCACTGTATTTTTTAAAATCCATTATAGGAGGCATGGTTTCTTGAATACATTGACACTTTAAAAAAAATTATATATATTCTTAATTTAAAGAATTTAATAAGCTTGTTTCATAGGAATATGGTTTCAATCCGAAGATCATTTTTACTCCAGACCATAGCTAAAGAAAGCTTTTAGTTTAATATGCTAAGCAGTCTTCTGGTATTTGATGGAACAGGGTAATGAAACAATGTGAGGTAGATGAAATTAATCTTAAAACTGCATAAAGGCCAATCAGTCCAAAGTATAAAAATGAGCTTGAGGAGCACCTAAAAATATCTAAATAAAGATATTTTTTGAAGTGTCTTAAATTGAGTCAGTTGCTTCATTAGAAATGCAAGATCTTTTCTGCTAATTGATACTTCATTTTGATTGTTAAAGTAATTCACCTCATTAGTGCCTAAGGCATTTGACTGCTAACCAGAAGGCCAGTGGTTCAAACTCACTAGCCACTCCTAGGAAGGAAGATTGGACAATCTACTTCCATAGTGATAACACCTCCGAAACCCAAGGAAAGATTGCTGTGAGTTGGATCTGACTTGGGAGCTCTGGTAGCATAGTGCCTAGGGCACTTGACTGCTAACCAGAAAGCTGGCAGTTCAAACCCACCAACCACTCCTTGGAAGGAAGATGGGGCAATCTTCTTCCGTAGTGATACTGCCTCAGTGATACTGCCTCGGAAACCCAAGGAGGGGTCTCTATGAGTTGGGTCCGACTCGAGGGAACATAACAACAACAACAAGGACAATGAGTTTTTTGAGTGAGTGTAAATGGCATTTAAAGCAACAACAGTGTGATTTTTCCTTTTGAGAGAAAATATTATTCTGAACTTTTTAAGAGTTGTAATGTTATAATAGGAGCTCGGGTAGCATAGTGCCTAAGGCATTTGACTGCTAACCAGAAAGCTGGTGGTTCAAACCCACCAGCCACTCCTCGGAAGGAAGGTTGGGCAATCCTACTTCCGTAGTGATATTGCCTCGGAATCCCAAGGAGGAGGGGTCAGTATGAGTCGGGGCCGACTTGATGGCAAATAACAACAACAACGTTATAATGTATATATATATGAATCACAGTATTACATAAAGTTATATTGATAAATTTTTCATAAATTGATTATATTAAAAATGTAGTTTGTGTACAGAAGGTGTATACCACATATAATTATGAAACATAATGATAAACACCTGTGAACCAGCTACTCAATTACAGAACTGGAACATTACCAATTTTGTTACATCTGTGGGAGTTCCTTCTCTAGCCTATCCTTGTTTTTTTTCTCAGCACTAGGCTAAAGACAATTAAAACAAGTCCACGAGAGCCAAAATATGATCTTGAATATATCC
>NW_006921805.1:944605-954981 GCF_000298275.1 Orycteropus afer afer
TAGCAGGGATTGTGGGGCTGGTGCGGGATCGGGCAGTGTTTCGTTCTGCTGTGCATGGGGTCGCTATGAGTCGGAAACGACTCGACGGCACTTAATAACAACAACAACAACAGGAAACCATTGTCTTGAGTTTTCTTAATACTTCTTTGCTGTGTTAAAAAAATACATTTATAAAACCTCACACACACACACACACACACATATGTAAGCAATATATTGTTAAATTTTGCTCCATTTGGTTCTTTGAAAAACATTACATTAATCCTGTATATAACCTTTTTTGACTCACTGAACTGTGTGCATGAACACATGACAGTTGTCTCAATATTACTAGCAGCAATAAGACTGCTAAATTGAGGACTCTGCTATCTCATCTGATTCTGTTGTATTCATAAGGCACAGTGTTGACAATTGAAAGCACTTACTATTTAAACAGTAAACAAAAAGAACAGATTACTTCTGGAAAGCAGACGGTAAACACGAGGAACAGGTTTCAGGTGAACTGGCTCCCTATGTGCTAGGGTCACCCAGCAGACAGTGAGCAAAGGGGTGGGGTGGAGGGGACAGGCCCTTGACTCTCTCAGAATGCTGATTTCATATCATAATCTGGTCTTTGGAACCTAACCATGTCAGTAAGTGAGGAGTGGGTTCTGTTGCTTTATTTGATACATGAGGCACCTGATGCCTAATGATACTGAGTGACATTCCATAATGCCATACAGCTAGAAATAGGTCTTTCAGGTTTTAACTTTTATTTATTCTTTTGTTTGGATTACTGTATTGTGAACATATATCCACATTTTAATGGGCGCATATATATTTTTTTCCAGAACTAAACAAATGAGTTATCCGCTCATTTATTAGTGCTCTCATTGGTATTGATGACTAAACTAAATATTATGACACTTAGCTCTTCAGTGTTTAGTAATTAATCTGTCAGATCTTAACATGCTCTCTAGTTTATGAACAGTACTGCCCTGAAGACTTGAAACAACCTGTCCAGAGAAAACTTATATACATTTTCTGATTTTGAGTGAGTGTATTATTTTGGTTTATCCTTGGTGAGAGTATTCCCTGCAGAATGTTGTTCACTTAGCTTTTGAGCTAATTTATTAGTTGGGCAGACTAATGTTAGTAGGTCATGAGATATAGTTAATGCTTGTTAGCTGTAAATTTTATTTCTGTAGTATATAGAGAAGTATCTGACTTAAATCTATATTATAATTTCCATTGATACACTATATTTAACTGGAAATATTAATTATTATACTATCTTACAGGTATATAAGGAGCTCTGGTGGTATAGTGCCTAAGGCATTTGACTGCTAACTAGAAGGTTGGCGGGTCAAACCCACAGCAACTCTGCAGAAGCAAGACTAGGCAATCTGCCCCCATTAAGATTTATCTCCTTGGAAACCCAACGGGGATATCTGTGAATCAGAATTGACTCAACGCCAGCGAGTCAATTGGTTTGGTTTGGTTTATAGGTTATATAATAAATACATGTATGTACGTACGCAAACCAAACCCATTGCCCTCAAGTCAGTTCCAACTCTTGGTGACCTTGTAGGACAAAATAGAACTGCCAAGGTTTCGAAGGTTGTAAATCTTTACGGAAGCAGACTGCCTCATCTTTCTCCAGCGGAGGGGCTGATGGATTAAACCTCTGATGTTTTGGTTGGCAACTGAGCATTTTAACCACTGTGCCACCAGGGTTCCTTATATGTAAATAAAGTATGTTTATATATGTTTGTTGGAAATTTGATTTCTATAACATAAGACTATGTATACCTTACCTTACTTAAATATGTGTTACGTGAGTCTGTGTCTGTCTGTCTAGAAGAGAGGCTGTCCTTTTTGCCTAGGTTTCTGTGCCACCAGAGCTCCTGAACTTAATTGAACAAAATTATTATTAAGTAGTTTTAATTTATTAAATGCACTATTTTAAGTGTGATCTTAGTATTTTTTTTTTTTTAAGATTCTTTTGAGTAGCATTAAAATGGTTGTATTAGCTTCTTATTTTGATGTAATTTTTTGTTGTCATCTTCTCATTGTTCTTTTTGTTTTTCCCAATTCGTTTAAGCCTTCTTCATAAGAATACTGATGAAAATTAATGGCAGTCATTTCTAGCTAAGGCAAAAGTTCAGGTGTAACTAAAATAGGCATTCTGTGTTCAGTTTCTATGTGTTTGGAAGAAGTTTTGCTCTTTGTTCTTATGAATTCTCATACATTTTTGATATGTACATCTCACTTTAAATAGGGAAGATACGGAGAAGCTCTAAGGAGTTTGGAACACTTTTCAGCCTTTGAACAACCCTTGGTTTTCTCCATGTGTTATTTAGAAATAGAGACACAAATACTTTGCTCATCATATGTACACGATGCTCTCTATTGAAGTTTTGAATCAAATTGACCAACCCATCGGTTGTAGGAGCATAAAGCGGTTCGTGAGAGCAGTAGACCAGCTGTAATTCCTTGTACATAAATGAACAGGGGTGATTTGGTTGTATGGTATTGATCATTTGTATATTTATGAGTCTTTCCCTTTAGAGTTGACGTTGTAAAAGCGGAAAGAGTTCTTATTTGCCTACTCCTTTGCAATTTGTGTTGCTTTGCTTGCTGTTACTTAAACATTGACATGAATTTCTCTCATCATAATAGGCTGTGTCTTCACAGTTTGGTTTCCATGGTTTAATTTACAAAATTGGCGATATGTTTAAACACTTGGTAGGATTATATTTAGATTGTTAGTTTTAGTAGTTCTAATAGTGTCTTTCTTTTAATTGCCCAAAACCATTGCCATCAAGTAAATTCTGATTCATAACAACCCTACAGAACAGAACTGCCCCATACTGTTTGTGGGGCTGTAAATCTTTATAGAAATAGACTACCATATCTTTGTCCCTTGGAGTGGCTGATGAGTTCAAACCATCAGCTTATCTGTTAGCAGCCGAGCCCTTAACCACTGCACTACCAGGGCTCCTTTTTAAAAATAGATTCTTAGTAAGATAGTACTGTGTGGCTACAACAGTGGGCTCAAGCATAGCAGGGATGGTGAGGATGACGCAGGACCGGGCAGTATTTAATTCTGTTGTACATCTCAGCAGCACCTAAAAACGTCATTCTAGCCTGGTTTTTTTTTGTGTGTGTGTGTGTGTTTTGATCTAGCCACTAGATGGCAGGAATAATAAAAGGTGGGATTGAAGTGCCAACTTCTGCTGGTAGTCTTAGCTCCTTTGTACTTTTACTTTGATTGTTGTCTATTCCCATTAGTGCTGAAGTTTGGATATACGTGAAGTCTTCCAAACAGTGGGTCTAAGAACTGTAAGATTTAGTGCTTTTTCTACCTCTTGGCTTTTATAGAAGCTTGATGTACAGGGTACATTACATTGCTGGTGGTGGGAGTGTATATGATACTTCAGAGAACAATTTGGTATTTCTTAAATACATGTCTCCTGTATACCTCAGAGTGAAATTGCCGAGTATTCATCCCAAGAAATAAAAACACATGTCTTAGAAAAGACTTACAAGGATGTTCATTCATATCTTAAAGAAATGTTCAGACTTCTTCATTTTTGTGTAAACTGTAAACAACCCCAAATCTCCTTCAGTAGAGTGGATTGGACTACTCATCAAATGGAATACTTACTCAACAATTTACCAGGAAAAAAAAAAAAGGAAGAAACTGCTTACATGAATGAATCCCAAAAATATTACGTTGAGTAAAAGAAGTCAGGTACACATACATAAAAAATAGAATTAAGATTTCATTTATATGACTTCTGGAGACTAGCACAGAAAATATGGTTAATAGAAGTCATACAGTGTTTGGGAGAGCAAAGAGACATTGGTTAGAAAATTGAGAGAACTTCCTGGGGTGATGGTTTTGGTTGATAGTTAACATGTATGACAAAACTGACAAAATTTGTAAGTCATATTGTATCTAAATTACATTTCAACTTTTAAAAATTAAAAGTGCATGAGTCAGTCAGGTGCTCCTTAGTACCTCCTATGTTTCCTTCTCCGCATGATTATACTTGCTTGGTGCCTTTCCCTTCTGAGAGATTGCCAGATGGTCAGCTATGTGAGCTCAGGGACAAAGTTTGTATTTGGTTTTTAGTTAGAATTGTTTGTTTGTGTTTAGTATTCTCAGGCTTATTGGCTCTGAGGTAAAAAGTTATTTGAGAGCTATAATTTATTTGTAGATTAATACCTATATTTTATGGTTCCATTTTACAGGAAAATATTTGCATGATTACAGAAGCTTGTAATCCTGAGTTTTTCTTTATGTAGCTTTTTCTGTTTTACGATGCATATAGGACATCTGCTTGAAGTGTGTTAGAGTAATCCTGCTCCAGCTACCACGTTGCCATCATACTTTTGAGATAGCAGTGTTACCTGTATTTGTTTACCAAAATTTAAGTATCAGATTTTTTTTTTTTGTATTTGTGAAGTTTTTTGTTTCCAAATGTATTCATACTCATTAAGGAGCTCTGGTGGTACCAGTGCTAAAACATTCAGCTACTAACCAAAAGATCGGCAGTTTGAACCCACTAGCTGCTCCATGGGAGAAAAATGAAGCGGTCGACTTCCATAAAGATTTATATAGCCTTGGGAACCCTGTGGGGTCCCTATGAGTCACAATCGATTCAATGGCAGCAGGTTTTGGGTTTTGGGTGTTCATTCCACTTAAACAAATGAAAGGTAAATATTAATTCTCTTGAATCTTTCCCTGACACCTCTCCTTGATTGTTTTTGAGATAGAGCAGAGATGAGAGTTGATTGTTTTACCTTTCTGACATAAAAATGTAAGAATTTAAGTAATGTGGTCTTGCCCTTGTTTCCTGAGAAGTTAATACTTTGTTGTTGGGTGCCATTGAGTCAATTCCTATTCATAGTAACCACCCTATATGACAGGGTAGAATTGCCCCGTAGGGTTTCCTGGGCTGTACTTTTTACAGGAGCAGATCACCAGATCTTTTCTTTTGTGGAGCTATTGGTAATTTCAACCATTGTGCCACAAGGGCTCCTTTAGAAGATAACTGTAAATAAATCAGGGCTTCAAACTGATTCACATTTGACCTCCTGCTGAGAATTTGCATTTCCATTCTGGATACATTGAATCAGAACCTACATTTTAACAAGATCCCAGGATCTTAAATGCTCCTTAAAAATGTTAAAATGTAGGTTCTGATGCCCTGTATCTGCTCTGGAAATGTAAATGCAGGAGGCTGAACTGGAATGAACTGATTCAAAACCCTGCTTTAAACTTGAAATTTCTTATGTGGTTGTGGTACTTTTGTTAATACATACACAGCTGATGATTTGTGATTGAGTGGCTAGACCATAAACATCACCTGGTAGCTGCTGTCAACTGACCTTAAAAATCCAAACTTTGCTGCTATTGAGTCAATTCTGACTCATAACCCCCATTGGGTTTCTGAGACTGTAAAACGTTTGGAAGTAGGTTGCCCCATCTTTCTTTTGCTGAGAGGCTGGTGGGTTTGAACCACTGACCTTCTGGTTAGCAGCCAAATGCCTTATCCACAGTGCCACCAGAGCTCCCTCTATTGACTTTAGAAGGCATGATTTAATCTATATCCATATGCAGTGAGGCCTCAATCATGACTACTTAATGATTGAGGCCAATACAGGCTCTCAATGGGGAAATTCCAAGAGTATCCTGATTAGTGAAGGGGAGGGTGATGTGGACACTGTTGGAAACCCTCCCGAGCCTTCCCCAGGCATCTCTTCCTATGATCTTGATTTGTGTCCTTTTGCTATAACCTATGATCTCAAGTATAGTATTTTCTAGAAGACTTGTGAGTTCCAGCAAATTATAGACCCAGGGAGTGGTGGGAGCCAGCAAGTGAAAGTGAGGGAGGGTACCAGGGTAGGCTTCCAAGCTTGTGGCTAGCATTCTGAAAGAGGGGTACTGGGAAAACTCCAAATTTGCAGCCAGCAGGTTAGAAGTAAGGGTATTGTGTGGGCTCCTGAGTTTGTGGCTGGCATCTGCCAATTTGGCAGTCTGAGGGACAATGTCCTTTCAACTTGTGAGCTCTGACCTAGTTCCAGGGTGGCTAGAGAGAGCAAGACTGTCGTGTGGGTAACTGATGCCACAGATGATTGTGAATTGGGAAGGTGGGGATTTGCTTAATCTTTACATTTTGATGATTGGATTTATATTGATTTTTTTTATCCATGAAGTCTTTTATTTTCCCAAATGGGCCCAATAGATCCACAGGTGTAGTTTTTCATGATTTATTGAACAAGGTAACTCAGGGCTGGTTTTTCATTGCTGGTGATTCTAATTTTTTCTTGAAGTAGATGCCTTTCTATGTGACTTACATGATGGAGTTCTAAAAATAATTGTGTAATTCTGCAAAATTTTTATGCACTCTTTTGGTGAGAGATTCCATAGCTTTCATCAGATTCTCAGAAATCTTCACCCAGAAAAGTTAAAAATTTTGCCTTTCCCTGTTTTCTAGGACACTTTTGCATTTGCCAGCTTTTCAGGAACATAGCCAACCTAAAGGTTGGTAATAAATTATTTCGTATTTGGTGTTTACTTGTACTAAACACTCTTCAAAGTATTTTTAGTATGTCTATTAGACTTCTTTTCTTCGGTGTTGTTTTTGTGACCTTTCTGATTGCATACCTGGCTTATAATTACTAAGTTCCACTGACTGGCTTTTTTGCCTCTGTGTACCAAACCATCCCAGACACAGGTATAAGATCTGAGAAGCTGGACTATATGAAGAAGAAGGTGGCAGTTGGATTGGGAAGACTCATTAAAAACCTGTGATATGTAGATGGCACAACCTTACTTGGTAAGAGTGAAGAGGACTTGAAGTACTTACAGTTGAAGAAAAAGAGTGCAGCCTTCAGTATGGGTAACACCTAAACATAAACAAAAATCCTTGCAAGGACCAGTAAGCAACATCAGAAAAAATGGAGAAAAGATTGAAGTTGTTGAGGAATTCGTTTTACTGGGATCCACACAGTCAACAATCATGGAAGCAGCAGTAAAGAAATCAAATGATGAATTGCATTGGGCAAATAGGCTGCAAAAGACCTCTTTAAAGTGTTAAAGAGCAAAGGTGTCACTTTGAATACTAAGGTTTGCCTGACCCTAGCCATGGTGTTTTCAGTAACTTCCTGTGCCTGTGAGAAGCAGAAAATGAATGAGACTATGGAAGAATTGATACATTTTAATTGTGGTGTTGGTAAAGAATATAGAGTATACTGTGGACTGCCAGAACAACAGCAAAAAATCTGTCCTGGAAGAAGTACAGCTGGATACTCCTTAGAAGTGAGGGTGGTGAGACTTCATATCTCATACTTTGGTCATGTTATCAAGAGGAACCAGTCTCTGGAGAAGGATATTATGCTTGGTAAAATAGAAAATCAACAAGATGGATTGACATAGTGGCTGCAGCAGTAGGCTCAAGCATGGTGATGATTGTGAGGATGGATGGTGCAGGACTGGGCAGTGTTTCATTCTGTTGCACATAGGGTCACTATGAATCAGAACTAACTCAACAGTACCTGACAGCAACAAGAAGAATGCAAGGAGTTAGCCCTATGAAGATATGGATTAAAGGCATTCCTGCAGTCAGGGCCAAGCTTGGACATTTTGATAGGACAAAAGTAAGGTCTCTGGTCAGTGTATAATGAGAAAGGTGGAGAGTGTTGGGATGGGGCCAGATCAAGTGCTGAGATGGGTAATTGTGGAAATTAAATCTTTATTAAGGCAATTTTTTTTAAAATAAAGAATAAAATGGAACAGGAATTCATTTGGCTTTGTTGTTGTTGTTGTTGTTGTTGTTGTTAAGTGCTGTCGAGTCATTTCCTACTCATAGTGACCCCATGCACAGCAGAACGAAACACTGCCCGATCCCGCGCCAGCCCCACAATCCCGCGCCAGCCCCACAATCCCTGCTATACTTGAGCCCATCATCGCAGCCACCGTGTCAATCCATCTCATTGAAGGCCTCCCCCTCTTTCATCGACCCTCCACCCTACCAAGCATGACATCCTTCTCCAGGGAATGGTCCCTTCTTACAATGTGACCAAAATAAGTGAGACAAAGTCTGGCCATTCTTGCTTCCAAGGAGCATTCTGGCTGCACTTCCTCCAGGACAGATATGTTCGTTCTTTTAGCAGTCCATGGTACTTTAAGCATTCTTCACCAGCACCACAACTCAAAAGCATCAACTCTTCTTTGGTTTTCCTTATTCATTGTCCAGCTCTCACATGCATACGAGGTGATTGGAAATATCATGGCTTGTGTCAGGTGCACCTTAGTCCTCAAGGAGATATCCTTGCTCCTCAGCACTTGATACACTTCCTTCGCAGTTGACTTTCCCAATGCTACACGTCGTCTAATGTCCTGACTGCTGCTTCCATTGGCATCGATTGTAGAACCCATCTGGCTGTAGCAGATGTATTTCATTTCTGTATACAATACTGAATGGTTTTGTGAGTTATACAGAAAACTGATGAAACATTTCAGAGGCCAGAACATAGAGAAGAGACCTAAATAGCATTCAGTAAAGTACATACAATATGTTCTGAATGATAAAATAATTAAACCAGCTACACTATTTGATTACTGTCTACTTGAATCGTATATTTCTATGGAAAGGCTAGTTTACCTCTATACGTAAACTATTTGAAACATTTTACACAAATCATAACCTTGTTAGCATTAAGTCATGTTACTAAGGAGATGTTCATGGAAAAGATGTTTTCAGGCTGGATCATATATAAAAATGTTCTAGGGGAGCTTTAACCAACATTTATTGGACTTAATATATGCCAGAGGCTGTACCTGGTGCTAAGGTAGGAAGATTGATCCATTCGTATTTGCCTGGAGGCCAGGTGATAATGCGATACACTCCTTGCTTTGCTGTTCATAAGTTGAGTGATTTTGAGCAAGTTACTTAATTTCCTGTGCTTTAGTGTTGTCATCTGTAAATTAGGAATAATAGTACCCATTTCAATGAGTTGTCCTGCAAATTAAATGAATTAATACAAATAAATCTAAAGTAAAAACAGTGGATGATGCATAGTAAACATTCATTAAATGTCTACTATTTGTTGTTAATGCTCTTGGTGTTTCAGCTTTTAATGTCCTTCTAATGCAGCAGACATAACAATAATTATGAGGATGGTGCAGGACTGAGCAGTGTTTTGTTCTGTTGTACACAGGGTCGATATGACTTGGAATCAACTGGACAGTACCTAACAACTGCAATGTAGTGGAGGAGGCAAGTAGGTCAATTAGTGCTATTTAGTATGTTGGATTGTTGGATAGTTTGCAAAAGATGAAGGTAAAGTGCAAGATACTTTAGAAGTATAAAGAATAGTGTTAACTCTTTTCTTGAAAAGGATTGTTGTTGTTAGTTGCCAACTAGTTGGTACTGACTCATGCTGACCTCAGGAGGCTCCACAGGGTTTTCAAGGCTGTGACCTCTTGGGAGCAGATCGCCGGGCCTGTCTTCCGAGGCACCGCTGTTGTTGTTATGTGCCATCGAGTCAGACCCGACTCATAGCGACCCCTCCTTGGGTTTCCAAGTATCACTACGAAGTAGATTGCCCAACCTTCTTTCCGAAGAGTGGCTGGTGGGTTTAAACCACCAATGTTTCAGTTAGTAGTGGAGTGCTTAGCCATTTGCATCACCCAGTGATCCTTATCTGAACAAGATAATTAAAGAGGAGGAAGGTGATATCTTTTGATGTAGGTCTTGAAAGGTAGGTGTGGGAGAGGATATGGAAAGGTGATTTGTTCTTTAGCCAAAAAGATCAATTTGTGCAAAGATACAGAAGTATCAAACAGCATGAACAGTATGTGTTCAGGGAAGAACTAGAAGTTCAGGAGTGTAAGGAGAAAACGACGTAAGCATGGACCGTTTCAGGATAGGGATGAAGAAGGTAGTCTTAAGATGTTACAGCTTTCTCCTGTAGAGTTTGGGAAATAGTTGAAGGATTAGTATGGAAAGCTAAGAGTCTGTTTTCAAGATAAGAGTGCCCTTGGATTCCCAAGGGATTGGGAAGTGAGAAGGGGAAATTAGCAGCTAGGAACCCAGTAAAGAGACAAATAGTCTAGATAAAATATGAAGAGAGCATTAATTAGACCACTATAAGAGCTGGGTTTGTGGAGTAAGGGTAGGCTTAAGATGACTCCCACATACCTGTGATAGTGGTAACATTTTAACTGGGAAACAGCAACTTTAATATTGTTGGGTAGAGTAAATGAGTTCCGTTTTAGGTGTGTGAGCTTGCGTTGCCTGTGTGGAAACATCTAAGTAGATATTTGAGTAGGCTATTCAGTATATGGGGCTTGTGCTTACTCACTGATCTGCACTGAACAC